>NC_133354.1:24685120-25018453 GCF_030506205.2 Paramisgurnus dabryanus
AGATATTAAGAGATTTATTAAAATTGGGTTTGAGGCCCTTAATGTATTAGACATTATAAAGTAATAAGTTTGGGTTAGAGGCCTTTAATGTACTAGACATTATAAAGTAATAAGTTTGGGTTTGAGGCCCTCGGGTTAAAGTCCCGTAAAGGTAAATTGTGGTTGGAGTCCATTAATGTATTAGACATTATAAAGTACCAAGTGGGTTAAAGTCCCTCGGATGCAAATTCCGTAAATTCTAATTTTAATCCGGATATTATTTAATCGCTTTCAACTTTCGCTAAAAAGACGGGTCAGTAGTCGCGCGGGTGAAACCCCTGAAAACTACTGGTGTATATATTCTTTTGCTAGATTAGAGTGACGTTTTGTGGTTTTTTGAAATTCTGCATGCTTGTAAATTGTGTGAAAATGGCTAAATTCCAGAAAGAATGTGATGAGTATGAGTGTCCAACAGTGTATGTGTATTTGCAAAAGATTGTGAGGCTTAGGATGGTCCGAACAGATCGAAATGCTTTTGTATATAGAGAAAAGACAAAAAGAGGTTGCATTAGCGTGGAACACGTTGAGAGAAGAAAACTGTTGGGAGGCAGAGGAGAAAAAGAGAGTTCCTCTCACGCCTATTATTTTTGCCATGGAACATAGACTGGTAAACAAAATTAAGACTGTAAAAGCAGAAGGAAAAGTGGTTTGGTAAAGGACCAAATGTGACAAGCTTAGAGAAAGAGTTGAGAATTCAGACGAGATTAGCTCTGGTTGCTGCTGTCATGCAGGCTATTAAATCAAATAGAAAAAGGGGAAGTTAGCAGTGGTGCAGCTGCAAAGCAAAAGGAAGTTAAACAAGGAAACAGTCAGCCAGACTCAAGTGTGACAACTACGGCTCCTCCTCCAGTTCCACCCCCAGTGAAATTGATCTACCCCTCCTTGCACACACCTACTCCTTATGAGAAAGCCAAAGCCCAATGAAACAGCCCGTTTTTCAAATCAATAGCGGTGAATTAAATGTAGATGTAGATTTTATTTGTGTGAAAATGTAGTGTGTCTGTGATATAATGGGTCTGTTAAAACCATAAATGGGATTAAGCAAAACCTAGCAGAAAGACAGAAGCGGAGCTTTGAAAGAAAAAACAACAAATTACAGAAAAGAGTAGAGACCAAGTTATTAAAGGTGGAAATAAAGATGAAAAAAAAAAAAAAAAAGGACAGAAAATTGTTAAAAGGTGAATGAAACAGATAGATTGTATAAAGGAAAAAAAGATTTAACAAAATGAAGAGGAGTCTTCATCTGATGATGGAAGGTGGTCACAAGATAAATTTTATTTTTAAATTGAAAGGCAATATTTTGCATGGGTCAAGCTGAAACCTTGTGGGCTGATTATTCCCATCCTTTGACATTCAAGAAAGTGAATAAAAGCTGGCAATGAAAAGACAGTGGCAAAAACTGTGTGTGACATCAAAGTGTTGGAGTTACAAAGAGAGAAGTAACTCATAAACTGGACTGAGAACACATTCTATTTGAATGGGACTATACTTAAACTCAAGCAGTGAAGGGGGCACTGCATATGGTCAGAGACAATTACAAGGATGAAACACCAAAAAGACTGAGTGGAATCCAGAAAGATTCATAAAGATAATAATGTTCTTGGAGGAAAGAGAAACTGGACAATACTTCACTGGACACTGAACTTTTTCATCTTCATACGAGCCTTTGAGTGAAAAGGGGGAAAGAGTAAACAGCCGTTCAATGCTTAGTAAAGACCTTGTTACTATAGGGACACAGACAATCTTTATGAGAAAATCAGCTAGACAAATTTAAAGGCTGATAAAGAACTTTGTTGTTAGGTGTGACTACCTGTTCTGAAATCAAATCAGACTCCTATTAATCTGACAGGAAGAAATGCATAATTGAATTTGGTATCTACAGAGGAAGTCAGAATTCCACTGATGGTACTGAGCTAAAAAGTAAATATATATGGCATAGAACAGCTATGGCAGAAAGGATATTAAAATAGATAAAAGAAATAAATTGAAAAAGAAAAAAGAACACCATAGAACACTATAAAAGGTAAACAAGAAAAGCTGTGACAATAGAAAAAATAACTGATTATTGTAACAAACTTTGTATATAAGGAAATTGCCAGCCCAGACATCATATATGTGCATGAAGGTGTTCACATGGCAGATCTAATCACTGAGGGTGAGCCAAATGATTGGATACCATTGACTGATATACAAATTATTATTATTGTAATTAATTGTATTTGTTATACCATTGACTGAAAAAGCAAATATATTGAGAGATGGTTTGTTCGCGGTACCACTGACAACTCCCCCACCGTTAAACACACTGTTTACAGATGGTTGTTGTTTCAGAGCAGCAGATGACACATTGAAGGCAGGCTTTGCTGTGGTTGAGCAAGTTGTGGGTGATTTTGTAACACGACTGAGTGGTAGATTGAAAGGTAAACGGTCAGCACAGAGAGCTGAAATTACAGCTGTTATCAAAGCCTTGCACTACACTGGTGAAGAGAGGGTGATTGTTTATAGTGAATCTGCATATGTGATTGGTGCAGTATATATGGAACTGCCATATGGCAGATAGGTGGGTTTGAAACCAGGAAAGGCCGGCCTATAGTAAATGCTAGCAAAGCCTGACACATACTACAGGCTGTGAAGGTACCTAATGAAGTGGCTGTTGTCAACTGCCTAATAAACCACTTATATCCCCAACCATGGTTTCCCAAGACAAAGTTAGATCTGACATACTGACAAACACGTAATGGAATTGACAAATAGTTTCGGGGCTGCTTATCACCCCAATGTTACAGTAATGCTGAAATAGTGAACCTGACTTTGACATTACAACTTGACTTGACAAAATCTGTGCACAGACAAAAATAACATGGCTTGAGGCATTATCAATTGCATTAATGTCTATTCGTTATTCTGTTAACAGGATTTCTGGTTTCACAACCTTTGAATTGCTTACAGGTCGACAGTTTCCAGGTCCAAGGCATGACGTGGTGCAGGATCCCATCCTGCCTATAACACATGACGTTTCATCTGACAAACTAACTGCTATGATTGAACATTTTTCTTGCCAGGCTACCAAACAACGAAATTGTGAGAACGACCCAGCTGTTAAAACTGATGATTGGGTTTCTAACAGACACAGGTGTGGACCTGAGGACTCAGGTCCAAGAGAGGGAAAGTGTTGAAAGTGAAAGTGAATCAGCTGGAATACAGAGAGGACAAACAGGAAGTGGTAACACATCAGTGGTAACACTCACACAACACTAACAACAAAGTCAACAAACTCTGTAAAATTGTGCATAAAAGAGGTGACATTTTTTCCAGCCCAGTAACAGAACCCCTAGCACACTGTGTGAGCACAGATTGTGCCTACGGAGCAGGTATAGCCGTACAATTCAAAGTGAAGTACGGTACACAAAAGGTTGTAAGACAGAACAAACACACAGGTGAATGTGCAGTTACCCATGCGGACGACGGCAGATTGATTTTTCATTTAATAACAAAACAAAATTGTACTGATTTACCAACATATGAGAATTTTACCTACAGCCTCAGATGTATGAGAGAGTGGTGTGAGAAAGAAAACATAACAAGTGTATCCACTCCCCGGCTGGGGTGTGGCCTGGATAAATTGGATTTCCACAAAGTGCTGGAAATCCTGACAGAAGTGTTTAGAGACCTGAATATCACAATTACCATATATTCATTATAACCTGGGTAACTACATACCACATTGACCTTTGAATTTTAATCTTTGAATTTCTTAAGTTTCTTATACAATTCTAGAGTATTAATTTCATATTTCATTTTTCTTTTCCTTTTTGAATTTACGATTGTTATTTGAGTATTAGCCAATAGGCATAAGTGTATTTTTTCCACAGAGATGAAGCTATATGGAAATTGGAAGGTTCTGTGGGCCCTAGGAGTTATAACTGCAATTATAATCACCATAATATTTGGCATAAACAATGGAGATCCCTGTGTAACAGACTGATAGTGTCTGCAATAGAGAAAAAAGAAAATCCACCCAAATACAGCATGCGCTATTAGGCCTACAGAACCTGGAGGATGATGAGGAGAAAATGTGTGACCTCTTTCAGAGGTCAAGAGAGGGAATTGTGGGATTTTTATGTTGTTTTATTAATCTTGCTAATTGCTAAAAGTGTTAAAGTTACAAAGATGTCCAAATAAGGACTGTGGAAATTGATTTTGTTCCATTTTTATATTTCTTTAATTGATCATTTTATTCTATAAACATTGTGTGTTTCATATATGCACTGAGCTATTATGTAGAAATGAGGTGTTTATGTTTGAGAGTGGAGAGTTACCAGTTTTTGTGTGTGTGCTGCAAGGAGGAATTTAGGAATTTACGACTGGTATCGATCAAGATAAGAGAGAGGCCTGAGGGGGAAAGCAAACAGGCGACTATGTCATTAACTAATGCCTTAATGTTCACAGGATAAAATATGCAATGTATTTCTTACTTAATCAGTATTAATCATTGAATAATTGATGTAATAAATATAAGATGTTGTCTTTGATAAATTTGTATTAACCAATGAAATGAAGGTTGCATACAGAATAACTTAATGGGGGCAGGGCAGCTCAACCTTGAAGAAACAGAATCTCCTGTGTGTATGTATGTGTGTGTATGTATGTATGTGTGTGTATGTATGTGTGTGTGTGTGTGTGTGTGTGTGTGTGTGTGTGTGTGTGTGTATGTGTGTGTGTGTGTGTTTTCTTTCCTAACAGATGATTTTAATAATGATTAAAGTGTTTGCTTAGAGGTAGTATTGCAGTAAAAGATTTAATATGTGTTTATCTATCTAAAGAATTTAATGTGTGCCATATTCATATAACCAATTTTACAAATAATGAAATGATGTCATGATATTGAAATATGTTTTACATAATAATCACTTTCATCTTACAGCTTATGTTTTTTATAAATGAATGTTTTATTAATGATTTGTTTTTAAGAAAGCATTATAACATGCTATTCAAAGTGGAGGAGTACTGGAGAGGAACTGCAGGGCTCCCAGGGATGAGAGGAGAACAGATTGTTTTTTCTTTGTCTATGTGTGTCCATCTTTGCCTACAGGCTAAAATTGGGTGTGGTGATGGAGTCAGATGGACGAGGGGAACGGCCTTTGTGGGTGGAGATTTTCTGAAGAAACATCGACGTCACATATTTTATAAATAAGCATGTTACTTCCTGAGCTGGTTGTTCGCTACTTGAGAGGACCCAGCGCTGTTAAACTTTTTCATATCTGATCAATAAATATTTGAACTTAGAGATTTGTATCTTGTGCCTTCCCTCTAAATTACACGCAATGGACGCCTTAAAGCCCAACACTGTATTACGTTTATTTTATGTAAATAATAATTAAAATGTTTTCATAAGAAACCTTAATGTATATGAACTTGATTTGTAAGAGTACTTTGGGGTTGGACCTTGCTTGCGTTTCTGGGGTCCGATTTCAAAGCCCCCAAACCCTTTCAGTGGTGAGGGTGGACGCAGCGATGTCCTCTGCTGGCGTCAGGTCCTGAGGCAGATCCACCTCCCGTTACACGGCGTGCCCGATTTATGCTGGCAAGCTTGGGATTCCCCCGTCTCCTGACATCATTGTAGCGCATGGCGCAACGATTGGGATGGCAGCTGATGAGACAATTGTGGCTATTTCCTCTCACGCCTGTTTAACCTACGCTGATTTCTCCTATCCCCATACAAAACAACTTCTCTGTCTTTGACTGCTCTTACAAGAACGTGGGTCTGCTCGGCTGTGAACCGCTCCTGGCGTGCGCCTGTAAATCCGTCATAATAATAGCAACCCGCCATGGAACTTGCGCCCTGGCGTTTAAAGGGAATGTTGGATAGCGTTCTGATTGGTTTATTTGACGTTACGCCCAAACCACACCTATGAATAATGAACCTACTTCAGACCAACCCCTTATTGATTTGTGCCTGGCGCAAGAGTTATTTCTCCCACCGGGAAAATAGCAACAGTGCCCAAGATCCGCCCACAAACTCACTTGCGCTTTGCGCTTCGCACTTGCGTTTCAGATCGTTAAAATAGGGCCCAATATATGAGTTTGATTTGGTTAATTTCTTTGCTAGCTTGTGCTATCAGCCAGTAGCATGTGTGTGTGTGTGTGTGTGTGTGTGTGTGTGTGTGTGTGCGTGCGTGCGTGCGTGCGTGCGTGCGTGCGTGCGTGCGTGCGTGTGTGTACCAAGATAGGAATACCAATATTTTATTGCATTATTTTATTACGTACATAATTGAATACCTACATAAGAAAACTAGATTTTTCTAGTAGGCCCTCAAGTTAAGTTTATTAGTGCACAAAATATTAAAATATACTAACCTTCTGTCACGGTCCTGTCTTCAGGTCACAGTTTTTAAGTCTTAGTTACAGGATCATGGCAGTCCCATGTTTTGTGTGAGAGCACTGGCTTTGTTTATTCCTAGCCATGTGCTTTCGGTCTCATCTCCTGACCCCACCCCCTCGTTTCCTTGTTAATCATCTTATTATTGTTTGATTCATGTCACCTGTTCCCCTCTTGATTTGCTCCCCTATTTAATGCCCTTGTGTTTGCTGTCTTGTGCTGATTTGTTCTTATCTGTACGTACCGGTGTCATCTATAGTCAAGAGTATTTGTCAAGTATATGGTTCTAGTTTATTGTTTTAAATCCAAGTCGTGTTCCAGTTTTTGTTTAGTACTGTGTTTATTTTTGTCTTAGTACTTGCCTTGTTTTACCCCATTGTGGGTATTTTGTTTTTGGTGTCTTGATTTAATAAAACATTTGTGTTCATCTGCGCCTGGGTTCTCTCCCTCTCTCTTTTTTGGAGAATCCTGACACCTTCAATACAACAATATGCATTGTAAAAAGTGCAATACAAATACATTTGAATTGAATTGCTAACTGGACTTTGGTGAACAATCTGCTGTCTCTTCCGTGGGATTTGATGTTGTTGATTTCTGATCCCTCTCTGGTGGTTTCACATCTTTTTTTTTTAGTTACTGACCCATGACTTCCCCTCATGTCCCCCGGCCTTATTGTTTTTCAGTAACATTTTAAAATGAATTAATAAGAAGAACAGTATTTATTTGTGAGAAGGGCGCACATTTATGCTGAATGTAGTAGGAGATGTCATAACAAAATATTAAAATTAAGTTATTCTAACTTGTAGTGATTTGTGGTTTCAACAACAGAACTAAACATAAACATTGACTGTTAATGATCAAAACATTTATGCTTTGGTAGACTTTTTTATCTTAAAGTGCATTCATCAGTGTGGGTGTTTCCTGGAACTCAAACCTACAATTTGTTGGGCTGTTGACTTCAACACAATGCTCTACCACTTACATAAAAACCAGAACAAACATGACATCTGTCTTTTCCATTTAGGGGAATTCATATGCTAATACAAGCAAACACAGCATGTTGTCTCAATGTAGTTAACTTTCTAACAATGTTGTAACAATATGGGCAAAAGGTTGGTGTGTTGTGGACTGATGTGGTCACAATTCTGCCACAAGGTTGCTTTCTAACCAACCTCCAGGGCCGGGTCAGTGGTTTAGGTTGTGCTTATTGACCTGATTTTGCCAAATGAGAGATGTCCTCAGGCCAATATATTGTGTTGTGTTGACCCAAGAACAGCATTTTTGTAAATAAAACCTAAACCCACCCAAAATCATAACCAAACCCTAAAATCAGAGAGAAATGATTACATCAAACACTTGGCAAAATCAGGAGAGCCGTGCGTGTGTTGTGCAAACAACCACTGAGTGAGGCACAGAAAATGACAAGAGGCACATATTTTTACATTTTAGTGACATTTGGTTGTCAGAACTGAAAGAGTCTGCTTTTGTTCATCAAACGATGATTTATATTTCTGCTTATTTCGGTGAGACAAAAGCTCAGCCTAGTTTAGTTTATTTATAGTGTAATTATGATAGAATTTAAATTAGACTTGTGGCGCGACAAGAGCCGACAAGCGGATGACATCAAAATACCGCGAGAGCGATTCAGAACTCATACGGAGGAGTATGTTGTCTAATCTCTCTCGCGGAATTGTGATGTCATCCGCATGATGGTTCTTGTGGCGCCCAGCCTGTCGTCTTATTTTTTTTCTTACGTTCATTAGGAAAATCAGCTGCACCTACGACATAGCCATCCTTAAAGGCCTGCCTCGTGACACCTGAGGACGAGGATCTTACCGGCGTCCTGAAGTCGAAGGTTAGCTGTATTTTTCGGTTTCCTTTGACTACTTTTCAATAAATCCGACTGTCGTTCTGGTAACAGTGTTGCATAATCGCACTCTGTCTGAGATGTTGATATGCAGGAGTTAAAGCGATGAATTTACTTTTACATTAAATAAACTTTACATGTTTTTCTTTAATTAAAATACAACTCTATGATTGTGATGTTTAATAGTATAGTTAAATAATATTGCCCTGTTCTTTAAAGTTTACGATTGATGTTAATTATAGCAAAATAATTTGTAAACGTTATGAAATTGTAATTGGTCATTTTGTATTTATTCTGTGGCTATATTTTTAATTAACAACAACAAAACATTCATGTGGTATAAAAAATGAACAAAAGTGGTCTGAACATCGTCTTTCAGTTGCTGAATATTGCAGACGTTGCTGGAGACCTCTTGCGTTTTACAGATCTACGTTGTCACAATGTTGCAGGCACGTACAGTGCAACGTTCCCACAACCCAAATGTGTTTTCTGTGTGTTTGACTACACCTTGTGGACATCAGATACAACTGCAGACATTTATGACCACAGCAAACACAGAATGTTCCCATTTGGATATTTTTGGGAATCAATAAACAGTCTAAGAACGCTCCCTATCCCTTTTTTTTTTAATAAAAACGAATGTTCCCAGAATGTTGTGGGAAGGGTTTTGTAACAATCAAGAGAGAACCTATATAGAAGAATAACATTATATTAAACCCAAAAATAACCTACAGGGAATTTCAATTTGCACAGCTGGGGTGTATTCCAGAAAGCAGGTTATGTGACTTACCTGGGTAAGTTTAGGAGTAAGTAAGCGGATAACCTCTGCTTTCGGTTCCAAAAACGAAGGTAACTTTCGGGTTATGTAAGTAACCATAGCAACTGACTCTCTAAAGATAACCTGCTCCGGAGCAGGTTATATTGCAGGGTAAGTTCATTTTAGTTAATAAAACGAGGCTCCGGAGGATGTCTGCGCATGCGTGTACTTATGATGAGCTTGCAGCAGGCGTGGAAGCATATATTTTGCATAATATTACAATGTTAAAGCATTTATTTTATTACATTTACAATCGCGAATATTTATTGCTGTCTTCAAAAATGTATGATATTTCTTTAAAGAAACATTTTTTTTAATAACATGGATTGATGTTTGTGATTTAACTAATTACTATACATTTAATTATGTCCATTATTAATAAAAATTTATTCATATTTGTGTTCGGACTAAATACTATACATTTAATTAAGTTCATTATTAATATATCTCCAAATATCAGTGGATGTACGAAACACAATTCCATCAGTTAATAAATGTTAACAATAAAGTACATTTCCATATCAATTTTGTCCATTCATAAATAACCTCATCTTTCACTTACTAGATAATTTGAGATTAATCTAAAGTTCTAATAAATGTGTGTGCAAATACATTGTCATTATTGAGTCAGAAATCTTAACCTATGTTACTTAAGTGACAATGCACTCAAAAAATGGGTTTTGTAGCACTGTTCATTATACACAAATATATTTAGTTACATTAACACATACACATTTATTTTTAAGACAAAATACAAGTGTAATGTGTTATGCTAAATCAATTTGTTATTCACTCTGGTTTACCTAACTACCTATCTTTAAACAAAAGTAATTGGTTTACTTTTGCGATAGAGAGTAGACCTATTATCAGGTTCATATTCCGGAACAGAGGGGGCGGTAATGCTCCATTAAGCTGGTTACCAATCGCCGGTAAAAAAGAAAGAAGAAGAAGAAGAATATTTTTCAAACTAAAGGATGTGACGTCATTTTAACAACTTCCACGAAGACGGCGCGCAGGTGATGGTGTGGTAAGTAAACTAAATACGTTTTTTTCTTCAATCCATCTTAAAACATTGTTGAGGCAACTTTATTTTATGTTTAAGGCGATGGTGTTTGTTTTTGATGGTGATGATTTCACGTCATTTGTGCAGCAGTGAGGTAAAGTGTGTGATTTGTGCATTTCAAATGTAATGGAGTGCTTCACGCGATCTGTCGTGTGACGTGTTTAAACCGTATTAAACGTGATGTACTCGTGTTTAAACAGTATTAAACGTGTTGTTCAATTTCGGCCATTATTAGTGTTTTATGATAGCAGCAGTGTTGTAAACTGCGTGATTTGTGCGTTTCAAAATGAACGGATTGCTTCACGTGTTCGTGGTGAGTTGAACTTCGATTTTCCGTCGTGTTCCGGTGGTAACGTTAGCCATTGAACTTGTTTTACTGGTGATAATAGTGCTTTTGAAACGTATTTTCCTGTGTTTAGTCAGAGCATTTTCTCAAGGGGTTCTTAAAGTTTATTTTTATTTGTTACTCTGAATGAATACTTAAAGTTATGTTGAAATGTAAAATTTGTGATCTAAAGTACTAAAACATGAAAGACTGCTGCACGTGCGTTGTGGTGGTTATCATAGATATCATAGTACATATTCTAATTGATATATTCAAGACATGATTATATGCTCTACTTGTTCATTTAAGTAGGAATTATGCTACAGATGTAATATTGCATGACGACAAAGGCCCACTTTCACTTGTAATTTGTGTGCATGGCATGCAGTGCACTGTCATCAGAAAAAGAATACTTTGCTGACATAAACAGTCACTTAAAGAAGAGTAAAACGGTATTTTGCATGTTATCAGGTTGTGTTTTCCAATCAAATGTCAATGGGACTTCTATATCACACAAAAACAGAAAACACAACCAGTGAGTGATTTTAAGCCTGGTGTAGTTTCCATTTCTGAATTATTACAGGAGGTCAAAGGTTTTTATGGTGATAAGGCAAGTGATGCTTTTGTTCATGACTGGAGCCAGATGTGTTTTATTAAAACAGATTATTTAAACTAGAGCATATCACACATTTTTTAGGTAAACTGCATTGTATGTTAAAGTCTGTCAGTGCCTATTTTAGTTAGCTAGCTGATGATTGATTATCCATTGCTTGAGTTATATGGTTGGTGCTTTGTTTGGTGACTTTGAAAAGACAAGTCCACGCATACTGTATTGTAAAATATGCTTTTATTTTGTTAAATGGACAATTCATAAGTTAATGTTTTTTTAAACCATACTTACAATTGATTTAAAAAAAATAATTAACTAAATTTTACTTGTTTTCCACAGTCATACCACAATGACTTCTCCAGTCTGGCTAAAAGTTACAAAAGGTGATCCTTCAGTATGCCATTCCTACTTCAGTGAGTGACTCAGGAATCGCCTTCAATAGCAGATTTCAAAACTAGATGGCCTGCTCTTTTCAGAAGGGAAGAGGTGAGTGAAAAGTTTTTGAGTCATTTATGTTTAACTTTATTGGTTTTGTGGTAACAATAATTTATTTTATTTTGTAGATTTGTGCACAGTTTAAAAGAATCACAACAGCCCCATTGGTGTCTACATACTTGGCGAAGATGAATCCATATTCTGCAAAGCTTATAAGGATCTATGCAAAACTACAGAGAATTAAAAACCTGCTGGTCTCCACAACACTGGTATGATGAACTGCACTCATTAAAACCTTATAATAAAACTTCTTTTTGCACTGGTGAAATTGGAATTAGAAAGTTTCTGGACCTTGTAAAAAAAGAAACATAGGTACAGTTTAAAGTGTCCCTTTTTGTTGTTGTTTTCCACTTACATGCTGTATTTTGCATAATAATCTAAAAATAAAGGTAAATGTTTACCTGATATTGTGAATGCTACAATTAATAAAATTTTGATATTTACATATTTAGACTGACAACATTGATCAGACTCCGATCTTTCTTTGTCTACCTGAATGAAGACCCGACCAGTCTAATTAAAGAGTATTTGGTAAGTATATGTGCATATATATACTTTGCTGTATTATCAAGGAATTGAAATGTTGTGGTATCCCAGGTGAAAAAGTAGTACACTTCCATATTGTACTTACAGTGCTCTATTTTAAACTAATTTATACTTGGTATACTAAAATTTATTCTTTAGTACTTTTTAAGATGTTCTTAAGATTATCTAAGTGTACTTATTTGTGCTGTTTTGAGACAACATGATTATGAACTAAAATGTGCTTTGAATATACTATCTCTGTATTAAAAATGTATTTAGTTAAAACTTGTAAACTTGAACCCAACTTTCATACAAAGATGGGTTCAAGTTTACTACGAGTGGTACTTAAATACATTTTTAAAATAGATTTTTAGAACATTTTAGTTCATATTCATGGTGTCTCAATAATAGAACAGGGAAGTACAATTATACCTTGTTCACACTGTCAGTCTAAATATGATTTTGGTGCATATTTGAATCCATCAATTCCAATTCAATCACATTTAGAACGTGTGAACGGGCAAAAACCACATGAAATCAGTGTTTTTTCAAATCTTTTTCGGGCTACATCCATGGGTGGTTTAAAATCCTTTTCAAATCGCATTTCTGGAAATCCAAGTCAGTCTGACCGCTCTGATCGCATTTGTGTAGCTTTTCCGTTATGTCATGCTGTTGCGTCACATAAAACGTAAACACGTCAGATGTTGAGGCAGATTGTCGTGCCAACGCAATGTCATTGCCATAGAAACATTGCAGATAATCCTGAAAACGGCAGAACGCTCCAGGACGAACAGTTGTGATCCACAATATGGACAATGAGTTTGTCAAATCGGATATGCCCTAAAATCTGATTTAGACTGACATTGTGAACAATGTACAAGATGTTTAAGATTATCTTAAGTAGTACAAAAGAAGAATTTTTAGTATACTACGTACAGAATTAGTGCATGAAAATAGAGCACTTTAAGTTAATTATGGACGTGTACTTTTTCACCTGGGATAACTTTTTATTTTATCTCATCTCCACTCATGGTATTTCAAACCTAGTAGTTTCTTTCTAATGCAGAAAACAAGATATTTTAAATAATGTTGGTAAGCAAACAATACTTGCCCTATTTTACTTTTTGGCTGTTGTACATTATGGAATATGAGACCGTTATTAAAATACTTCAGTTTTACAGAATCAAGTGATGTGTTGGTTTTGAATAACATTAAATGGTAAATGAGATTTTTCAGAACTTATTAATAAACATAAAATAATTTTATCATTGTCATTCTCACCTGCAGGATACAGATGCACCCAGTACCCAGGAGGCGATCCAGAAGATGGTAATGGGAGTGCTTGTTGTAAAAATGTATGGTTCAGACATCGAAGACAGCCCAGCAGATGTTGGAGTGTTATTAAAGGGATTAAGAGTTCTCGGACCTCAACAACATTGTGTATGCAACAACCATGCTGATGGGACTGAAATATGAACTGAACTTGAGCTACTTTCCCAAATTCAGGTACACTTTTGAAGTATTGCAGTTGTTGTTTCTGGAGCTAGATGGGAAGTAACTATCTCATAAAGTTCAGACGCTGAAGACCAAGCCTTTTGCAGATGTTTTGAGAAAGGAATGTTTTAATATTTCATATGTAAATGCCATGTTTTTGAAATGGCAGTACAATAACATTCAGGAAGTAAGCAGTGTCGTCAATTTATTTTGATAGTTTTGCAGTGTGTTTCTATTTAATTAGATTAATGTAGAGTTGTTTAAAGCTTTGGCTGTACGTAAATGGTCCTGCATCTAATTTGTCATGGAATGTTAACGTTTATAATGTTTTTACAGTACCATTTAACTTAAAATTATACCAAAGTTGTTGAAAAATCTTTGGAAGTCGCATGTGCCAGCTCTCTGAATGGAGAGCAACCTATTTTGTCAGTTAGCATTACAGTTGTGTAATAATGTTGTTTAATTATACGTATCCAGGGGCTTGAAAAAACTGCCTGAATGGTGCTTCGTGCATTTCATTTGTCAGTAAGTGTAAAAAATTGTAATGTTATAAGGTAACATTGTAATATCCAAAGTCCTTGAAAAACTTTGCAAGTTTTTCAAGTTGATGAGTGCATCTCATTTGTCGGTATATCCTTTACGGTATCTGTAGTTTAAGTGCAATAAACATGGCTTGAAGAACTGGTGTCTGAGAATCTTTTATGAATAAAATGAATGTTATATAGAGTTTATTACAAAAAGTATATTTTTGTGTGTGATTTAACTTGAAATAGAAATTGTTGTGTTAAAGTAAATAAAAGTAATTGGATGGAACCACTGTCCACAATGTAAATGAGTTGTATGAATAAACTACTCTTGATTTGGACAAGCAAAAAATATTTGATTAGTTTGTACAAGTTAAACACATGTTCAAAAAATGTAACAATCTTAAGTTATGGATAAGTAACTAAGATAATTTTGTTAAACATTACCACTTCACATTAGTTATTTATTATTCAATTGTGTTGCTGCAACAAAATAATTTGGCATTGACTGAAAACAACCCTTAAATGTTAATAAAAACTAACTGGGTTGTGTGGAACCACTGTCCACAATAAAATTGTGTTCGTTTAAAGTATCATTTTTTTGAGTGTGTGGCAATGTTACAGTAAATGGGTATAACAAATAGAAACACATGATGCCTATCATAATAATAATTATTGAGGGACAGAAGTTACCCCTGCCTGCAGTGTCTGATATGGCTGGCTTGTGCATGACCCACAGAATGACACCCATGAAGCACAGGCACGATTTAACACTGACCCACAGAGTGGCACAGGTGAAGCACAGACTTCATCAGGTGAAACACCATTGAATCACAGACATGGCATAGTGGTCAGATATTTTCTATTATCAGTTAGAATCATGTACACAATGAAATGAAATTATAAATATATTTTTCATAGTATAATATTTATTTCTTAAACATGCACATCAGATCCTTAGACCCCTCCTTACATTTGATCTATAGTTGGTCTTTTTCTAAATCACCTTTTTTTCTTTAAAATTGGCCTTTTGTGCTTTCCTGAGCTATCATTTTTGAGCCAAAGGGAAATTGAGATATTTGGTTATATTAGATAATACAGGACATTTTAGAAGTGAAGTGAAGTGAAGTGAGTATTTGCCAATGTATTCCCTTACTTGGAATGTGACCTCTGCATTTAACCCATCCAGTGAATAGTGAACACACGCACTGCAAGTCGTGAACACACAAACACCCGGAGCAGTGGGCAGCTATCCCTGCAGCCCACGGGGAGCAATTAGGGTTAAGGTGCCTTGCTCAAGGGCACCACAGTCGCAACCCGCCGATCTGAGCCTCGAACCGGCAACGCTCGGGTTACAAGCCCGAAACTCTAACCACTAGTCTACAACTGCCCTCAACTGCCCTAGAACATACTATGAGCACTAATGTAACATTTCTATTCTTCACTTCTGTCACAGCAGATCCTAATCGTCCAATGCAAATTAATTATAATTTTTAGTGTAGTGTACTGAAAAGCATTACACAAAATTATTGAAAATATTAAAAGAGGGTGCATTAATCTATCAGCTATCAGTAAATGTTAAAATTGATGATACAGTGTGGAAAGTCCAAAAACTAAAAAGGGTCACCCAAAGGAGCAGAAGTGAAATAAGTACAATATAGTGAATATAATCATAGTGCATTTTATGCATACACAACACAATCATATCTGAAAAAAAAAAAAATGTAAATAAGCCTTATCACAGACGCACTTATGTGCCACAATCCTTATGAAAATTAACCATGGTTTCATTGGTTGTCAAAACCATGGTTATTTTGTGGTTACCATGGTTTTACTGTAACCATGTTTTTTTTTACTGTAGTAAAACCATTGTTAATTTTTGTAAGAGAAAAATCTGATTAAATGGGGTAAAATAGGTCCGTATTAATTAATTAATTAATTAATTTTACCTGTTTTGTAATGACGCACTTATATAACGTTATAAAACGTTGATTTTGCCAGAAAGTATTGGTTTAGAATGTTATTTCTCATTTTAAAAACTTCTAAGTTCTCTGACGTTTCCATGGTGACTCGTGAAATCTGTGATCCATTGACAATGCCTTTATGTTGTTACCGTGAGCGCGCTTTAACTCTGGGTTACTTTCAGCGGGTTGATTGAACTAACTCTGAAACTGTGTTTTGGAACCGACATACCCAGAGTAAGCATGTTTAGGGTTGATCAACCCAAAGTTTAGGGTTAATCTGATGGTAAGTTAACCCTGCTTTCTGGAATACACCCCTGAAGTGTTTAAACAAACCTCGGTTTAGTTACTAACTCTAAAATGATCAGTGGTGGAATCACATGGCTGGAAAAGACTCTAAGCCAATCAGATTTGAGAGCCGGAAAAAACGGTGGTATAATATATTATTTAAATATATTCAAATATATTATAATTTGCAGCAAACGTGCAAGATTTGGTAAGAACTGTACTGTTATTTTAACAATCATGAGTAATATTTTATCAAATCTTTTATTTATTAGATTCTGCACAATCCTCCACTGTCTTCTCCACAACTTCCTCTGCCATCTTTTATTTCAAGGTAAGTCATATTCTTTAGCTTTACTTGTGCTCTCATTATTTAAAATTAAATATTTTTTATATTTACACATAGAAACAAGTACAAATGTATGTAGAGAGTTTAAAAAATGCATGCACGACTAGCGTGGAAACTGTATCTCCAATGAAGTGACAAGATTGTTGCTGTACCTGATTCATTTAACCCCAGTGTTATAACAAGACAAACCACAAAATACATTTACAGCATATACTGCATTATCAGCATTATATTGAATACTGCCAGTTACAATAATAAACGACAAAAAGTACTTTAATTATGTATCTTAATGTGTACAGTAACAACACACACTGTGAAAAATTGAAAGTTGGATTAACTTAATAAATTATTTCAATTGGTAACCCTTGGAAAACTTTGTGAAAAATTTAAGTTAATAAAGCTCAATTTTTATTAACAACATTTTTAATTTCTATAACTTTCACTTTTTACAGTGCAAGAAGCTAGAACACAAAACCAGTAGGTCGCACATATAGGCTATATTTATATAAAATACATTGCATGGGGTTAAATTATAGATTTTTCTTTTATGGCAAAAATCATTATATTATGTAAAGATCATGTTCCATGAAGACTCACCTACAGTCTTGCTTTTATTGCTACCTGCTATTTGGTGATGTCCCAATAAGTTTGGTTACAGCTGTCAGCCAGCAGAGGGCGCTATAACAAACCTTTTCATTAGTAATATACTGGTAGGGACCTCATTTGGACTTTGACCTTTAAATGATGTATAAATCTCATTATCATTATAACATAACAATATATATCCATCAGGATACTTTTTAAGAATAAGTTGGCATAGCGTTTCAAGTAGATTCTGGAAAACATGAGAATCACAATTAGTGCTGTGACGGTTCGCAATTGATCCGTAATCTGTATGGATCACGACCCACGGTTCGGCTCGTATGCGACTTGCGGATTAATATGCAAGTTTAAATGGGGAAAGTTGATCATTTGCACGTGTTTCAGAAGTTTGCAAATGTTAAAATTCAAGTGATTTTAAACAATTTAAGTGCAAAAAGGACGCTAAAGTGAGCAGCTATCTGTACGCAGAGACGCACATTCGGTTGAATGTGTCCGGTCCAGCTCCAGTTAGACGTTATCATCTTTTCCCTTCAAAGATCAGAACTCTTGATGTGTAAACTTTAGAGAGAGTTGTGCTACTGTGTCTCATACTGTAGTCCATTACAATACATTTGGTGAATAGAGCAATGAAAAACAATGTAATGTTTTTATTGTGTGGCGACAGTTTATGCACAATAAAAATGTGTTGGCAAGTTGTGTCTAAACAGGTGAAAAGTGCTTATGGTTTTGCCAAAAGAGTGACTGATTAAATCAGTGGGTTCAGGCAACTGAGCATTTGGTTCAGACAATAGGGTTTAGTGTTTTAGCAATTGAGAAAAACTGTAACATGGACATTGCATGCTTTTCCTCGCATGGGGGTTTGTGGACTTCACTTTACACAAGAGAGCTTGAAGAGAGAAGATTCCTTCCTGCACGCACATGGATTTAATGCGTGCATCTTGGACTCCTAGCATCTGAAATAAATTCAGTGCGTCATGAGCATCTGCGCTTCTCTATTTGTCTCATGTGCACACACTCTTGAATCTGTTCGAAGTCTAAACAAAAACATCCTTTGGTATTTGTTCAGTTCAACGTGTTTCATGCGAGCTGAGGCAAACAATTCCTTTAAATTATAACCCGCTGCATATTGGCGCCTCTCTCACTCTCACGCACATGCAGAGAGCTGCGCTGTCCAAAGTCAGATCACTAGGTGGGAATCCTGTTTATGATATGCATTACAAGGAGTTGTAGCAATACATCCCTTGTGTTTAAATTATAAATTGCGTTCAGCTTTACGAATGTTTTTAAAGGCACCTCTGAGAGGTTGTTTTCCCCTCTTGGCAAGCCGACCGGACGTGACGTGGGGGCGTGGCAGCATCGACGATCCCATTTTTTAATTCGAAGTTGTGACTTAATTTCGATCAATTTCGACACCCCTGACACCCTTACTAATAAAAACACTTGTTTATGTCATAAGTGTATGTATAGATTAGAGTCAGAAACCAGATTAGAGTCAGAAACGAGTCTTATTTGGTCTTAAAGGACAACACCACAGTTTTTCAATATTTTACTATGTTCTTACGCTAACTTAGACAAATTAATACATACCTATCTTTTTTTCATTGCGTGCACTTAATCTTTGTACAGCACGTTGTAAATGTGTTAGCATTTAGCCTAGCCCCATTCATTCCTTAGGATCCAAACAGGGATGTATTTAGAAGCCACCAAACACTTCCATGTTTTCACTATTTAAAGACTGTTACATGAGTAGTAACACGAGTAAGTATGGTGACACAAAATAAAACGTGGCGATTTTTTAAGCAGATAAAAATGAGAACTATATTGTATGGCAGCACTTGCAAACTGGTCTAAAGTCAATGGCGCAATATTGTTTTTTTTTTATTTAAAGAGCGCGTTAGTAATATGCACCTATAAACGAGAAGAAACACACGTTTCCTTATTACACCCATAGATGTGCAGAAGCACACAAATGGTTTTAAATATGAAAAATTAAAGGATTAAAATGTAAAAGATTATTAATGAGTTTTTTTGGATATAAATGAGGACTAATTATGAGAAGTTAGAAGGCATAAAGAGCTGCTTCACCTGTAGCCTGGTAAGAAATGAAATGTTTTGGTTTGAACAAATGCAAATATTGCATCTGTTTTTTAAATGTTTTTTTTTTTTAAATACTACCCCACGGATTTATTGTATATGATGACTTTGTACCTCTGGTTATGATGAGATGAGAACCTTTTTAAAGGGACATTCCACTTTTTTTGAAAATATGCTATTTTTTTTTAATGGAATCCATTCAGCTGGTCTCCTGGTCTGGCGCTACCACTTTTAGCATAGCTTAGCATAATTCATTGAATCTGATTAGACCATTAGCATCACGCTCAAAAATAACCAAAGAGTTTTGATATTTTTCCTATTTAAAACTTGACTCTTCTGTAGTTACATCGTGTACGAAGACCAACAGAAAATTAAAAGTTGAGATTTCCTAGGCAGATATGTCTAGGAACTATACTCTCATTCTGGTGTAATAATCAAGGACTTTGCTGCTGTAACGTGGCTGCAGCAGGCGTAGTGATATTACGCAGTGCCCGAAAATAGTCCCCTTGGTTACTTTCAATAGCAGGGCACTATGTTCAGGCAGTGCGTAATATCTAATGTCCGAGTGCTGAACCGTTTCGGCTCTGCACACGTTTATCTCCTGTTTGTTTCAAATAAAGTATTTGTAGAGCTCTGTTCCAAAAACGCAATAAATCCATTTTGACTAATTTCGGTAAAAACGTGTTTTCTATACTAAGAAAGTGACAAGATGAAAACCACTATTTTTTGTTACAAACTTTCACATAGCATATTTAGGTTATAATAACATTAAAAATTCAAATTCATAATTTGATTTTCAAAAATGGATTATGCAAATGCAATGGATCAGCAAAATGCAATAAATCCATTACAAGTTTTTTTTTCCGAAATACTATAAATCTATTGAATCAATATATACACTCACCAGCCACTTTATTACACCTGTCCAACTGCTCGTTAACGCAAATTTCTAATCAGCCAATCACATGGCAGCAACTCAATGCAGTTAGGCTGACATGGTCAAGACAATCTGCTGCAGTTCAAACCGAGCGTCACAATGGGGAAAATGGTGATTTAAGTGACTTCGAATGTGGCATGGTTGTTGGTGCTAGATGGGCTGATCTGAATATTTCAGAAACTGCTGATATAATGGGATTTTCACGCACAACCATCTCTAAGGTTTACAGAGAATGGTCCAAAAAAGAGAAAATATCTAGTGAGTGGCAGTTCTGTGGGCACAAATGCCTTGTTGATGCCAGAGGTCAGAGAAGAATGGCCAGCCTGGTTCGAGCTGATAGAAAGGCAACATTAAATCAAATAACCGCTCGTTACAACCGAGATATACAGAAGAGCATCTCTGAACGCACAACACGTCGAACCTTGAGGCGGATGGGCTATAGCAGCAGAAGACCACACCGGGTGCCACTCCTGACAACTAAGAACGGAAAACTGAGGCTACAATTTGCACAGGCTCACCAAAATTGGACAATAAAAGATTGGAAAAACATTGCCTGTTCTGATGAGTCTCGATTTCTGCTGCGACATTCGGATGGTAGGGTCAGAATTTGGCGTCAACAACATGAAAGCATGGATCCATCCTGCCTTGTATTAATGGTTCAGGCTGGTGGTGTAATGGTGTGGGGGATATTTTCTTGGCACACTTTGGGCCCAATTGCTCACCAGTTGAGCATCGTGTAAAGGCCACAGCCTACCTGAGTATTGTTGCTGACCATGTCTATCCTTTTATGACCACAGTGTACCCATCTTCTGATGGCTACTTCCAGCAGGATAATAAACCATTTCATAAAGCGCAAATCATCTCAGACTGGTTTCTTGAACATGACAATGAGTTGACTGTACTAAAATGCCCCCCACAGTCACCAGACCTCAACCCAGTGGAGCATCTTTGGCATGTGGCATCATGGATGTGCAGCCGACAAATCTGCAGCAACTGCGTGATGCTATCATGTCAATATGGACCAAAATCTCTGAGGAATGTTTCCAGTACCTTGTTGAATCTAACCACAAAGGATTAAAGCAGTTCTGAAGGCAAAAGGGGGTCCAACCCGGTACTAGTAAGGTGTACTTAATAAAGTGGCAGGTGAGTGTAAATGTGCATTCATCTTTGCTATGTTATATTCATGGTGCATACATTGCTGCTTTTTCAATGATCAATGATCAGCTGTAAAATGTTTTGGTCCTGCTCGATTTTTGTTGAATTCGCTTAATTTAATGGAAAGTTTTTCATGAGATCCCCTGGGGTCAATGTGTTAGCATGATAGAAGCTTGATGCTGTTATGTGAGAACAAGCAACAGCCGGCATTTTTCCGTCGCCAGAGTGGCGTACGTTTCTTTCCGCTACAGAAAACCATCACAGGTTTATCAATTCCAACAAAGTATTATTTTGTTTTTGTTTGTTTGTTGATCACAAAGTAGAAAGTAGATGAGGAAAACTAGAATTCTGTGTGAATTCAACGCGTCGCCATTGTTGTTTACAATGCGTGGAATGGTGCGCTGTGATTTGTTGAGGGGATTTATTGCATTCAACAGAAAAAGAGAACTGGTCGCGTTTTGGGAAAAAAGGGAGAAAAGATGACAGAATAACACAGCGGATATCGAATTTTGCATAAAATTAAGAATTTACTTTTTTAATACTGACCAGATACAATAAGATTTTGGTGGTAACTATTTTTTAAATGAAGTTTATTGCGTTTTGGAACCAAACTCTTCATTTTTAGACATACAAACCCTTTCTTGCATATTTGTAAATTATTTTTTGAGATTACACTGATCATGTAGGCTATTCATACTTTATAGCAATTAAAAGCCAGCTAATTTTACTTCCATGACTGAAAGAAAATGACTTTTAAAGGTTTTACAAAAAACAACCATTTCAATACAAATGAAAACGCAATTTTTTTTAACATAAATCTTAATTTGGTGGTCTTCTCCCTCCGTTTAGTTTACAAATTTCATCATTTAAATAAGCCATCAGCATGGCGCCAGCGCAACTGGCTTTTAAAGGGGATGAGAGCTGAGACTAATGCAATTTAACTACATGTACTTGATTTATGGAATCTGATTACGTAATCCAGATTACATTTAATCAATACCACCCGGCTCTGCATACAACGCCCCTGCCATTTTTGCATCATCTGCCAAATGCCCAAGAAAGCCTAACAGAAAAACTGAAAATATGCCACAGATTGTGTTTTTACATTTCTCATCATTTGTAAACTTGAAAGTGCATTTACAACCATTTAAAAACAAAGTCAACATCATTCAGACATTGCTTAGAAATCTAACAACGCCCCTTAGCTGTTATAAAATGCACTGGTAACCCACTGCTTCTTTGGGCTTATTGCTTTAATTAATTTCCACTGACAGCCAAAGTTTTGGCTTGTTTTAGATGTCTGGGCTGTGTCTAATTACATTTTGGATCCACACAAAATGTAATAAACTGTAACAGATTTTTAAATTAGCCAACAAAATGTATAAGGTTACACCACATGCTCATCATCTAATGCAAAAAATTGTGTGTGGTCATATATTGTCGTCTTAAAAACGCAACAAAACAAATGCTGCTCAAATATTTAGAATTTTAATTAAGTTTTCACTTTTCAATATATTTTAATGCATGTGTGATTATTCAATTTTAAATAATGTCTTGAATATTCATCCTTCATCTTCAGCATGATCTTCTACCCTGACATGAAATGGAAACGTCTCGTTGTCAAATATCACCAGTCCATCTTTACCCACAGGGTTTTCTTCACATTGCAGAGAAATCTGAAAGACATCATTCATAAACAAAGATTAAACTATCTATTATCATAAAACCATTCTGTCTCTCGCTTTATCCATCAATGTATACCTGAGGTTGACGTGCAACAGGCCTTAAGTCCTTAACCTCAACGTCGTCTCTCAATGGGAAATAATTCTCCCTAAGGTTTA
The DNA here is from genome assembly GCF_030506205.2 of Paramisgurnus dabryanus. NCBI lineage: Eukaryota > Metazoa > Chordata > Actinopteri > Cypriniformes > Cobitidae > Paramisgurnus > Paramisgurnus dabryanus. The sequence continues at coordinate 24,708,484 of NC_133354.1, forward strand.
ATCCTCCAACAAATTTGCAACAGGTTGTCCCCTTAATTGATGACAAAACAATACTTCAATATTTGATAGTATTACTCATGTATTTGTAACTTTAGTTACAAACAAAAACATACAGTAGAACATGTGACGATATTACGACTCACAAACATTATCGTTCAATGTAAGTTCCGCCTTACCATCGTAGGAAATGTTTAAAATTAATGGAAATTGACGATTTTAAAAAAGTTTTTTCTTTGCAGATGCCACTCATACAGTCAATGACCATTGACCACTGGCACTGACCAATGACGTACATGACAACATACACTTCCGGCGCACACTGTGCTACGTAAGCATGTTAAATCATTGAAAAAAAAATGTCTTTCGTCAAGCGTTAACGCTTACACCCTGTGTTAGTGCATCGTTACACAGATCATGCGTAATAAAATAATTCCCATGAAAACACATATAGCACTCATTACGAACAATGATTGTTTTCTGGTTATTTCTCGACTTTGAGAAAAGAAATTAAGCATTACGAAGATCCCTCTTCTACAATGATATTGATGATTAAACAGTTTTACAGAAACTTTTATATCAGAAAATTGCAATAATTAAAACATCAAAGATCTGTAGTGTAGTGTGAACAAACAAATATTTTCTTTACAAGTAATTTAGTTATTCTGTGTCATTCATAAAGGTGCTAAAAGCATTATTCACAATGATGCCAAAGAAGCATTTAGTCAAAAGTTCTTTAAAGAATCATTTCTTTCTTGCATTTTATATTCTGTTGAACCTTTTCCACTTCACAGTACCTGTTGTACTACAGAAAGCTTTTTCTGATGTTAACGATTATTTTTGAAAATCTTTAGGAACCTTAAAAAAACTTAATAAAAGTGTTGGACTAATGTGAGATTAAGACATCTTTTCAGTCTTTTGTAGTCTAATTAGAGTTTACAAATGGGACACTGTTGAACTATAATTAAACATGCACTGTAAAAGAAATTTGGCGTTTACATTTTTATCATTACTAGTATTAGAGTACTAGAGTTGTTGTGACTAATAAAAAATAATTAAATTAAAATAACAAATTATTTCAACTATTTTTATACATAACACCAACTCATCCCTAGTTAAGATAATTAAATTTGAAATTATTTGTGAATCCAAGTTGATTATACTTAAAAATGTAAGTGCAAATTTTTTTTACAAATAAAAACGTACTTCTGTTTTTATCACCCCTTATGTTGTTATCTTCAAACGTGTAATATTCATCTCTTTAGTTGGTGTAAATGTAATAATGATTCAACTTAAAAAGTTACTTCAATTGGTAACACCTAAAAAATGGAAGATTTCAACTAAAGTGAAAATTTAAGTCAAATAAATTTACATTTACAAACTGAAGCATTTTTAAAAAGTATTTTTCATCTTTTATGATGATATTTACAGTGTAAATGCTAAAATTCCACTTGATGCTTGAACAAGTACGAGAAACATGCTCTTCTGTAGTATAAAGCAGGAAAGTGTTAAATATATTTATATACTCTACCACTGATATTGATTCTTCATTTATGGCAAAATTGAAAAGCCAAATTAATCAATATTGCTTACCTTCAAATTGCATACAAAATTCCAGCTTTCATCTCTGAATGCAGATCAGTAGTCCATCGCAGCCTCGATGTTAGAGAATGAAGTATCCTGAAGACTTGAAGTCTGTATGTTCTCTACTCAGTGGGATGGGCTAAATGCAGATAACATTTCGAGTCGGATGTTTTCCACACTTGACAAACATGTCACTTTCATATAAGTATTTTTTTTAGTTATGATCCAGTAGTGAATGATAATGATTAGAATATCGGGTGTGGTTGAATCCATAATTTTCACATAACATCCTGCCCGACACAGCGGCGCTTCATTTTTTTCCGATGAATCTCAGGATGCTGGACTACTTACATGTTGTTTTTGCCAAATAACTTTTGAGATGTATGTAAACAAGTTCAGCAGTGACAAAGGGTTTGGTTTCATTAACTGATTTTATTTCATTTGGGGCTATGATTAGATAGATGTCTACTTTATTTACACTGACAGCCCAAATATTTCCTTGTTTGGGCATCCCAATTCAGGGTCTGGATTCTTTTAAGGTCACAGACTTTGAAGGCAACAAAGCGAACTGAAATGTGACGGTTTAGCCTACGGGGAGAGCTGAGTCATTTGCTGTTCCCTCCCAATATGTTTGTCAGTGGGACACAACAGCTGAGACCTATCAGACTTTATAAAAAACATATGGAGGCAGATATTTTTTTGTTTTATTTTAGAAAATATAGCACATTGATGCAAATAAAACGAGTATAAAATGTACCAACCCAGGTGTGCCTGACCTCAGTAGTCACAACAACAATAATAATCAGACACACCTGGATTAATCAGTTTTTCCAATAATGGCCGACAGGAAACAAGGAGCTGGCTGAAGTTCAGGAAGTAGTGCAGCTGGGCATAAAGCCTATTGAGCTTCATCCATGCCTCTATCTCCTCCAGGCAGGTGGTCAGTGTGGTTGTTGGCAGGGGAGCAGAAGAGGTGGGGCTATCTTAAGGTAGAGCTGTGTGTCATCTGCATAGGAATGAAATGTTATGCCATCTCTGCTAATGATATCGCCGAGGGGGAACATGTAGATAGGAAAGAGGGTGGGGCCAAGCACATAGCCCTGAGGAACACCGCAGGGGACACTGTGGGTGTCTGATTTGGCTTTGCCCAAGGCGACATGCTCAGTTCTGTCGGTCAGTTAAGACGTTGTGATAGTTTTTTGAGAGTCCAATGGTGTATTGCAGGCGGTGGAGAAGGATCTTGTGATCTACTGTATCAAAAGCAGCTGTGAGGTCCAGGAGGATGAGTAGTGATGGAAAACGAGTATCTGCTGCCATCAGGAGGTCATTGGTGACTCTGACCAGGGCTGTTTCTGTGCTATGGCCAGGACGGAAACCAGACTGAAATTTTTCATACAGTTTATTGTATTTGATGTGATCATGAAGTTGTGCTGCAACAATTTTCCAAGAACCTTTGATAGGAATGGAAGATTGGATATGGGCCTGTAGTTGGAGAGAACTTCTGGATCCAGGGTGGGTTTTTCAATAGAGGTCTGATGACAGCTGTTTTAGATGAGGATGGGATATGGTCGGCCCGTAGTGAGTGGTTTATGATTTTAGTGATAAATGGAGATACAGCAGAGATGTTTGCCTTTAGCAGGGTTGAAGGCAACTATAGTTTACTATAGTTTAATCATGATTCATTTTCTTAAGGGCACATGATCACAAGTGCATTGCTTGATAATTATTACATATCAATTATCATAAAACAATAGAAAAAGGAAACCAACAATACTTTTGGGCAAATCACACATACCACCCTCTGTCTGATGTTGGTGAAATATTTTACTGTCCATTCTGTGTTAAACAGATTTATTTTTATTTTGTTGCGGTGCTCATTTTTCACTTATTCAAGTCAGTAAAGCAGCAGTCAATAATGCGCTCTTTTGACGTGCGCCTAGTTTGCCTAGAAACGGCCCTGCTCATGGGGACAGAGGAAGGAGCTGTAAGGCAGGTACCGAGGTGTTGCATAGAGGGGGGAGCAATGGGGTGAGAAACAAAGGGATGACACTAAAAACATTTTGAGCTCATCCACTTTTAACCACATTCAGTAGTAGTCGAAAACCCATTTTACCGGATCGCTTTTGTGGTGTTAACTCCTATGTGGTCGAATGTGTTCGAACAGCCACAACAGTCTGAAGGAAAACAAAATGGAGACTTTGGAGTGGCCTAGTCAAAGTCCTGACCTGAATCTTATTAAGATGCTGTGGCATGACCTTAAATTGCCAGACAGATCCAATTTCAGACAGATCAAAAATTACATGTATCGCAGTGTGTCATGTAGCTGTCCATCAATGTAAACCATGCAAACTTGCTGTTGGGAACTCCTTAACAATATTAGGAAGCTTAGACCCTGACTGGCACTTTAAAAAGGGGGTTCATGCACGAAAACCATTCAATGTGGCTGAATTACAACAATTCTGCAAAGATGAGTGGACCAAAATTTCTCCCTAGCGCTGTAACAGACTCATTGCAAGTTAACGCAAACGCTTGATCGCAGTTGTTGCTGCTAAGGGTGGTCCAATCAGTTATTAGGTTAAGGGGGCTAGAACTTTTTCACACAGATCCATGTAGTTCATTTAAAAACTACATTTAAATTTGTTAGGTGATCTTAAATATTAAAGTGTGACAAATATGTAAAAAGAAATCTGGAGGGGGGATTAACACTTCTTCACACCACTGTACATGTACAAAACTCTGTACAGCATGTTTACTAACAACACAAGGAGCAGACTGACCTAATATTAGTTTGTGTCAATTTAAAGCCGTCTTTTCTCCCGCTCGCATTTAAATGAAAGCACACAGATCACCCCTCTAAAGTAAACAGGGCAGAAGTGGTCGAAAGTGGACAAAAGAGATAGATTAAAATACAAGGTGTAAACTTGAATGTGTCTTTCTTCTTCACTCGTGATACGATCAGTGAAAACACATCTTAATACTAGATATAAACAGTGCCTAAATAACAATACTTATGACCAAGGCAGTCTAATATAAAAAGAGATATTTGAGATTTATACCCCTGCCATTTTTGCATCATGTTTGCTAGGTCTATGTGACAAAAGCAGCCATATGACCAAGAAAACTCAATACAAACTGATAATATGCCACAGATTATGTGTGTTCAGATTTCCTTTCAGTTTTAGGCCTGTTGCATGAAGTTTGCAAGCTTAAAGCACATTCACAACCACTGAAAAACCAAGTCAACATCATTTAGACATAGCTGGGGAATCATTGACAAATGGAAGGTGAACTGTGAATGTTTGTGGTCATATATTGTAGTCTTGAGAACACAAAACATTTAACGCACAAATGTTTAGAATACAATACACTTTTTAATATTTTCATGTTTGTGCCAATTGTCGCTTTACATTTTCTGTCCAGATTCTCAACAAAAAATTATGTCATAAACATTCATTCTTCATCTTTAGCATGATCTTCTACTCTGGAAAGATAAAGAAAGTTGGCAACAGGAAATGCCTCCTTGTCGAATATCACCAGTCCATCTTTACCCTCAGGGTTTTTCTCACATTGGACAGAAATCTGAAAGACATCATTCATAAACAAAGATTAAACTGAGTATTATCATAAAACTATACTGTTTCTATCTTTATCCATCAAAGTATACCTGAGTAACAAATCCTGAATCATTAACCTCAACGTCGTCTCTCAATGGGAAATAATTCTCCCTAAGGTTTGATTCTTCAACACATTTGCAACAGGTTGTGCCCTTAGTTAATAACAAAACAATACTTCAATATTTGATAGTATTACTTGAGTCTTTCTTACTGTAAGCAGAAACAATGACAATATTACGACTCAAAAGCATTTCATCATCATTCAATGTTAGTTCTGCCTTACCATATCGATGACAGTCAGTAATGTTATATAGACGTTGTACAATAACAATTATGCAAACTGCTGATTTTAGAAAAAGGTTTATGTATATATTGTTTAAGGGGATCGATGTGCTTTAATAATGACCAACAGGAAGTAAGCAATATGCTTCCGGGTCATACTACGCATGTGTATTAATTCCTGCGGAGGTCGCATATGCGGCTGCATACGTCATCATTGGTTTATTTAAGTTAACTGACCATTACATTTTTAAGTCATAAGCATATTACAACAATTTACAATTAACTAAGAAAAATAGTCAACTTTATAATTGTTAATATTCTGAAATAAGACAGTCTTGCATTCTTATGACATATGCAGCCTATAAATGCAACCGCTGCAGCCTTTGGATTGAGAAACGGCCCATAAGTTACAAAAGCGGTCTTAAATGCTTTAATCTGAGAACATTACACAGATCATTTTTTATAAAATAATAAATTACTATGAAAACACACATAAACCAATAAAGAGTAAGGATTCATTACAAGCAATGATTGTTTTCTGGTTATTTCTCAGCTTTGAGAAGGTCAACCAAGCATTACAAAATTCCTCTTTTATTTCGATCCAGACTATTGAACAGTTTAACAGAAAGGTTTACATCAGAAAATGACAATGATATAAACATAAGAGATCTATTTTTGTAAAATGTAGGTGCTAAAGGGTTCTTGGGGAAAACATTTTTCCAAGAAGAAAGAATAATTTCTTTCTTGAATTTTCTAGCAATTTGAACCTTTTTCCACTACAAAGTACCTTACAGAATTGTTAATTTAGAAAGAACGGTTGTTTATGAAACCATACGGCCTGACAAATAAACTTTTATAATCCTTTATTTTTATAAGTGTTGGTCTGATAATGTGAGATATAATAAATAAATAAAGGCTTGCAGAAGAAATTGACTTTTTTATTAAAGGTCACACCTAACATTGTTTTCTTGAGACATGATTTCTCTTCAGTTGGTGTAAATTTGCTCATGAATGATTTAGATAATACCACAATAAGAGCTTAAAACTAAATGCTGCCATTACATGTTTGAAGAAAACACTGTTTTGTAATATGATTAAACAAACTGAAACTAGAATGTGAAAAATGCTATTTACTTATATTTATATGTTCTACCACTGATACTGATCATTTATTTAAATTGCAGGATTAAAACGAGAGATTTGACATTGCTTACCTTGAAATGGCATATAAGTTCCAGTTTCTGTCTGAATTCAACCAGTAGTCCATTTTAGGATATTATTTACCATAATGATCCAATAGTAAAAACTACAGTGATTGATAGATGGATAAATAAATAAATAATATCCTTGTAATAATATATAAATACTAAAACATGAGATGACTATGGGAAACGCAAGTATAATGGCAAAGTCTGTAGAAGTCTCTCAAATGACTGTTCGCGATCTGACATTAGATGATTTGAAACTTAAGAATCGAGGACATCCACACCACATTCGTGCTGTTGCACTGCTATGCACTGGATTAGTTAACCACATCTGGCGTGACATTTATTGAGTACAGTTAAAAACATAATGAGGACAGATGAAACAGCACATTTGACAACCTCAATTCAAACTGAAAGTCCTTTAGCTTACAGAAAAAATGTGCTTGCCAGCAACTTAATGATCCACAGAAACACAGTCATCAATTCTAGGTTTCTTTTTAAAAATCACTATAACCAATGTTAACTAACTTATGTTAATGTTATAGTGGATTTTCTCATGACAGAAGTTTCTCACGGTTGTCTTTCACATCACGGTTGATGGTTGGTATCTGGGTTGATCCTCTGATGACTCAATACATGGCTCAGAGGTATTTTTTCTGATATTTTAACCAAACAGTCACTCATGGTCGTATTAAATAAAGAGTAACTGATGTTTTCCAAGTTTTATTGTTTCATTGCTTAAACCTGGATCACTTTTAACTATATTTTAACTCCATCATTGTAATATTTTCTTTGGTCAAATCTTACGGTAATATCTGTATACTAAGAGCTGTTGAATGACCAGACTTTAAATATTTGAGTTGGATAGACAAACAATATTTTTCCTGCCTGTGTGAACATACTGTAACATTTAGAAACTAAAGTAAATTTGATTTTTTTTTTTTTTTTTTTTTTTGCTGGCTTGTGCTATCAGCCAGTAGCTTCTCTTCCTTAATCCAGTTGCAGTTTCTATCAGATGTTACCACAGAGAGGATTAATGCAACAGAATCTGTTTTGCCTCTCTATCGCTCGGTTCGAAGATTCGCAGAGTCATTTTTTGTATGTGCATTATGATTTGCCTGCTACTCTCTGAGGATGAATCTGATGTCTGGGATCACCGCATCAGAGCTGATCTGTTATTACACATCGCCATGACAGTTAAACATACATCCTAAAAGTCATATATCCAGAAAAAAAGTCATCTGAATAAGTAATAATATGTTTTTTCTGATTAAATGAAAACATAGACCAAGTTGCTGATGCCTTAACTGTTCATAGATATCTCAGTTTATTTTTAACTGAAAGAGACGGATTACAGCTTTAAAAACCCTAATAAAATAGTTTGAAATGCTGTTTTCTGAGTTGTCTTTCTAAAAACACATCAAAGGCCTCATTTCATATTTAAAACAAATCTATAATAGGAAAATAGTAGTTTACATCACAAGTGTGAACCATAATTTGCTACATGCTATATGAGAGTCAGTGGAAATCCTCAATCAAGAGCCATTACATGAAAAACCCTTCTAACAAAATGATGATCAACTTTACCGTTAGGTTTCATCACAGGTACCATCGGCGCGCACCATTCCGTAGGTTTCGTTATCTTTTCAATGACTATATTCTCCTCCATTCTCTGAAGTTCAGCTTTAACTTTGGGGAGTAATGGTAACGGCACTCTTCTCGCGGTGTGGACTGCGTAAGGCTCTACGTTCTTTTTTAGATTTGTTTTAACAGGTTCTGTTCTCATTATTCCCTGTTCACCGAAAGCTGCGCTGACTTTCTCGATTCTTTTAACTAAGCCCATTTTAACTGCTTGTTCTCTGCTTAGCAGATTGTTCATGGTGTCGCCCTCCATGACGTGAATTGTGAACTTGAACTTTTTATCTTTGTACTCCGTGGTCTTTTCAAATTGTCCTAAACAATTTATACTTTCACCTGGGCTGTCATATTTCGCATGTGTCTGACTCAGTTTAACTTTACTTCCAAGCGAATTAAAAGTCTCCTCATTCATGACGGTCACGTCAGCTCCAGTATCAATTTTAAATTTTACTCGTGAGCCTTTCACGTTCAATTTCACAAACCTGTTCTCTGAGACGTCTTGACTAGTTTTGCTTACCGTTCCCAGGTAATATGCATCATCATCATCATCACTTGGCTGTGTGTGTGTTCCTCTTGTTACCTCATTAACTGTCCTTGAGTAACACATACGCTCCCAGTGTCCTTTCTTTTTACATTTTCAACACTCACTTTCTGTTGCGGGGCAATTTTCCTTGTAGTGATGCTTCATTTTTCCACATTTTCCGCACCATCCGCCACCAGCCATTCTATCCCTCTTTCCTCTTGCTGGCTTCTTTTCATCCCATTTTCCTCTCCTTTCAGGTAGTCTGCATGTAACCTCCTGAACACTGCTTGTCGCACCTTCCTCTTGTTGGCTCACCTGCTGTGCGATGTCCTCCGCCTGCCTCACCATCAGCACCGATGTGTCAATTGAGGTCACTCATCAGCTGCAACTTTCTTGAAAGCTCTTTATCTTTGATGCCAACAACAAGCTTATCTCTGATGTTCTCTGTTTTCTGGGCACCGAAATCACAACTCTCTGCTAATTCGTAGAGTGCATGGATGAACATCTCTGCCTTTTCCCCCGGCCTTTGTATGCGTTGGTAAAAGCACGCCCTCTCGTGGATGATGTTCTTTTTCGGGATGAAATAGTCAATAAACTTGTTCAGCACGGCGTCAAAATCTTTTATCTGCTCGTCTCTCTCAAACGTGAACGAGCTGAATATGTTTTCTGCCTCTGGTTCCATGGCATATATGAGGGTACTCACTTGTACTTCGCCATCCTCCTCCTTTAGCTTCAAAGCTATCCTGTACCTCGTGAAGCTCTGTCACCATGCGGCCCATTCCTGAGGTCTATCAAAGGTGAAGTTCGTGGGTGGAGCAAATTTCGCCATTTCTACTTCTCCACAACTTCTGACACCATGCATGTCAAATAAGTCTCTCTTACAACGACTTTGTTGCTTAGAACTTATTTATTTAATAGAGCGTTACAGACACTGTCTCAATCCCTCAGTCTAAGACTACTGTATTCAAGTCCCGCCCCCTCTTACTCCGATAGGTTGTCAATCAACTAATTATCTAACCGCAATGACAAAGCCTAATCTTGGTCTTGTTTTAAAGAAGATAATTTAGGGCTTTTCACAGATGTGTTAGAAGGTGAAAATATTAAATATAAATATTTTTTATAGCAGTTTACCTTTATTTTAATATATAAAAATAAAGCAATAAGCCCCAAGAAACAGTGGGTTACCAGTGCATTTTATAACAGCTAAGGGGCGTTATTTCCTAAAACCCCCTTAGCTGTTATAAAATGCACTGTATCCCCACTGTTTTGCTGGACTTATTGCTTTTATAAAACGGTTACTTCATATACATAGCAGGATTTCATAAAATAAAACACATAAGTTGTAATTATATTAGTACAAATATTACTCTTCCGCCAAACAAAGAAGTTCCTCAGAATCAAGAGTGGCTGCAACAGAGCGCAGTTCCCAACCAACACAGATGCAGCAAAGACACAATGAAAATATGATTTAAGGTTTATTTTATAAATCAACATTCATCTAATTTAATTTATACATTAACATTTATATTGTGCAACTGTTGAATTGATGATCAAATATGCTTGGAAGCATGCTTAACTCTTTCCCTGTCAGAGTTTTTTTTTTAAGTTGCCACCCAGTTTTAGTTTAATGCCTTACAGAAAAAATATCTTCCTTAAATAAACATAAAATATCAAATGAAAGAACAGACCATCCGCTTTCAAACAACAACAACAACAAAAAAACGTTTCATCCTACCTTCATTTGTTCTCTCAGTTATTACCTCTCAAATTTTCAGCTATTTTCAGATAATTCCATTTTTGTGAAGAACTTTTGTAAGAGATCAGATTCAGAGCCATCAAAACTTACACGTCACGCTAAGTGCACCACAACACTGTTGTGTCGAGTGAATGCGTCAGTGTTTAAGTTGGGTAAGATTGACATCTATCTCCTCTCCACTAATAAAAGCTGGTGTGTGGTGGGCGTTCTGGTGCAATATGGCTGCCGTCGCATCATCCAGGTGGATGCTGCACATTGGTGGTGGTTGAGGAGATTCCCCCGTTCATATGTAAAGCGCTTTGAGTACTGAGAAAAGCGCTATATAAATGTAAGTAATTATTATTATTATTATCTAGTGGATAATAGCGGAGATATCAATTTAAGACAAAAACAACTCCGAGAACGTTTTCTCTTTATTGACGAAATGACTTAACACGATCTATGACATATATCTGGATATCGCCATTATTGTGCAAATTTAGAAAAAAAAATTATTAAAGACTGTGGTGTTTATTTTCATAATTCAGTACGCAGCAACAGTGGCGCAGTGATACTTATGTAATGTGGTCTGAAACGTGGGTTTACCGGGGTATTTTATCATGGCTTAGAACGCGTTTCAACCAATCAGAATGAAGAACCAGAACGAGCCGTTTTATAATAATGCAATAACGTATTATTTTTATAAATAAAATTATAAAATGTAAATGTTTCACACAATAAACAATGTAAACATGAAGCAATATGTCTCTAGTAGTTGTGATCCAAATCTCAAGATAAAATCATAAAAATGAGGTTTGTATCACACTTTTATAGTGGTTTTACCAACAACTGCCACTAGACTTTGCTGCATACTCTTGTATACTCACAAACTAATAAATTATTGTCACCGCATTATTATTATTCCAACAAGGGTTTGAAATATTAAAACTACATTCTGGGAGCTTTCCGATGATATATAGCTTGTCATGATTTTTGGGGTTTAGAGTAGGGGTTTATAAATATGCAAAAACAAATTTGGCCTACCTGTGGGCCCGTAACCTTTTACAAACTGACTCTCACTATGTCATAATTTTCCCCAAATTGTAATGAAATATGAAAATTATACTCTTTGAGCTTTCCAACAATTGTAACGATACAATAAAGTGGAGGAGGCAAGCGCAGACGATCAACACAGATTTATTAATAATGGTGGTAAATACAATGAAACAACAGAGTGAATGACTGAGTCCAGGATGTTGGCAATGGTGATCGAAGGTCTACGGTGGCGTGAAGAGTGTTGAATCGTGAAGTCGGTGATGAGTGTGATGATGGCCAGTGGATAGAACCAGGAACAACCCAAACACTCACACGGAGACGACAACACGAACACAAATCCAACACGACGACGAGAGACGATAATCCAAGTGATTGCTGCAACATGAAATGAGGATCTGACAACAGGAAGAGAGATGAGTGAGTATATGTAGCTGATGGATGATTAGGATCAGCTGGAGCGAGTAATCACTACACAGGTGACAACACTTAATCAAACGAGCACATGGACACAACGTGAGTACAAACACAAACACAAAACATGACACGGAGGAAACAGAGGATTTCCTACCGTGACAGTACCCCCTCCCCTAGGAACGCCCCTTGGCGTTCCCAGCCTGCTTTACCTGAAGATTGTAATCATCAATAAGGCGGTGATCCAGTATGTCCCGAGCAGGAACCCACCTTCTCTCCTCCGGACCGTAACCTTCCCAATCCACCAAGTACTGAAAACCGCGTCCCCTCCGTCTAGAGTCCAGAATACGATTAACCGAATACGTGGTTTCCCCATTAACGATACGAGGCGGGGGGGGAACCGGGGCAGGCGGATTAAGACGGGAAAAAATCACCGGTTTAATTTTGGACACATGAAAGACGGGGTGAACCCTCCTGTACGCAGGAGGAAGGCTAAGACGCACTGTTACCGGATTAATGATTTTGGTAACAGAAAACAGGCCAATAAATTTGGGCACAAGCTTATTCGAAACGGAACGCATCGGAATGTTCTGGGTTGAAAGCCACACTCTTTGACCGATGACGTAACGGGGAGGCTTCGACCGGTGGCGATCGGCCTTAGCCTTGGTGCGCGACCTTGCCTGGAGTAGAGCTCTACGAGCTCTGGTCCAGGTGCGGTGACACCTCTGGACTAGTGCGTTTGCGGAGGGGACCGACACCTCGGATTCAGTACTAACAAAATTAGGTGGTTGGTACCCTAAACTACACTTAAATGGAGACATGCCCGTAGATGACACTGGCAGAGAATTGTGTGCGTACTCCACAATTGAGAGTTGTTGACACCAGGATGAAGGATTGTTGGAGACCAAACACCGCAATGCCCTTTCGACATCCTGATTGGCTCGCTCGGTTTGACCATTGCTCTGGGGATGGAACCCGGATGAAAGACTAACAGTCGCCCCTAACAAATTACAAAACTCTCGCCAAAATTTGGACACAAATTGGGGACCCCTGTCAGAGACCACGTCTGTCGGAAGGCCATGTATACGGAAGACGTGGTCAATGACAGTTACCGCTGTTTCCTTGGCTGATGGCAATTTGGGCAAGGGAATGAAATGAGCCGCCTTCGAGAACCGGTCCACTACGGTTAAAATCACCGTATTACCCTTGGAGGGTGGGAGGGCGGTAATGAAATCTAGCGAGATGTGGGACCAGGGTCTCGAAGGGACAGACAGCGGTAAGAGTAACCCATCTGGAGGTCGATTGGAAGTCTTACCAACAGCACAGACCGAGCAAGCCAAGACGAAGTCGTGGACATCGCGAGCCATACCAGGCCACCAAAATCGTTGCTTGACTAGAAATTTAGTCCTACTAACCCCTGGGTGACAAGCAACACTGGAACAATGACCCCACTGGAGAACGTCTGACCGTAACCCCTCCGGCACAAATAAACGGTTCGGTGGGCAACGAGCCGGGGGCGTTACCCCTTCTAAGGCAGTCAACACCTTCGATTCGACCTCCCATCTGAGCGCGGAGATAATGATGGTCTCCGGTAAAATGGGCTCGGGAGTAGCAGTACGATCGGAACGCTCAAAAAGACGGGATAAAGCATCGGGTTTGATGTTTTTGGAACCCGGCCGGTAAGAAAGTGTAAAATCGAAACGACCGAAAAACAATGCCCACCGAGCCTGCCTGGAGTTAAGTCTTTTAGCAGTTCTAATGTATTCGAGATTCTTATGGTCCGTCCATACAATGAAAGGTACACCCGACCCTTCAAGCCAGTGACGCCACTCCTCCAGTGCCAATTTGACGGCCAACAACTCCCGATTGCCAATGTCATAGTTAACTTCCGCAGGAGATAAACGGTGAGAATAATACGCGCAAGGATGAACCTTTCCGTCTGAGGATGCGCGCTGGGATAACACTGCTCCTACCCCCACCTCTGACGCATCGACCTCCACTATGAATTGACGTGAGCGATCAGGGGTGACAAGAATAGGAGCTGAAACAAAGCAGCTTTTCAGTTTGGCAAACGCAGCCTCAGCTGCGTCTGACCACCTGAACGTCAAACTAGGGGAGGTCAAAGCGGTCAGAGGTGCGGCTAGTTGGCTGAAATTGCGAATGAAACGCCGATAAAAATTGGCGAACCCCAGAAATCTCTGCAGGGCCTTGCGAGACTCTGGGGATGGCCAATCTACCACAGCCTTAACCTTCTCAGGATCCATGCGAACACCCTCAGTCGAAATGATGTGTCCTAGAAAAGAAACAGACTGTGCATGAAAAACGCATTTCTCCGCCTTGGCAAACAATCCATTCTCTAGCAACCGCAGAAGCACTCGTCGTACGTGTTGCACGTGTTCCTGGAGAGACGAAGAAAAAATCAATATGTCATCCAGGTAAACATATATGAACTGATCGACCATGTCTCGCAACACGTCATTAACGAGTGCTTGGAAGACTGCTGGCGAGTTAGATAGCCCGAAAGGCATCACGCAGTACTCAAAATGGCCACGAGGGGTGTTAAAAGCAGTCTTCCATTCGTCCCCCTCCCTAATGCGGACCAAATGATAAGCGTTACGTAAGTCCAATTTAGTGAAAACGGCCGCTCCCTGCAACCTCTCAAAAGCTGAAGACATAAGCGGCAAAGGATAAGTATTCTTTACCGTTATGTTGTTCAACCCTCGGTAGTCAATACAAGGTCGCAAGGATCCGTCCTTCTTTCCCACAAAAAAGAACCCCGCCCCCGCTGGAGAAGAGGAAGGGCGAATGAACCCCGTTGCTAGAGAACTGGATATATATTTCTCCATGGCCGCCGTCTCTGGAATAGACAAGGAATATAACTTGCCCTTAGGCGGAGAGGTACCTGGCAATAACTCTATCGCACAGTCATAGGGACGATGAGGAGGAAGAGAATCAGCCCGCAACTTACTGAACACCTCCTTCAGGTCGTGGTACTCCGCGTACGTTCCACTGCTTCCCCCTGAAACACAGACTCAGAAACATTAACACCAGCAGACAAAAGACAAGACAAATGACACTCCTCGCTCCAGCTAACCACAGAACCGAGACGCCAATCGATCCTGGGGTTGTGTTTATGGAGCCAAGTGTGACCGAGAACAATGGGAGTCTGAGGTGAGTCTGTGATGAGGAATGAAATCTTCTCCGTATGGTTACCAGATGTGATGAGTGAAACAGGAATGGTGGTCTGAGTGATGACTGGAAGCTTGTGTCCATCAAGTGCAAAAGGTGCAATGGGGTGTTTGAGAGAGGTGAGAGGAATCTTGATCTTACATGCGAAGTTGAAGTCCATGAAATTGCCCTCGGCCCCAGAATCCACCAAAGCGTGCTGATCCAGTGTATGAGTAGACCACCGTAGTCTCACCGGAAGGAGTGTCGATGTAGATGAGGTCTTCCTGGCAGAGATCCCACCCGATAGTAGCCTCAGATTTACTATCGGGCTTGATCTTTTACTGGGCAGCGCTGGATGTGATGTTCTGGGCTGCCACAGTATAAACACAGTCCAAGGGATCTCCGCCTGTTCCTCTCCTCCCGGGAGAGCCGAGCTCGCCCCACCTGCATGGGTTCCAGATCTCCAGGTGGGCTGACCGCAACCTCTGGCTGCCGATGCTGAACCTCGGGACTGGTTGTGCGAGTGGTTCTCCCCCTCCGTCTGGCGGCTTGGTCTAGCCGGTTGTCAATACGGATAGTGAGATCGATTAACCCATTGAGTGAAGAGGGAAGTTCCACGGCTCGAATCTCCTGTTGGATGCGGTCAGCCAACCCATGCAGGAAATGATCCCACTGCGCCTCTTCGTTCCACTTACACTCCGCCGCCAGGGTGCGGAACTCGATGGAGTAATCGGATACGGACCTCTCCTCCTGACGTAGGTCCGCTAACAGTCTGGCCGCCTCCCTCCCGGCGACGGAGCGGTCGAAGACCCGTTTCATCTCCTCCGAGAGGGCGTGGAACGAAGTACAGCAGCTGTCGTGGTTCTCCCACACCGCCGTCCCCCAGAGGGCAGCCTTCCCCGTGAGCAAGGAGAGCACGAACGCCACCTTCACTTCCTCGGTAGTGAACGTGCGGGGCTGCAATGCGAAATGCAAAGAACAATGAGAGAGAAATGATCGACAAAATTTCGGCTCACCCGCATACTTCTCCGGAATCGGAAGGCGTGGTTCGGACTGGGGAATACCCCCGGTGGCGATCGGCGGTGTGGGTGGCGTGGGGGGCGCAATGGGTGGCGATGGATGTTGTTGTTGAGCCTGAAGGGCGAGCTCGGAAACCTTCGTCACCATTGCTTGGAAGGCTCGACCCATCTCATCTATCGCCTTGTCCTGGCGATCCATACGACCCACAGCTCTCTGTAAAAACTCTTCTAGATGAGATGGGGAGCGATCGCCTGCTGCCTCCATGATGGTCAGATCCTTCTGTAACGATACAATAAAGTGGAGGAGGCAAGCGCAGACGATCAACACAGATTTATTAATAATGGTGGTAAATACAATGAAACAACAGAGTGAATGACTGAGTCCAGGATGTTGGCAATGGTGATCGAAGGTCTACGGTGGCGTGAAGAGTGTTGAATCGTGAAGTCGGTGATGAGTGTGATGATGGCCAGTGGATAGAACCAGGAACAACCCAAACACTCACACGGAGACGACAACACGAACACAAATCCAACACGACGACGAGAGACGATAATCCAAGTGATTGCTGCAACATGAAATGAGGATCTGACAACAGGAAGAGAGATGAGTGAGTATATGTAGCTGATGGATGATTAGGATCAGCTGGAGCGAGTAATCACTACACAGGTGACAACACTTAATCAAACGAGCACATGGACACAACGTGAGTACAAACACAAACACAAAACATGACACGGAGGAAACAGAGGATTTCCTACCGTGACAACAATAGTTTGTCAAGATTTAGGTTTAGAATAGGGTATTAGTGTTACAAACAGTAATGTGGACAGTGCCACTTAATATTCATAGTAGGAAATTTTGAAAATGAAAAAATTGAGAAAATCGCCTTCAAAGTCCTTGGCAACGCATATTACAGTAAGGATAATTATATATAATTGCTAATTATAATGCTTATGATAATAAATTTTAGATATATTTATGGTAGGAAATGTACAAAATATCTTTATGGAACATGATCTTTCCTTAATATCCTATCCTGGTCCAGGGTCACGTGATTTGCAGGTTGACTTCCTAAAAGATATTATACATACTTATTTATAGTATTGCAGAAACTGAAATTAGAGAAAGTATTGTAACACTAACCCCAACTTTATTTCACAGTCTGAAGTCATCACAGTGCAATATTATTAAATACGAATATTTAATACAATGGATCAGTCCGTTTCATTTTTGTAAATCCACCTGGTGGTTCAGAAATGACACTGTAACTTTAATGATCAGAAAATGTCATCTTGCACTTTTCTTCTCAAGCCAAAAGGTGCAGATCGCAGACTCAAGGATGACCAAGAGAAAATTGAGAAAAAAGTCTGCAAGATAGAGAAAAATATCAACCCTCCTATAAAACTACTGTGCTTACTGAGGTAAGGTATGAGGATGGGTAAATAATAGCACATTTTTTCAGGTTTGTGAGAAGTATTCATTTAAAGGTCCTTTGTGTAGATTTTGTTGCGGCATCTAGCGGTGAGATTGTGAATTGCAACCAGTTGCTCAGTCCACAGCTCACCCCTCCCTTTCGAAACACATAGTGAAGCTACGGTAGCCACCACATGACAAACATATCATCGTCTAAGACAACATAGTGACAAAATGCCCTCTATAAGACTACTGTAGAAACATCCTGGCGACTTCCATGTAAGGAGACCCGCAGTGTTTGTAGATAAAAACAGCTCATTCTAAGATAATAATAACAATACGGTTAATTTTTTAAGTCTTTATACACCACTGATAATATAGTTATGTATATTAGATTGCATTTCGGTCAAGAGAACTTTATAAATGTTACACAGTGCACCTTTAACTTGGCCGATCTGATGAGATCTATATCACACTCTCACGAAGTCTCATACAAATACCTCTCTCCTTTGACTGACCATAATAAAATATGAAGCTTTCTTGCACAAACAAGATGTGACTGAAGTTCACGTGTTTGCATGCTGGACAATTCACATTGTAAATAAGGTCAAGGGGTGAAACAACAAAAAGTCATGTAACTTGTTATAATTTCCTTTCCTCTCTTTAAGTGCTTCCCTTGGCCTGAAGCCCCATCTATCAACACTACAAGAACCACTCCATCTCGTGTTTATCCCAGCAGTCCTGCTTCATGCAGCTTTCAGGAGGGGTGAGTCCTGGCGTTGGCTATACATTGTTTTCTCGCACACAAGATAAAAGCATTAATACCCAAAAAGCCCACTGCTCTCCCATCTTACTGTGTTTATAGAAACTGCTCTCCAGACCGGCTGGGGGAGCTTCTTCTGCCCAGCTACTTTGATCTAAGTATTTTAAGATAGTTAAAGCATTAATGCCTTCCTCTTTTATTTTATAGGTGTGTGTTTGAGGACATGGATGATGCTATGCTCATTACAGGGATTATTATTTTTGCCATGTAGCACCTGTTTCCTTCGTCCTCCGCGCATGACACACAGCAGTGGTTGCATCGTAATAGGTTCTCATCTTTCTGCAGGATTTTCTCTGGTTTCTTAGGTAAGCTGAACTATATTATTGGATCTCATCTGAAACCTAGTAAGCTGCAGTGCTTTACCAACATTGCTTGATTGACAATCCAACCAACACTTTATATGTAAAGTGCACAGGGCACTGTTTTTTATATACGTATACATTTTCCAGCTCAGTAATGTTTTTCTGTGAGCTCACCACAGTGCATTCTGGGATAGCCTTCTCTACAAAGCAACACTAGATTACAATTTGTCTCAAACATTTTTATGTCAGGAGTGCAACTGTGATGTCTTAAAGTGCTGCCTTTTTTGGACAGATCATTAAATTTCAGAACAGAGCCATATTACCCATGTTTTACCCAAAATGTTAGTGCTCGATTATTCTTTAAATAACAATGTTAATTTGACCGACAGGTTCTGATTTGCTAAAAATGAGCAGAGACGACTTCATTCAGATCTTTGGGCCTGCTGATGGAATCCGTCTTTTTAATACAATCGAGGGGAGGTGAGCTGTCTCTTTAAATAAACACTGCTCACCCGTCACCATGATCCAAATTTGATGCTTCATAATCGTGTTGTTTGATCTTTTCCCTTTAATGTCTGTCAGGTGCATGCAACCACGTCTCACTGTCTATGTATCTCAGCTGCAAAATAGATATCAACCACATGCAGGAACCATTCAGACGTATTCCTAATACTCCGGCTTTTCATTTTTTGTTTGTAGTCTACCATGCCCTCTACCTGAAGGACCTTACTGTGTTTGAGCTCACTGAGAAGATAGCCAATCTATATAATGTGCCCTCACAGCAGATTCATCATGTATACAGACAAAGGGCCGAAGGGGATTTACGTCTTGGTTTCGGATGCGGTAAGAGGGCAGAGGTTGGTCCTATAGATTAGCTAGGAGATTTGGGTGCTTTTCTTAGAAAAGGTTTTATTTTAAAGTTTTAATTGACATTTCTGGCTAATGTATAACAGGTCAATGTAAGTCGTGGCTTTGAAAAACACACAGGTTTTCATGTTCGAAGCAGTCTTTCCCTCATAATCCATTCCAGTTACTGAATTTTAAAATAAAGACCCTGAAAATATAATTCTCCAGGAATATAATAAAACATATGTATTTGTTCAGATGGTTCAGAACTTCACAGAGGAGACCAGCTTTATAATCAGCACTTTGAAAGGTAACTTCATGGACATGACACTTATCTCAACTATTCTTCTAGCTTTATGTTTGTCAGGTTGTACTCATCAGGAGAAAATTAACCAGATGTCCATCGCTTTAAAGATGCTTTCATAAGCAGATCTTTTCTATAATAGATACAAATATGAAGTAAATCAGTGTGTTTTTAAGAATACAATATGATTGTGTCACAATTGAATGGATCTGACTCTTAAAAGTGTCTTAAATAACAAGCTACAATGTAAAACACCAATCCAATTAATGGATTCACATTTAATTCATAATGTCCTTGTGCTTATTATAATACTGTATTTGGTTAATGTTCGCTCTTTTTTACCTGTGTGATTGCAGATAAAAGTAATGATGGTTACCATGTTGTACTGAAGTGATCAGCTACTAGAAAATTATGAATCCTAATAGCTTATTTAACAGACTGTGTGCTTTTAAGTTTTATATGACCTGCAAGAATGTGATGTGAATAAACAGAGAAGAGCTTTGTATAACTATACACTTCAGGGTTTTTTTTTAAGAGAAAATGTTGTCAAAGTTGGTTCTTAACATGTTTAATTAATTATAATATTAATTATTGTTGCACTTTATTATGTTTTGTCATTTAGAAGACATTTTGATAAATGATGATGAGCACACAGTTGACAGGATCCATTGACTTTTATAGTATTTGTTTATCCTACTATGGAAGTTAGTGTTGATTGTGTTCCTATTATCCTTTATTTAAATATCTTCTTTTGTGTTTAACAGAATAAAAAAACTCATACAGTTTTTAAACAATGCAAGTAAATGATGACAGAGTTTATTTTTGGGTGAACTATCCCTTTGGTGATTGCGGTGGACATTTTTATTAAATCCTTAGCTTCTTTGTTTGTGAAGTTTGTATTTTTCTGTTGTAACGTTTTTTTTTAATAAATTTTTTTTTCAAATAGCTATTTGTATACTACTAACATCTAAGCAAGCTGTTTGTTTGGTGACTTTTTCTTCATAAAATGCATAAAAACATATATTATTTTTATGGTGCTTAATTGTGCTTAATTTTATCAAAACTTAATCTGCATGTCATGTGACTACACAAAACTACAAGATATACAAAACTGGAAAATGGACAGATGCGTTTTATGTACCAATAAATTACCAGAGAATTAGATGATAATTTAATGACATATAAAAATATCAAAAATGTAAAATACCATTCATAAAAACTTTTTGAAATATTATTGAAATATTTTCTTATAATCTCAGTGGGTTCTTCAAGTAAATAATTTAGGTCAATGGCTGACAAAGATAAAATCAGTGAGAAGGGTCTTGAGATGAATTCTTAGATAAATATATAGTGTATTCAATGAAATCAAACAGTTAAAATATAAGGGATTTCCCCGTCCCTTACGACGTGACACGATGACGTAATTGATTATAGAATGTAAAACGTCACATAGAACGTCTGGTCTCTCAGGGAACCGAGGTTACTGTAGTAACCGATATGTTTACACTCTGTTGGGTTATTTTATGGTAAGAAGAAAAACAGTCAGGTGGCTCAACCCATAGATATGTATATAAAGGCTAGATGGCTCAAGGCGGAGTCAGCTGTGTCGTCACTTGGCGGCCATCTTAGGTCAGTGCTGCCATAGTGCTGCTCCCTGCTGCTGTGGACGGAAGGTGAGTGACATACGCCAACTAAAATGCTCGTAACTTGCTGAATTCTTGACGGATTTACAAACGGTTTGGTTTTTTACAAACGTTATTAACGTGGCTATAATTCTGGATGCTTTAACATGTTTCATGAATTTTTTATTTATTTTTAGTATACGTATTCAGTGTCATAGGTACATCTTTGACGTTTATAACAAACCAATCCGTTTGAAAATCGGTAAAAAATTAAGCAAGTTATGGTCATTTAAAAGTACCTGCATCATTAAAACTCAATGCTACGAGTGAGCGAGCGCCCTGTCCTAAGATGGCCGCCAAAATGCGGACGTTCCACTCAATTGGCCATCAGCGCGGACGAGCCATCTAGCCTTTATATACATATCTATGGCTCAACCGCTCCGCTAAAGATCCACTGATTCCGATGATCCACTTCGTGTTTTCCCGACCGCTCTGCAGCATCTCTCTCACAATCTGGAGTGGAGTTCCCAAAGTTCGTTGCATTAACAGGTACCTTTAGGTTCATTACATTACTTCGGTCGTCGATTCGCTGAATTAGTAATTTGGTAGTTTGTTTTTGTAATGATTTGCTCTCGGTCTTCTAAATGTAAAAACAACTTAGCAAGCAAATAACAATAAAAATCCACACTTAGAATTGCTTGTCTAAGCAAAATAATGTACCCGATCAAATCCAGCTAAATCCAAATTAAGATGGTAGCTGGTTTAAGCTGGTTTTCTCAGCCTCATGCTGGTTTTAGCTGGATTTTTTTAGTAGGGATCTAATATAATTAACAAAAAATGTCTGTTGTTGGCACACTTTGTAGACAAAAAACAAACCAACAATTGCTTCACAAAAAAGTAGACAGAGACAGAGGGTTAAGGATGGGAAGGCTGCTAAAAGCAATTCAACATTGCAACTGGATTCAAATCTCCACCAAGCCTAAGTCGTATAATAGAATATTTAGCAGTTTGTCAAACTTTAATTCTTGTTGTTAAGTATATTTATCTTAACCTCCTAAGAACTAGTGTGTCCACATACATCATGGACATCACATTTTTATGTTGTTAGCAGCTTAATACTTAATTATGTGTAACTGGAACCTGTTGAACACATATGTGGACAATTACACTGCTTCATGTTCAAAGAAAAATATTTGGTTATTATATTTATTTGTTCTTCTTAACCCCAAATAGCTGGAAGAAATCTAAAATCCATACCAAAGCTTGGGTATTAGGAGGTTAATAACATTATAATCACTTATGCTAGTCATCTATAATACACTACAGACACGTTTTATTAAAAACATATCAATAGTACCACCCCCCTCTACATAACATTAGCACTTTTTTTGGTTTGGACCACTGTCCCTCAAACTGTCTGTGCACGGCCCTCAGTAAAGCTTAAAGGTGCCGAAGAATGCATTGAACTAATATTTTAAAGGAGTCCAGGGCCCTACGCAGGATTTTATAAATACTGAGGTCCATATAAGTATTTTTTAGGGCATGCACAGACAGGATAAAAAATTCTACATATGAATTTTAACACATCAGAAAAATCAAAGAATCAAATAACTATAGATTTCAAACCATGTCAGTATGCAGAAGACTTGAATTGGTCATAAGGAATACATTGTAATACTTATTTTACCATCCTGGGCACACTGGGCTGTGTCAGTACAGTAAACATAGGCTAACTGAATATAGGATTATTTTAGTGAATTAACTAAAGGCTATCAAGAATTAATTTATTCAATTAATTCACAATATGCACACACTTATTATACACTTAATATGCTGAAATACAACATCAGTAATGCAGTGGTGAAACTAGAACTGTAGAAATGGGTTGGCCAAGGCTACTTTAGGAGGTCCATATCCCATTAAAGAAAACTGTAATTATTAAAAAAGCATAAATGAATCTACAATTACTTCACATTACCCCACATAAGATAAATATTTTTCTTGGCCTGCATGTATTACTGCATGAATTATACGAACTGTAAGATTTATTCATTAATTTTAAACTTCTCAAATCTGATTTACTGTCTGGTAATGAAGCAAAAGGCTTCTTGTTAACTGCAGTAACTTTAGTAAAAGTTGTTCAGGAAATCAAAATTCCATGATAAACCTTAAACTTACTGTAAATAGCAGAGCTCGACACAGAAGTTATTACAGTCAGGACAAGTGAGTGATTTTTTTCTTCTTTTGTTGTTTAATTTACTTTAATCACTTCCACAGGTATTTTTATTAGGCTTTAAGACCAAATTCAATAAAATGTTTAAGCCAAAAGATGAACATGGGCTCATTTAAACGCCATTCCAGTTCAACACAATGTATCTAATTATTATACATTAAAAATATCACTTCAAGAATAAAAGGGTGGTGTTGAATTTGAACTGAGCATTGAGTCAAATAAGACGAGCGTCAGAAAATGACAGAGGTCCAGACCTCGGGGACCTCAATGGTGGATACACCCATGAAGGAATCATATGATCCAATTTTATGTTTTCCATTCTCTTTACAGTGTTAAAAGCTGTTTGCGCATATAGAATACATATATACATATAGTGACGTTGGGACGGACTCGACGGAGTCGAGCCGACACGTTTGGCACTTGACTCGACGGAGTCGCGTCGGCAACGTGACGTTGGGACGGACTCGACGGAGTCGTGCCGACACGTGTGGCACTTGACTCGACGGAGTCGCGTCGGCAACGTGACGTTGGGACGGACTCGACGGAGTCGTGCCGACACGTTTGGCACTTGACTCGACGGAGTCGCGTCGGCAACGTGACGTTGGGACGGACTCGACGGAGTCGTGCCGACACGTTTGGCACTTGACTCGACGGAGTCGCGTCGGCAACGTGACGTTGGGACGGACTCGACGGAGTCGTGCCGACACGTGTGGCACTTGACTCGACGGAGTCGCGTCGGCAATAGGGCTGGGTTTCGATTCAAATTTCAAGAATCGATTCGATTCCGATTCTCAAGATCTTGAATCGATTATCATTGTTCGATTCGATTCGATCCGATCTGATCCCATCTTCGAGATTTAGATAAGTGTTTTAAAAAAAAGCCCGAAATGGTGCAAGATAGGGGGGGGATGACCAAAAATCTATTCCACAGAATGAGTCATTTTATTTCATGGTAACTGTATATTTCATAATATACATGTTTTTCAGTTTATATTGTTTTTGGATTATAAAAATGTGCAGTTATTTGCCACTCACTCTAGCTTTTAACTGCTCACCACAGTTTTAAAATATGGACAATTTAAAGTAAATAATGTTAAAGTGAAAATGCCCAGAGGATAACAACAAGTCTTGATAGACAGAATTTTGTTTTTAATTGAGTTATTCATTTTGTAGACTATTGAAGCTATAGTATGCATTGTATTTTGTATTTATGCATACATTACATTAAAAATAAAGGTAAAATGAACAGGTATAAATATATGCACAAACCTACAGACAGGATAAATACCTGTATATGAGAGTCGGAGCTCTAGATATATATATTATGACGGGTGCTATAATGTGATGAAGTCTGTTTTAAGGTCTTGATGCTCTTTACTTTCTATTAGACCTTAACATTTGCGTCTCTTTCTCGTCTTTCTGATCAAAGATGTTTGTACTATAAGCGAATTAGGCGTCAAACTAATGCTCCAGCAGCGCACGTGTCACTGATATAAATGCAAGTTTTGTCTTAGCTTGCTTAAAGTTCAGAAAACTTTACAACTATAATCATTATGTGTAAGAAGAACTCTTTATTTTGTGTCCCGTTGCGCGCGCCTCAAGAAACCTCTGCCCGTCAGAGACCGGCTGCATGAGCACAGAGGGAGGGACAGAGAGAGTTTCGCTGGAGACCTGCGGTGGATTTACTGGCGCTTATTATAAAAATAACACAAATAACTCGTATATTTGTTATGAGTGGATTATTTTACATATAGATCGCAGCTTTGAGCATTTCTAGAGTTTTCAAAACAACCGCTTGCTTAACGTTACTGACTGCTATGTTCGTTGTTTTAATGTCCTTCCACCTCGCGCGCATGCGTGAATTCAATGACGCGGCAAGTT
The DNA here is from genome assembly GCF_030506205.2 of Paramisgurnus dabryanus. Taxonomy (NCBI): domain Eukaryota; kingdom Metazoa; phylum Chordata; class Actinopteri; order Cypriniformes; family Cobitidae; genus Paramisgurnus; species Paramisgurnus dabryanus. The sequence goes on from NC_133354.1 coordinate 24,734,141, forward strand.
TAAGTTATTAATTATTAAATCGATTCTCTGAGTTAAGGATCGATCTTTAGAAATAAACATGAAAATCGATTCAGAATCGATGAATCGATTTTTTCAACACAGCTCTAGTCGGCAACGTGACGTTGGGACGGACTCGACGGAGTCGTGCCGACACGTGTGGCACTTGACTCGACGGAGTCGCGTCGGCAACGTGACGTTGGGACGGACTCGACGGAGTCGTGCCGACACGTTTGGCACTTGACTCGACGGAGTCGGGTCGGCAACGTGACGTTGGGACGGACTCGACGGAGTCGTGCCGACACGTGTGGCACTTGACTCGACGGAGTCGCGTCGGCAACGTGACGTTGGGACGGACTCGACGGAGTCGTGCCGACACGTGTGGCACTTGACTCGACGGAGTCGCGTCGGCAACGTGACGTTGGGACGGACTCGACGGAGTCGTGCCGACACGTTTGGCACTTGACTCGACGGAGTCGCGTCGGCAACGTGACGTTGGGACGGACTCGACGGAGTCGTGCCGACACGTGTGGCACTTGACTCGACGGAGTCGCGTCGGCAACGTGACGTTGGGACGGACTCGACGGAGTCGTGCCGACACGTGTGGCACTTGACTCGACGGAGTCGTGCCAACACGTTTGGCACTTGACTCGACGGAGTCGCGTCGGCAACGTGACAATGGGACGGACTCGACGGAGTCGTGCCGACACGTTTGGCACTTGACTCGACGGAGTCGCGTCGGCAACGTGACGTTGGGACGGACTCGACAGAGTCGTGCCGACACGTGTGGCACTTGACTCGACGGAGTCGCGTCGGCAACGTGACGTTGGGACGGACTCGACGAAGTCGTGCCGACACGTGTGGCACTTGACTCGACGGAGTCGCGTCGGCAATGTGACGTTGGGACGGACTCGACGGAGTCGTGCCAACACGTTTGGCACTTGACTCGACGGAGTCGCGTCGGCAACGTGACGTTGGGACGGACTCGACGGAGTCGTGCCGACACGTGTGGCACTTGACTCGACGGAGTCGCGTCGGCAACGTGACGTTGGGACGGACTCGACGGAGTCGTGCCGACACGTGTGGCACTTGACTCGACCGAGTCGTGCCAACACGTTTGGCACTTGACTCGACGGAGTCGCGTCGGCAACGTGACAATGGGACGGACTCGACGGAGTCGACGGAGTTGTTCCGACACGTGTGGCACTTGACTCGACGGAGTCGCGTCGGCAACGTGACAATGGGACGGACTCGACGGAGTCGTGCCGACACGTTTGGCACTTGACTCGACGGAGTCGCGTCGGCAACGTGACGTTGGGACGGACTCGACAGATTCGTGCCGACACGTGTGGCACTTGACTCGACGGAGTCGCGTCGGCAACGTGACGTTGGGACGGACTCGACGGAGTCGTGCCGACACGTTTGGCACTTGACTCGACGGAGTCGCGTCGGCAACGTGACGTTGGGACGGACTCGACGGAGTCGTGCCGACACGTGTGGCACTTGACTCGACGGAGTCGCGTCGGCATCGTGACGTTGGGACGGACTCGACGGAGTCGTGCCGACACGTGTGGCACTTGACTCGACGGAGTCGCGTCGGCAATATGACTTTGGGACGGACTCGACGGAGTCGTGGCACTTGACTCGACGGAGTCGCGTCGGCAACGTGACGTTGGGACGGACTCGACGGAGTCGTGCGGACACGTTTGGCACTTGACTCTACGGTGTCGTGTCGGCAACGTAACGTTGGGACGGACTCGACTGAGTCGTGCCGACACGTTTGGCACTTGACTCGACGGAGTCGCTTCGGCAACGTGACGTTGGGACGGACTCGACGGAGCTGTGCCGACACGTGTGGCACTGAACTCGACGGAGTCGCGTCGGCAACGTGACGTTGGGACGGACTCGACGGAGTCGACGGAGTTGTGCCGACACGTGTGGCACTTGACTCAACGGAGTCGCGTCGGCAACGTGACGTTGGGACGGACTCGACGGAGCCGTGCCGACACGTGTTGAACTTGACTCGACGGAGTCGCGTCGGCAACGTGAAGTTGGAACAAACTCGACGGACCCAGTGTATTTAAGCCCAGTGTGTGCATTGTTTATTGTCGGTGATTGTTATATGTAATGCTCTGTTCCTGTCTGCATGTTCCAGTTCGTGTCTGCCTGTACCCGTCTTATGTCTGTACCCGTCTTATGTCTGTACCCGTCCTATGTCTGTACCCGTCTTATCTTTGTACCCTTCTTATCTTTGTACCCGTCTTATGTTTGGTACTTGGATCCTCTGTCTCAGCGTGCTTTAAGCAACCTACATTACAGAATCACCGATCGACACCAGACAACTGAGACCCTGGGATTATATACACATGGGTAACAAGATAACAAGACATACCTGGGAAACAATCAACAAAAGAACCAATGAACAAAAGAACTACAAAGGACTACAGATATGGTAGACACGGACAGGACTTCAAAATAAGAGTCAACACGGGAAACACAGAACAGGATCATAACAATCCCTTTAATAAATGTCTTTGACTTAATTACCTCAGTGCATTTTTGTTCAGTACATGTCAGTGGTCACTAGCTTTGCCCCAAAACTTTTTTTGCTTAAACTTTCACCCATGCCAACTGTTTTGTTTTGGACCCATAAAGAATCCTGAAAACCGTAAGTATATTCTCCTGAGACGCAGCAATTCATTTTGTCCTCTAAAGTGGACATGAGTTTCAGACCTCTAAGTCAAGCACAATTTATTCAACATATTTGAATCCTACTGTCCTGTCAAGAGGACATCCTGGGTAATACCATACTTGTGTGGATATATTTGTACAGAGCACACAAACTTTCTTTTCAAAATAACAAAAATTGCAATTTCCACATTTTATGGCAACAAGGGAAGTAAGTAATATTTTTTGGCAGATTATGTGTTTTCTTGATAATCCTCAATTGTTTTTTTCAACATAAGAGTTAAGACATTGTAGCGAATCAGCGGGAGGAGGAGAACAGTGTTATTTAAAACACTATAAACCTCCGACCGAAACACTACGGGAATTGAAGGGAATTTGGGGTAATTCCCATATTTAGCTCAAATGGAATAATAAGTACAACTAGATAGGTACATTTCCTGAAGAAAATGTGAGTGGTGCTTGCCGTGGCAAAATTCTGGGGAACATATATGATTATACTCCAAGCCAAAAGTAAAACAATCCAACTCCCGTGTCTCTACGATAATCTGATGCGAAGATATTAGGCTTTGTTTACTCTGTTGCTAGGGTACCGTATTTGGTTGCTAGGGAAAAAATTGGCATCCCATAGTGATTACACTCTGAGTCACGAGTCAAACGGTCCAACCCTCGTGTCTCTACGATGTTCTGATGCGGAGATATAAGGCTTTGTTTACTCTGTTGCTAGGGTACTGTATTTGGTTGCTAGGGAAAAAATTGCCATCCCATAGTGATTACACTCTGAGTCACGAGTCAAACGGTCCAACCCCCGTGTGTCTACGATGATCTAATGCAAAGATATAAGGCTTTGTTTACTCTGTTGCTAGGGTACTGTATTTGGTTGCTAGGGAAAAAATTGGCATCCACTAGTGATTACACTCTGAGTCACGAGTCAAACGGTCCAACCCCCGTGTCTCTACGATGTTCTGATGCTGAGATATAAGGCTTTGTTTACTCTGTTGCTAGGGTACTGTATTTGGTTGCTAGGGAAAAAATTTGCATCCCATAGTGATTACACTCTGAGTCACGAGTCAAACGGTCCAACCCCCGTGTCTCTACGATGTTCTGATGCTGAGATACAAGGCTTTGTTTACTCTGTTGCTAGGGTACTGTATTTGGTTGCTAGGGGCGGGGCTTGGGAGTGGCCAATGATGTGACCAGTTGCTACACTCCGAGTCACAAGTAAAACGGTCCAACCCCCATGTTTCTACGATGTTCTGATGCGAAGATATAAGGCTTTGTTTACTCTGTTGCTAGGGTACTGTATTTGGTTGCTAGGGGCGGGGTTTGGGAGTGGCCAATGATGTGACCAGTTGCTACACTCCGAGTCACAAGTAAAACGGTCCAACCCCCGTGTTTCTACGATGTTCTGATGCGAAGATATAAGGCTTTGTTTACTCTGTTGCTAGGGTACTGTATTTGGTTGCTAGGGGCGGGGTTTGGGAGTGGCCAATGATGTGACCAGTTGCTACACTCCGAGTCACAAGTAAAACGGTCCAACCCCCGTGTTTCTACGATGTTCTGATGCGAAGATATAAGGCTTTGTTTACTCTGTTGCTAGGGTGCTCACATTTGGTTGCTAGGGGCGTGGCTTGGGAGTGGCCAATGATGTGGCCAGTGATTATCCTCCGAGTCACGAGTAAAACGATCCAACCCCCGTTATTCTACGATGTTCTGATGCCTAGATATAACTGTTTGAATTTTATGTTGCTAGGGTGCTTAAAAGTGGTTGCTAGGGGCGTGGCTTAATAGCTCTGGGACTATCCTGATAAATTGATTGGATGTCTGAGTAAAATGAGCCCACCCCCATGTCTCTACGACATTGTAAAGCGAAGATATTCCATCTGGAACTTTTTTATTCCCTTATATGGGCATGTTTTCTGCCCCATTATAAGTCAATGGGAAATTTCGGGTGCCTCTTACACCCCAGGGGTACAACTAACACCCCAATGTGATGTATGTTCTTACAGAGCGTACCACCCTCTTCAAATGTTAGAACCCACATGTTTCTACAAAATCCTCGAGCGGAGCTATGACCCGTCAAAGTTCGGTCCAATGTTAAGTCAATGGGATTTTTGGGGTGGTTTTTCGCCCCCCTTTCGGAAATCCTGCACCCGATCGCTTATAAAAGTCATAGCACACCTCTCCTCAATAAACCGGTCAATTTGAGCCCTCATTCATGTGTCTACGACAAACCGTGCGGGACGAGTTACGCGCCGAAATTTTGTCCAGATATAAAAATAATAATAATAATAACTAGATAGGTACATTTCCTGAAGAAAATGTGAGTGGTGCTTGCCGTGGCAAGTTTCGGGGACAATTTATGATTATACTCCAAGCCAAAGGTAAAATGGTCCAACCCCCATGTCTCTACGATGTTCTGATGCGAAGATATAAGGCTTTGTTTATTCCGTTGCTAGGGTGTTCATATTTGGTTGCTAGGGGCGTGGCTTAACACCTCTTGGCATTAACTAGTGATTACCCTTCGAGTCACGAGTAAAACGGTCCAACCCCCGTGTCTCTACGATGTTCTGATGCAGAGATATAAGGCTTTGTTTATTCCGTTGCTAGGGTTCTCAAATTTGGTTGCTAGGGGCGTGGCTTGGGAGTGGCCAATGATTTGGCCAGTGATTACACCCCGAGTCACAAGTAATACGGTCCAACCCCCGTGTCTCTACGATGTTCTGATGTGGAGATATAAGGCTTTGTTTATTCCGTTGCTAGGTGTTCATATTTGGTTGCTAGGGGCGTGGCTTAACACCTCTTGGCTTCCACTAGTGATTACCCTTCGAGTCACGAGTAAAACGGTCCAACCCCCGTGTCTCTACGATGTTCTGATGCGACGTTATAAGGCTTTGTTTATTTGGTTGCTAGGGTGTTCATATTTGGTTGCTAGGGGCGTGGCTTAACACCTCTTTGCATTAACTAGTGATTACCCTTCGAGTCACGAGTAAAACGGTCCAACCCCCGTGTCTCTACGATGTTCTGATGCAGAGATATAAGGCTTTGTTTATTCCGTTGCTAGGGTGCTCAAATTTGGTTGCTAGGGGCGTGGCTTGGGAGTGGCCAATGATTTGGCCAGTGATTACACCCCGAGTCACAAGTAATACGGTCCAACCCCCGTGTCTCTACGATGTTCTGATGTGGAGATATAAGGCTTTGTTTATTCCGTTGCTAGGTGTTCATATTTGGTTGCTAGGGGCGTGGCTTAACACCTCTTGGCTTCCACTAGTGATTACCCTACGAGTCACGAGTAAAACGGTCCAACCCCCGTGTCTCTACGATGTTCTGATGCGACGTTATAAGGCTTTGTTTATTCGGTTGCTAGGGTGTTCATATTTGGTTGCTAGGGGCGTGGCTTAACACCTCTTGGCATTAACTAGTGATTACCCTTCGAGTCACGAGTAAAACGGTCCAACCCCCGTGTCTCTACGATGTTCTGATGCAGAGATATAAGGCTTTGTTTATTCCGTTGCTAGGGTGCTCAAATTTGGTTGCTAGGGGCGTGGCTTGGGAGTTGCCAATGATGTGCCCAATTGTTACACCCCTAGTCACAAGTAAACCGGTCCAACCCCCGTGTCTCTACGATGTTCTGATGCCGAGATATAACTGTTTGAATTTTATGTTGCTAGGGTGCTCAAAAGTGGTTGCTAGGGGCGTGGCTTAGTTTGTCTTTAAGGATCCTAAGATACTGATTGGATACCTAAGTAAAATGAGCCCACCCCCATGTCTCTATGACACTGTGCTGCAAAGATATCCACCTGGGCATTTTATAATGGCAGTCTATGGGAGATGTTGCTAGGGTGCCCAAAACGGTTGCTAGGGTAACCTTACACCCCATTGTGGGGGACGTCCTGACAGAGTCTAGCACCCTCTTCAATTTTAGTAACCCACATGTTTCTATGAAATCCTCACTTGGACCTGTGACCTGTCAATTTTTTTTGGCAATGTTAGTCTATGGGATTTTCGCCCCATTGACTTTCCATTAGGGCACTTTTGGGCACCTCTTACACCCCAGGGGTACAACTTACACCCCAATGTGATCCATGTTCTTACAGAGCCTACCACCCTCTTCAAATGCTGTAACCCACATTTTTCTACAAAATCCTAGAGTGGAGCTATGACCTGCCAAAGTTCGACGCAATGTAAAGTCAATGGGACGTTTTCGGGAGGTTTTTCGCGCCCCTTTCGGAAATCCTGCACCCGATCGCTTATAAAAGTCATAGCACACCTCTCCTCAATAATCCGGTCGATTTGAGCCCTCTTTCATGGCACTACGCCAAACCGTGCGAGACGAGTTACGCGCCGAAAAAGTGTCCAGAAAAAGAAGAATAATAATAATAATATCTTTGAGGAATAGTAATAGTGATGCTTTGCATAAATGCAAGCACCACTAACTAGATAGAAAAGTTTGTTGACAAACTTTATGTTGGCTTGACAAAGCGTAGCCTGAACGTTTAAAACGGTTTGATAGAAGTTTAGTTTAGTAGGCTACCTGGCTGTTAGTATGTTTAAGTATGAAGCTAGGCTGATTTAGCATGATGGTAACATGATTAGCATGAAGCTAGAATGATGCTAGCATGATTAGCATGAAGCTAGCATGATTCTAGCATGAGTAACATGAAGCTAACATGATGTTAGCAGGATTAGCATGAAGCTAGCATGATGTTAGCATGATTAGCATGAAGCCAGCATGATGCTAGCATGATTAGCATGAAGTTAACATGAAGCTAGCATGATGCTAACATGAATTAGCATGACGTTAGCATGATGCTAATATGAATTAGCATGAAGCTAGCATGATGCTAACATGAATTAGCATGAAGCTAGCATGATGCTAAAATGAATTAGCATGAAGCTAGCATGATGCTAACATGAATTAGCATGAAGCTAGCATGATGCTAACATGAATTAGCATGAAGCTAGCATGATGCTAACATGAATTAGCATGAAGCTAGCATGATGCTAACATGAATTAGCATGAAGCTAGCATGATGCTAACATGAATTAGCATGAAGCTAGCATGATGCTAACATGAATTAGCATGAAGCTAGCATGATGCTAACATGAATTAGCATGAAGCTAGCGTGATGCTAGCATGATTAGCATGAAGCTAGCATGATGCTAGCATGATTAGCATGAAGCTAGCACGATGCTAGCATGATTAGCATGAAGCTAACATGAATTAGCATGAAGGTAGCACGACGCTAACATGAATTAGCATGAAGCTAGCACGACGCTAACATGAATTAGCATGAAGCTAGCACGACGCTAACATGAATTAGCATGAAGCTAGCACGACGCTAACATGAATTAGCATGAAGCTAGCACGACGCTAACATGAATTAGCATGAAGCTAGCACGACGCTAACATGATTTACCATGAAGTTAGCAAGATTTATTATGAAATTAGCATAAAGCTAGCATGAAGCTAGTATGACTTAGCATGAAGCTAGCATGAAGCTAACATGAGCAAAAGACCCAACCCCTGTGTCTCTATGATGTTCGGATCCAGAGATATAAGGCTTTGTTTATTATGTTGCTAGGGTGCTTATATTTGGTTGCTAGGGGCGTGGCTTAATAGCTCAATAAGAATCCTAAGAGACTGATTGGATGCCTTAGTAAAATAAGCCCACCCCCATGTCTCTATGACACTGTGCTGCAAAGATATCCATCTGGGCTTTTTATAATGGTAGTCTATGGGAGATGTTGCTAGGGTACCCAAAATTGTTGCTAGGGGCGTGGCTTAATAGCTCTGGGGTGATCCTAAGGGACTGATTGGATGCTTGAGTAAAATGAGCCCACCCCCATGTCTCTAAGACACTCTAAAGTGAAGATATTCCATCTGGGACGCTTTTATTCCCTTTTATGGGCATGTTTCCTGCCCCATTATAAGTCAATGGGAAATTTTGGGGGCCTCTTACACCCCAGGGGTACAGCTTACACCCCATTGTGAGGTATGTTCTTACACAGCCTGTCAGCCTCCTTAAATGTGGTAAGCCACAAGTTTCTACAAGTTTCTCACTCGCAGCTATGACCCGTCAAAGTTTGTCCAATGTTAAGTCAATGGGACTTTCGGAATTTTGATGTCCCGTTTTAGGAATTCTATAAGTCGGATCCCTTTGAAAAGATATAGCCCGCTTCGTCAGACCAGTTTGAATGTCCGTGGAAAATTTGGTGGATGTAGCTTGAAAGCTGTAGGACGAGTTAGCTGCAGAAAAATAGTCTCAGAAGAATAATAATAATAACTAGATATTAAAGTTTGAGGACAAACTTTATGTTGGCTTGAAAAAGCGTAGCCTGAACATTTAAAATGGTTTGACAGAAGTTTATTTTAGTAGGCTATCTGGCTGTTAGCATGATTAGCATGAAGTTAGCATGATTAGCATGAAGCTAGCATGATTAGCATGAAGCTAGCATGATGTTAGCATGATCAGTATGAAGCTAGCATGAAGCTAACATGATTAGCATGAAGCTAGCATGAAGCTAACATGATTAGCATGAAGCTAGAATGAAGCTAACATTTATTCCGTTGCTAGGGTACTAAGTTTGGTTGCTAAGGAGAAAATTGGCATCCCATGATGATCAACCTTCAAGCCACAAGTAAAACGGTCCAACCCCCGTGTCTCTATGATGTTCTGAAGCGGAGATATAAGGCTTTGTTTATTCCGTTGCTAGGGTACTAAGTTTGGTTGCTAGGGAGAAAATTGGCATCCCATAATCATCAACCTTCAAGCCACAAGTAAAACGGTCCAACCCCCATGTCTCTATGATGTTCTGAAGCGGAGATATAAGGCTTTGTTTATTCCGTTGCTAGGGTACTAAGTTTGGTTGCTAGGGAGAAAATTGGCATCCCATAATGATCAACCTTCAAGCCACAAGTAAAACGGTCCAAACCCCGTGTCTCTATGATGTTCTGAAGCGGAGATATAAGGCTTTGTTTATTTCGTTGCTAGGGTACTAAGTTTGGTTGCTAGGGAGAAAATTGGCATCCCATAATGATCACACTTCAAGCCACAAGTAAAACGGTCCAACCCCCATGTCTCTATGATGTTCTGAAGCGGAGATATAAGGCTTTGTTTATTACGTTGCTAGGGTACTAAGTTTGGTTGCTAGGGAGAAAATTGGCATCCCATAATGATCAACCTTCAAGCCACAAGTAAAACGGTCCAACCCCTGTGTCTCTATGATGTTCTGAAGCGGAGATATAAGGCTTTGTTTATTCCGTTGCTAGGGTACTAAGCTTGGTTGCTAGGGAGAAAATTGGCATCCCATAATGATCAACCTTCAAGCCACAAGTAAAACGGTCCAACCCCCATGTCTCTTTGATGTTCTGAAGCGGAGATATAAGGCTTTGTTTATTCCGTTGCTAGGGTAATATGTTTGGTTGCTAGGGAGAAAATTGGCATCCCATAATGATCACACTTAAAGCCACAAGTAAAACGGTCCAACCCCCGTGTCTCTACAATGTTCTGATGCTGAGATATAAGGCTTTGTTTATTCCGTTGCTAGGGTACTAAGTTTGGTTGCTAGGGAGGAAATTGGCATCCCATAATAATCACCCTTCAAGCCACAAGTAAAACGGTCCAACCCCGTGTCTCTAAGATGTTCTGAAGCGGAGAAATAAGGCTTTGTTTATTCCGTTGCTAGGGTACTAAGTTCGGTTGCTAGGAAGAAAAATGGCATCCCATAATGATCAACCTTCAAGCCACAAGTAAAACGGTCCAACCCCCGTGTCTCTATGATGTTCTGAAGCGGAGATATAAGGCTTTGTTTATTCCGTTGCTAGGGTACTAAGTTTGGTTGCTAGGGAGGAAATTGGCATCCCATAATAATCAACCTTCAAGCCACAAGTAAAACGGTCCAACCCCCGTGTCTCTATGATGTTCTGAAGCGGAGATATAAGGCTTTGTTTATTCCGTTGCTAGGGTACTAAGTTTGGTTGCTAGGGAGGAAATTGGCATCCCATAATAATCAACCTTCAAGCCACAAGTAAAACGGTCCAACCCCCGTGTCTCTAAGATGTTCTGAAGCGGAGAAATAAGGCTTTGTTTATTCCGTTGCTAGGGTACTAAGTTTGGTTGCTAGGGAGAAAAATGGCATCCCATAATGATCAACCTTCAAGCCACAAGTAGAACGGTCAAACCCCCGTGTCTCTATGATGTTCTGAAGCGGAGATATAAGGCTTTGTTTATTCCGTTGCTAGGGTACTAAGTTTGGTTGCTAGGGAGGAAATTGGCATCCCATAATAATCAACCTTCAAGCCACAAGTAAAACGGTCCAACCCCCGTGTCTCTAAGATGTTCTGAAGCGGAGAAATAAGGCTTTGTTTATTCCGTTGCTAGGGTACTAAGTTTGGTTGCTAGGGAGAAAAATGGCATCCCATAATGATCAACCTTCAAGCCACAAGTAGAACGGTCAAACCCCCATGTCTCTACGACACTCTAAAGTGAAGATATTCCATCTGGGACGCTTTTATTCCCTTATATGGGTATGTTTCCTGCCCCATTATAAGTCAATGGGAGATTTTGGGGGCCCCTTACACCCCAGGGGTACAGCTTACACCCCATTGTGATGTATGTTCTTACACAGCCTGTCAGACTCCTTAGATGTGGTAAGCCACAAGTTTCTACAAGTTTCTCACTCGCAGCTATGACTCGTCAAAGTTTGTCTCAATGTTAAGTCAATGGAAATTTTGGGGTGTTTGAGCCCCCCGTTTAGGAATTCGGAAGGTCCCATCAGTTAGAAAAGATATAGCACACTAAGTCAGACCAGGCTGAAGGTCTGTGGAAAATTTGGTGCATGTAGCTTGAAAGCCCTAGGACGAGTTAGTGTCAGAAATTTGGGGTAGAATAATAATAATAATAAACTAGATAGTAAAGTTTGAAGACAAACTTTATGTTGGCTTGAGAAAGCGTAGCCTGAACGTTTAAAACGGTTTGACATAAGTTTAGTTTAGTAGGCTATCTGGCTGTTAGTATGTTTAAGTATGAAGGTAGCATGATTTACCATGAAGCTAGCATGATGTTAGCATGATTAGCATGAAGCTAGCATGATGCTAGCATGATTAGAATGAAGCTAGCTTGATGCTAGCATGATTAGCATGAAGCTAGCATGATAAGCATGAAGCTAGCATGATGCTAGCATGATTAGCATGAAGCTAGCATGATGCTAGCATGATTAGCATGAAGCTAGCATGATTAGCATGAAGCTAGTATGATGCTAACATGATGTTAGCATGATTAGCATGAAGCTAGCATGATGCTAGCATGATTAGCATGAAGCTAGCATGATGCTAGCATGATTAGCATGAAGCTAGCATGATGCTAGCATGATTAGCATGAAGCTAGCATGATGCTAGCATGATTAGCATGAAGCTAGCATGATGCTAGCATGATTAGCATGAAGCTAGCATGATGTTAGCATGATTAGCATGAAGCTAGCATGATGCTAGCATGATTTGCATGAAGCTAGCATGATGCTAGCATGATTAGCATGAAGCTAGCATGATGCTAGCATGATTAGCATGAAGCTAGCATGATGCTAGCATGATTAGCATGAAGCTAGCATGATGCTAGCATGATTAGCATGAAGCTAGCATGATGCTAGCATGATTAGCATGAAGCTAGCATGAAGCTAGCATGATTAGCATGAAGCTAGCATGATGCTAGCATGATTAGCATGAAGCTAGCATGATGCTAGCATGATTAGCATGAAGCTAGCATGATGTTAGCATGATTAGCATGAAGCTAGCATGAAGTTAGCATGATTAGCATGAAGCTAGCATGAAGTTAGCATGATTAGCATGAAGCTAGCATGATGTTAGCATGATTAGCATGAAGCTAGCATGAAGCTAGCATGATTAGCAAGAAGCTAGCATGAAGCTAACATTTATTGCGTTGCTAGGGTACTAAGTTTGGTTGCTAGGGAGAAAATTGGCATCCCATAATGATCACCCTTCAAGCCACAAGTTAAACGGTCCAACCCCCGTGTCTCTACAATGTTCGGATGCGGAGATATAAGGCTTTGTTTATTCCGTTGCTAGGGTACTAAGTTTGGTTGCTAGGGAGAAAATTGGCATCCCATAATGATCACACTTCAAGCCACAAATAAAACGGTCCAACCCCCGTGTCTCTATGATGTTCTGAAGCGGAGATATAAGGCTTGTTTATTCCGTTGCTAGGGTACTAAGTTTGGTTGCTAGGGAAAAAATTGGCATCCCATAATGATTGATGCTAGCATGATTAGCATGAAGCTAGCATGATAAGCATGAAGCTAGCATGATGCTAGCATGATTAGCATGAAGCTAGCATGATGCTAGCATGATTAGCATGAAGCTAGCATGATTAGCATGAAGCTAGTATGATGCTAACATGATGTTAGCATGATTAGCATGAAGCTAGCATGATGCTAGCATGATTAGCATGAAGCTAGCATGATGCTAGCATGATTAGCATGAAGCTAGCATGATGCTAGCATGATTAGCATGAAGCTAGCATGATGCTAGCATGATTAGCATGAAGCTAGCATGATGCTAGCATGATTAGCATGAAGCTAGCATGATGTTAGCATGATTAGCATGAAGCTAGCATGATGCTAGCATGATTTGCATGAAGCTAGCATGATGCTAGCATGATTAGCATGAAGCTAGCATGATGCTAGCATGATTAGCATGAAGCTAGCATGATGCTAGCATGATTAGCATGAAGCTAGCATGATGCTAGCATGATTAGCATGAAGCTAGCATGATGCTAGCATGATTAGCATGAAGCTAGCATGAAGCTAGCATGATTAGCATGAAGCTAGCATGATGCTAGCATGATTAGCATGAAGCTAGCATGATGCTAGCATGATTAGCATGAAGCTAGCATGATGTTAACATGATTAGCATGAAGCTAGCATGAAGTTAGCATGATTAGCATGAAGCTAGCATGAAGTTAGCATGATTAGCATGAAGCTAGCATGATGTTAGCATGATTAGCATGAAGCTAGCATGAAGCTAGCATGATTAGCAAGAAGCTAGCATGAAGCTAACATTTATTGCGTTGCTAGGGTACTAAGTTTGGTTGCTAGGGAGAAAATTGGCATCCCATAATGATCACCCTTCAAGCCACAAGTTAAACGGTCCAACCCCCGTGTCTCTACAATGTTCGGATGCGGAGATATAAGGCTTTGTTTATTCCGTTGCTAGGGTACTAAGTTTGGTTGCTAGGGAGAAAATTGGCATCCCATAATGATCACACTTCAAGCCACAAATAAAACGGTCCAACCCCCGTGTCTCTATGATGTTCTGAAGCGGAGATATAAGGCTTGTTTATTCCGTTGCTAGGGTACTAAGTTTGGTTGCTAGGGAAAAAATTGGCATCCCATAATGATTACACTTCAAGCCACAAGAAAAACGGTCCAACCCCTGTGTCTCTACGATGTTCAGATCCAGAGATATAAGGCTTTGTTTATTATGTTGCTAGGGTCTTCATATTTTGTTGCTAGGGGCGTGGCTTAATACCTCAATAAGAATCCTAAGAGACTGATTGGATGCCTGAGTAAAATGAGCCCACCCCTATGTCTCTATGACACTCTGGTGCAAAGATATCCATCTGGGCTTTTTATAATGGTAGTCTATGGGAGATGTTGCTAGGGTACCCAAAATTGTTGCTAGGGGCGTGGCTTAATATCTCTGGGGTGATCCTAAGAGACTGATTGGATGCTTGAGTAAAATGAGCCCACCCCCATGTCTCTAAGACACTCTAAAGTGAAGATATTCCATCTGGGACGCTTTTTTCCCTTTTATGGGCATGTTTCCTGCCCCATTATAAGTCAATGGGAAAATTTGGGGGCCTCTTACACCCCAGGGGTACAGCTTACACCCCATTGTGAGGTATGTTCTTACACAGCCTGTCAGCCTCCTTAAATGTGGTAAGCCACAAGTTTCTACAAGTTTCTCACTCGCAGCTTTGACCCGTCAAAGTTTGTCTCAATGTTAAGTCAATGGAAATTTTGGGGTGTTTCAGCGCCCCGTTTAGGAATTCGGAAGGTCCCATCAGTTAGAAAAGATATAGCAACTCGAGTCAGATCAGACCGAAGGTATGTCCAAAGTTTGATGGCTGTAGCTTGAAAGCTCTAGGACGAGTTAGAGTTAGAAATTTTAGTCTCAGAAGAAAAAGAATAATAATAATAATAAGTTTAAGTGCAACAACAGTATGTTGGCTTTCTCAAGCCAACATAAATATAAGTTTAATAGCAATAACAATATATTGGCTTTTTCAAAGCCAACATAATAATAATAATAAGTTTAAATGCAATATCAGTATGTTGGCTTTGTCAAGCCAACATAATAAGTATGAGCAATAGTAATAGTGATGCCTTGCATAAATGCAAGCACCACTAATTAACTAATTAATTATACAAATTATTAAGATTTTAAACTGATTTAGCAGAATAATAATAACAATTAATTAATGTATTTGTCCAGCAAATACTCATAATTGTTCATTTAAGAAGTTAATTCTGTGGCCTTTAGAAAATAACATTCTTACTGCTATAAAGTATTTTTAAGCATGTAGCTTTAAGATCTTAACGGCAGATTAAGTGACATTTATTTCATGAGCATTGAACACAGAAACAATTCAATTGTGAAATGCAAAACCGGTTTATTAAACTACGTTACACTACAAAAACACACAAGACTAACTATACATACAAACAACAAACAAGAAACATATGAAAGAGAAAGAATGGAAAATTAAGAGAGAGAGTAAAGGAAGGGCAATATCACTATAGACTTAACTTCTGCACAAATCATCAGAACTCTAAGAATCACCTTAATTAAAAGGGGCAATAACTTTTTACAGCGAATGAACAAGCGATACTTGCGTTTGGCTTTTGTGAGGCACGTGTGTACGTCCAGCTGTATGGGCGCGTATGCGAGGAAGAGAGTTCCTGAGTTTGTGGTCACGTGACGGAGTCCTTGGAGGTGTCCGTAGGAGTTGTTCCTTTTTGGGTTAATCCATCGGTCTGGTTAATCTGTGGCGATTAAGTTGTCCAGTTTGTTAAAGTTTGTCCAAGTGTCAGGGTGCCCGTGAAAACTATCCGAGAGAGGGACAGGTCTCACAGCGAGCCCGGCTGGGCGCCGCTGCCTCGCTGTTGAGCAGCCGTGTGGCGTGCTGTGCGTGAACTGTGTGCTGTGAGCATCGATGAATTGGGGTGCAGGCCTCTTAACCTAAGTTTAGACCAACCCCTTTGAAGTTCAGATGACCAATCCAAAAGGGTGTTGATAGAGTAGGAAAACTTTGTCTTTGTTTTACCAGACTCATTTGCATAGATGGACTATGCTAAAGATTTTGTTAAATAATAATTTGGATTAATATTTAACAAGTTTGATATCAGTTATGGTAAGATGATGCACATCATTGATCAGGAAAGGAAAATGGGATTATTAAGAGTGTAAACAAGGTATGGTTTGAAACACACATCAAATAGTAATCTCATGAATGTGAATTATGAGACATGCTAAAATGAACAAAGCATCCCTATAGTGTTACAAGAAAGTGGTTCATTACAGATACAAACATGCAATACAAGGATATATAATATATACAATTTAAACCAATTTATTTTGGTCTTAGCTGTGATCTTAGACAGACACATTTTTGTGTCATGGCTGCTTCGTCTCTGCTCACGGTTTGAAGTTTGCTTTGAGGTGTTAATTTGCTTAGATTGGCTAAATAAAACAGCCAGAGACAGTCAATAGGTCTGGAAATGTGTGTTATCAGGAGATTAGGATCTTCTGATGAAAGTGTCCGAGCAGACCTGGTGACAAAACTCAATCTAGGGTCACAGCATGAAACCGTTAACAACCCAGACTGAAAGGACCTCTAGTTGACGTCCAGCCAGATGTTACAACATAAAATTTCTCAGTATTTCAGAAATGTACAATAATTCTGACCCTTTCGAATCACAACTTTTATTTGATGTCCTTTGTAGTGGACACCAGGGCCCGTATGTATAAAGCCGCTCAGAGTAAACTTTTAGTCTTAAGTGTGTCAAAATTCTAAGAATGACGTCATTTTACTCTTATTCCTAGACTTAAGAATATGTTTGATTTATAAAGCCTCCTAAGTGTTAAGACTAGGTCTCAGCTCCTAAATTATTTAAGAGAGGTGGAGAGGTCTCTTAACCTAGTTAAGAGTAACAAGAGGGCAGCAGAGAGGTGGATATCATGCACTTTACAACAAAGAATGTGTTAGAATGACTTTAATTCAAATGTATTTCTATAGCACTTTTGAAAACAATTATTGTTGCATTGTTGCAGAGCAGAAAATGAACATACATAAACAACTGCAGGAATAAGAGTAAAATGACGTCATTCTTAGAATTTTGACACACTTAAGACTAAAATTTTACTCTCAGTGGCTTTATACATACGGGCCCAGATAACTAATAGAAAGCAACACCCAGTTGAGAGAGATAATTGCAGGACATTTAAAAATGTTTGTAGATGCAGAACTGTGAGAACATTTGTGAGGTGGAATAAGAGCAACATGGTCCTATGTGTCTCCAAGAGTCAGAATGCTACATTAAATATCATATTGGATCAAATATCTCATTATAAACTCCTAACCTTTAATTGCACATTGTGGTGAAAATGAAACTGAAAACAAAAATTAATGTAAAATTTAATCAAATGGCAAAAACACTGAATCAAGATGGATGTAATTCAGAACATAAACATTCTTATATGTTATGGACTATAGACGGTTTCATCAGATGCACATGCGTTGTTGCAATTACACATCTATGTGGAACTTAACTTTCGGTCTCTGTTTGTTTAATGGTCTGACGTATGGCTAACATTAACTCTGGAACAAATACCTCGTTGAAAATAACAAATGTTTTGGTCTCCTAAAGACGAGGAGAGATGGCGATCATGGATGGAGGTTTGGCAGCCAATCTCTAGTTAAGATTGTATACATTTATATAGTACACATTTAACACAGTAAAGCAATCTAGAAATAAACAACTCTAAAAGGACTCTGTTGTTGATTCTTAAGTTACATTTGTTCCACGAAAGCAGTTTTTTTATGTTGTTACTGCTGAAACCGTCTATAAAACATTTGTTATTATGTGAAATTGCTTTTTCAGAACAGAACTCAGTTAAAAACAAACTGCAATTTTTATCATTCCTTTTATTTTTTCTTAAATACTAACATTTAGCAGGCTGTGGAAACTTAGCTCAACTGCAGTTAATCTTACAACCAAGAGACAAAAAATCATGCAAAATCAAATTTTATGCAGTCTTTAAAAAGTTGAATTTGTTTTGACAGGTGCAGATAATAAAAAAGAGAGACAAAGGAAATGTGACAAAACATCATATAAAGTGCAACTATACATTGTATCTGTAATACATCTTACTTCATGTTTTATGTAAACATACAAAGGAGAAAAATACAATATTTTTCTATGAGGCTGGAATATTAGACCCTCTGCCCACCCCAGAATACAAAAGTAAACAATCTTCTTCTTTCTTGTGTAAAACATTAAATACTAATACAAACCCTGCGTCTCAATCAGCTACCAACAGTAGGTTGTGAATCATATTGTGTAGGGAAGAGCGGTGCACAAACTAATGTTTTTTGGATTTGAAATTATTTTTTACACAATCAACACACACATTTAAGTTTGTTTGTGGGACCTACAGTTTTCGCACAATTACACCGAAAGTGAGGAATGCGAGCGTTACAACTTACCCCATAAGTGGGGTTAAGTGTAAAAAACCAAGGGTTTGTTGTAACACCTGCTAGAAAATTTTGTTTAAACACAAATAATTCAATACAATTCTGTCTATATACTAAAGGTGGATATTGTTTATGTAATAGATAGATATCCACACATTCATTCATCATGATCCTTCATCTTATCATCCTTGTAATAGTCATGCATATAAAACATTTTTTTTGAAAGGGCTGCACAATTAAGACAAAAAAAACAATAGTGACTTATAAAATTTGATTAATAATATTCACATTGTTTTCATTGTATTATCATTGTATACTGAGATAGTTAACACTATGGGCCCTATCTTGCACCCAGCGCAATTGACTTTGTCAGTGACGCATGTATCATTCGTATTTTGCGCCGGCGCACAGCGGGGTTTTTCCCTCCACAGATGCACGTCAGCAAACTAGGGAATGAACTTGCGCTCCCTGGGCGGTTCAGCGCAAAAAGGAGGCGTGTTGCGGCGCAAACCATCTCTTATGCTATTTTGCAGTTTCAAAAAACAATTGCGCTACTAACCAAAAAAAACTAGTCTAAAGTCAGTGGCGCGTTGCGCGTGGTTCATTATGCTATTTTAAGGGCGCATGCTTGACCATAATGTATAGCGTGCACAACGCGCATACACTTTGCTTATCTAATCTACACAGATGCAACAGTTATTTTTGCAAATCATAAATTGTTACAATTAAAAATATTAATACACGAGATAAGGGGAATCATAGTGGTGAGCATTGTGGTGATAGTTTTTATTTATTCTCATGCAAATAACGATTAAAATATTTTCATAACTTTGTTGTGTGGCTGTATTACGTTTATTTTATGTAAATAATAGTTAAAATGTTTTCATAAGAAACCTTAATGTATATGAACTTGATTTGTAAGAGTACTTTGGGGTTGGACCTTGCTTGCGTTTCTTGGGTCCGATTTCAAAGCCCCCAAACCCTTTCAGCGGTGAGGGTGGACGCAGCGATGTCCTCTGCTGGCGTCAAGTCCTGAGGCAGATCCACCTCCCGTTACACGGCGTGCCCGATTTATGCTGGCAAGCGTGGGATTCCCCCGTACAAGGACGTCGGTCTCCTCGGCTGTGAACCGCTCCTGGCGTGCGCCTGGTAAATCCGTCATAATAATAGCAACCCGCCATGGAACTTGCGCCCTTGCATTTAAAGGGAATGTTGGATAGAGTTCTGATTGGTTTATTTGCCGTTACGCCCAAACCACACCTATGAATAATGAACCTACTTCAGACCAACCCCTTATTGATTTGCGCCCGGCGCAAGAGTTATTTCTCACGCCGGGAAAATAGCAACAGCGCCCAAGATCCGCCCACAAACTCACTTGCGCGTTGCGCTTCGCACTTGCGTTTCAGATCGTTAAAATAGAGCCCTATGTGACAACTAACCCCGCTGTGTAAAAATGTTTACAATTCCAGCTATCAGTTACTAGGAGTTGCTTCAAAATGTTGTTTTTGGTAACAAGACAGTGAGGTTGAATTTGGTGACTTACAACTCAGAAATAAAAAAAAAACATAAGAAATGTTGTTCCTCTTTGTTCAATATCCTAACCAAAACACATTAAAACTTTTCAAAAAATCCCAGGAGATGATCATCTGACAGTAAGAGAAAAATACTAAAAGCACAGATTGCTCAGCCCTGTAGAAATATGTTAAAATAAATGCAGCGTTAGTTTGTGCCCCGCTCACCCCTACTCATGTTTGGGCACTGTTAGAGACACTGGGTCACCAAAATAATGACTTATTTTCCCAAGACATGATTACTTCAGCATGCTGATGTTTATCATGCTTCCTGATGTTTATTCAGTTGGCTTTGAGAGTTTCAGAAATTTTTTATTGCAGCATCCTCTTATAACCTTCAGAAACCGTTTCCTTCATTAATCTTATAAATGCTAAGAACAGCAAAAGTGCCTACTACACAACGTCTTAAAAAAAACTAACCAGACATTAATCTGTGTTAAAGCGGTTACATTACGATGCCTTCATCATCATTGTCTGGTTCAGCAAGATGTTGGAGATTAATGGGATATGAACCATCTTCATACACAATTTGCCCGTAAAGGCCTTGCTGGTTCTCCATGCACTGGATCGAAAGCTAAGACACATTGGACATAGCATAATAAGTAAGGACAATAATTCAAAGTGAACTTGCTCTGCCTATCACAGTTCTGTTAACATTACCTGTACATAAGGCTGTTGTATTACGTTGTTCTCCTCAAATGTGTTGCGGTTGTATCCTATAAGGATTTCAGACTTTTCATAAACAATCTGACCATCGAGACCATCTTGGTTGTCCACGCATTGTACAGAAACCTTAAAAACATTGACAGATCACATTATAGTCACAGACAAATAGAGTGAAAAGTTGGTAACTTAGTTTCACTTTAGGTGAAAAATGTTAGTTAAAAAAAAAACGTTTTTTGATGGGTGTTACCAATTGAAGTAATTTAAGTTGATCTAACTTTTGGATCAATCTGTCAGTAGTTTACACACCATAACATACTGCATACTATAACTGATGGTAGATTTACAAAATAACCGGGTAAAAATAACGTAACAAAGCATAGAGAAGTATTTTACAGCGATGTTCACTTTAAGACTAAAGTAAGACTACGGTTAAACGTCTGCTCGATGCGCACAAATATTAATGGCCTAATACATACATACATAATACATACCATGGCTTCAGTCATGAAGATGTCGATGATCGAACTAATATTGTCAAATGATATACGGTTACGGTGTTCAGGAATCTTGCCGAAACAATCTGCTCAAAGCTTCCCCGTTAATTCATGAAGTGTATTTTCTTCAATCCGTGTTTATAGGCGTAAATCTAACCATTCTCAATCTTAAAAGTCTTTCTAGGGGTAAAATCCAGGAATTACAAACAACGGAATGTTTTTGGATACGGAAGCAGCAAAACACGTGTAGTGAAATGGCGCGAAACTGCGAGTATGCGCAGTGATGATTCAGTGATAGTCGGTCAGAAAAAACCTAACATCTTTAATAAAATGGGATTATAAGATATTGTTAATGAATTAAGTTTGTGATTGTCTTTGAGCATGTCTAGTTAGATCGAAAGATTTTGATCTTGTGACTGGTAAAAAATAAACTGTTTAAAGAAACAAAGTCCATGTCTTACATTTTATGTCCTTGTAGACTTGATGGTTTACACCTCACTCCCATCACTCCAGAAGACAGCAGTAATCCAAAATACTGTATCAGAGGACTGGAAAAGAAATGAAAATGATAGATTCAGTATCATCTCTTAAATCTGCCCAGACACACAGACTCCACCCAGAGCTTATAACCTTTAGGCAAATATTCATCAAGTTAAAACATGTTTTGAGCTATAAGAACAGGAAATATTGAAACAGCAACGCAATGGTTTTCTGACAGTATGGCAACATCACTTTAAATATCAAGAATGAATTTCTGAATCTCAAAATTACAGGACATCTGTACGATTTGGTGTCACTGAAATTTTTATTTAGTCAGACTCATTCAAACATTGACATTTTACAGGGATAAATCTGTCCTCGGATGCATTGACAGTAACTGTTTATAAATGTAAACACTGGAGCAACAAGTTTACCAGGTGTCGGTTTCTAGGAGTGCAAAACTCAATGTGCAGTATACGTGAAACCGGACTTGGCAGTTATGTGTGTGAAACTAACAAAATGAGCATATATTTACTAGGGCTGGGCAAAAAAATCGATTTTTCGATTAATCGATTTTTAAAACGTGGTCGATTAAAAATCGATTCTCAAAGAGCAGAATCGATTTTTTTTTTTCACATTTATTTCCACAAACATTGAACGGAGGAATGGAAGCATTTTAGATTTCGCAAGCAAGATGTGTTGTGGCTTTTAATTTGTTTTTATTAATTACCCACTTGTAAACTGCTGTTCACTGTTCTTTTTTATTAATATAGTATGTGTATTAAATCTATATTCATTGAGTTGAATCGAGAATTGAGTATAAAAACCTACCAGAGAACCGGAATCGAAAATTTAATCGAGAATCGGAATCGAATCGATTTGATAGCTTGTGAATCGAAATCGAATCGATCTGGAACATCTGAATCGATACTCAGCCCTAATATTTACGGGTACACTCTAAGAAAGGATGTGTTAATTTTTAACACATTGTTTTGTGTTGATTTTGTGTTCAAATAAATAAAAGGGACAACAGAAGATGGGTTAAAACAACACAAAGTGTGTTATTCCGTTAATGAATTATTCCAACATTACATGTCTTCTCCTTAACTAGACACAACATGTTTTTTTTAACACATTCGTTTTAAGAGTGTGCAAAAGGGTGGAGACTAATTTGCATACCCATCCAATGGAAGTTTTTACAGCAATGGTGGATCATGGTGTCTCTTAAGAGTTCTCAGAACTTACTGTTAATTGATGAAATGTTGTATTTAACATTGTAGTTAGCACTACATGTCTCTATGTGCATCAATGTGTTTGTAGTGGATTACGCAAGGAATAACTGATGACGGGCCATTGAATTATAAGAAATAATGCACACCCAAGGTGCAATGCGATGTATATGCAGTGGCGTAGCAAGTCAGTCCCGGGCCCATATGAAAAAAAATGTACGGGCCCCCTTAAGCCAAAGCGCCCCAACCTTGACTGTTAACTGTGGCGCGCAGGTCTGTTAACAACATATACTTTTAATAAGGTAGTCAAATATTTTACTTTACTTTTTTACTTTAAAGGGTAGATTTAAATAAAGAAAAACGAAATGTTTTGGGTAGTTTTTGACTCGTGACTTACTTCTCCGCCTTCTCTTTAAGGCCCCACTTTTATGTTTATATTTTTTCATACTTAATGTTCATGTAGATAGCCGCTATAGTAACCTCTCACACTGTGTTTTCTTTTTTCTCTCGATGCCGTAATAGTTTACGGCAGCCGAGGAGTGCAAAAAATAATAATAAACGCTAACAAGAAATGACGGAGAAATTAGATATTATGGAGAAATAAGAAATCACTACACATGATATACATACAAAAATATAATTATTGCGGCCACAAATAAAAATTAAATTGAAAAATAAAAATGTATTAAAAGCTGGGGCGCATACCCTACATGCCCAGATGCTACGCCACTGTGTATATGCAATGTAATAAATTAATTTCTTAATAAAATGCATATGTTAATACGTTCAGGGATTAACAATAATTAAAAGTGATAAAAATGGCATCTCCCATCAGATGTTCATATGAACAACAAAGTGAGCCAGTGGTATTATAATTTACAATAAATTAAACATGCCTTATGAATCTTTTTTAATCTTGTTCTTTGTATATTTATAAATCAAACAGGCATAAGATATTTAACACAGCACACAGTCAATTGCCCATTATAAACATGCATAAACATTATAAGCTTACATACTACACAGTGATGCATTTTAAAGTTGTTGGAGGTACTAGTGTAATACATGTTAACAAGGCCCACGCCAGCAACTGACCATACTAATCTTCTCATATTGGATTTTATTTGTCAAAAAACACTACCTATAAACAAAACCTATATTGTTGTGATATATAAATATTGTAAACCAATGCATTTCTTGGCTATTAATTAAGAAAAATCACAGCTCTTTGCCTCTTAACTCAATGTATTTCAATGGCTCACTATGAGCTTCCAGGAACTAACTGAAGTCTCCATGAATCACACGACAGCCAAGCTTTTTGGACTTCCATTGTCAGAAGTCTCTTACTATGGTCCAAGCGGTGTGATTGAGTAAGAGACTAATGTGCCTATTAACAGATCCACGACGTATACTAAATGAGGGAATTACAAGCAGTTTTAAAGCAGGTAGAAATTACTGTCACAGGAAAACTTTTACATATAACTCATCTTTGTGCATCGTAATAGCAAGTGATCAAATCGACTACACACTTTAAAACAGTTTGTGTTGAAAAGTGGTGGGGACAAAAGATCAGATGAAAAAACATTACACCAGGACGGGAAAAATATTGAATAACGGCGCATCAAAAATGGGCATAGTGTAGGCCGGTCAACAACACGAACATACTCAGCATAAAACCTTCAACAATGTCAACTGCACATGTAACAGTACCTGCAACACCAGCTCAACCGAACAGTGCCAAAGCACCATACTGTAGAAAACAGCAGCATGTTCAGTCAATAATTACAATGAAATTCATTACATATGTAAAAGAAAACACACCATAAGCATACAACACAACATATGTGACCCTGGACCACAAAACCAGTCAAGTTGCATAGGCATCGCTTGATTTTTCAGAACATTTAAACCAAATGCTTTTAAAAAGCGGTAGGGACAAAATCAGCCATTTCAAAAAGTGGTGGGGACATGTTTCCAGCGTCCCCAGTGTAAATGACACCTATGCATCTGAAGAAATTTAAGGTGAAAAAGGTCCTCCAGATTATACAAATGTATTAATGAAATGGTTCTTTGTGGCATCACTGTGAAGCACCTTTAAACCAACTTGAACAGACAATATCAAATAATACTTATGTCAACTATTATTAACAAAATGAATAAATGCTCTAAAAATGTATTGTTTGTTGTAAATTCATGCTAGCTATATGCCTTTTCAGTCACTTTTTTACACCCATTCCTTTTTCACCTCATCCTCCTCACGTATCTGTATTCGCATACAATCCAGTCTCTCTAATGATTCTCCACGAGTACTGTTGTGAGTTTATAATGTTTATGCCTCATGTTTCTGGTTTGGTGAAGTTCGACTTCCTGTTGCGCTGCACAGAGCGACCAGGTTATGACATCGTAGTACTGTGAAAACGATTCATAAGCTTTAAGTGTCTTCTCCAAATCCATTCGATGACGTTCCAGCAATCCAACGTAATCCAGTTTCAAAGTTAAATTCCAAGTGTCCCAGTAAATAAACAATATTTTGACTTAAATGTATCGGCCTTCCAATGGTTCTTAACAGTCTAAATTAAGGCCGTGGATCGAGTGAACAGGTGGTCCCTCTGTACGCACTTCCAACACTTCCAATATATCCTTTTATTTAAAGGTTGAACAGGCTTGACATTTCCATTAATATTACAACTTAAATGCTACATAAGTGAGAAAAGTGTTGGAAGTGCGTACAGAGGGACCACCTGTTCACTCGATCCACGGCCTTAATTTAGACTGTTAAGAACCATTGGAAGGCCGATACATTTAAGTCAAAAGATTGTTTTAACCACCTTCACCTGATCCCACATTTGTGTTGCCTGTTTCCTAACTCAAACAAAAAACAACTACCTAGGCCTTTCCCAGTTGCACATGTATTCCATATTACCGTAAAACTAAGAGTAAACAGGCACACTTACCATAAAACTAAGAGTAAACAGACACACACATTTAAACCCATACCAAATAACACATACATTCAAAACCATTAAATAATAATTATAAAATAACTTAAGTGCTATTACTAAGAGCATGATTATGCAAATGAAGGTAAAAAATATCAAAATGGCTACGACAGCAGTTCTTGATTCATTCTCCCTATACCTTGATGTCATAATCACAGATTGGTCTGTTCAGCATTGCAAAAGTCGACAAACCAAAGCTGTGCTTTGAATTTAAAAAATGTCACTTGCCAACTGGCAATTAACCCCATTTTAAATCCTCTCCAGTGGTGATTTTACTTGCATTTGACGCTTGTGAGTGTTAATTTTAGGCCCTGCTTGAACCTATGACCTGGGCCTGGCATCGCTAGTCGTTTGGAAGAGAACTAGCACTATCAATTTCCAACACTTTTCTATGCCTGGACTGTAAAAAAAAAAGAGAGAAAATTTCCCACAAAGTGGTCAACATTCATTTTATTATAGATAATGATGTGGGTAGGAAAATTTGAGCAGTCTGTACAACACTGTGAATCTCAGCTCTTACAGCTGACTTCTGATGCTTCTCCACTCGCTTTAGCTGAAGCTTTCTTCTTTCTGTAATAAAAGCAAAAAGATAATAAAATTAAAGGGTAATATCACAAATCTTTGCATCAAGAAGATGAACTCATCTAAAGACAGAATTATAATCATTATAATTTATATGCACATTCGAACTTCTCACAAAAACGCCACGTCTAATTCACAACACATGCGTACACACATTTTTCTTTGTTCTTCAACTTGTCCTTACATAAGTGAATTTGGAGAGTTCTAATCTAGATGAGCGGCCATGTGCACAAGGTTGTTATTTTTTATAATAATAGACGCCTAAACCATCTCCATATAAGGATTTCTGCAGCACTTGTCCAAAGAAAATTTAAGATCACCAAAGCAAAATAGCTAAAAAAAGAAGTCCATAATCATATTTATTATCTGTAAATTTCTGGGATGTTTTGCTGTAGGTGGGAAAGCCAGATGTGCTGTGTTCTCACCGGAGTAACGTGTAGCCTATTGTTAAATAAAAAGTAGGATATATGAGATACGATAACATAGACCTTTAAAGGGATAGTTCGGCCAAAAATGATATTAAACCCATGATTTACTCACCCCCAAGCTGTCCGAGTTGCATATGTCCATCGTTTTTCAGACAAACACATTTTCGGATATTTTAGAAAATATTTTAGATTTTAGTTGATAAAATGTAATGTTACGGGGTCCACCCATAGTCCACGACCTTCAAGTCCAAAAAAAGTGCGTCCATCCTTCACAAATTAAATCCAAACGGCTCCAGGATGATAAACAAAGGTCTTCTGAGGGTAATCCGCGCGGTGTTGTTGTAGAAATATCCATATTTAAAACTTTATTAACGTAAATAAATACCTTCCGGTAGCGCCGCCATCTTAGTCACGTCCGCATTCAGGATGAGAGCTTACGCAGCCTACGGAGGCTACTCTGCTGCTGCTCTGTGCCCCCGCCCTCCGAATTTGTCATACGTCACTAAGAAAAGTGCATACACTACGCTAATACTCTCTCCTGAATACAAAGGAGTCTACGATGGCGGCGCTACCGGAAGGTATTTATTTACGTTAATAAAGTTTTAAATATGGATATTTCTACAACAACACCGCGCGGATTACCCTCAGAAGACCTTTGTTTATCATCCTGGAGCCGTTTGGATTTAATTTGTGAAGGATGGACGCACTTTTTTTGGACTTGAAGGTCGTGGACTATGGGTGGAACCCGTAATCTCACATTTTATCAACTAAAATCTAAAATATTTTCTAAAATATCCGAAAATGTGTTTGTCTGAAAAACGATGGACATATGCAACTCGGACAGCTTGGGGGTGAGTAAATCATGGGTTAAATATCGTTTTTGGCTGAACTATCCCTTTAATATGACTTCACCATTGACAAGCATCTGTATAGAAAATAAAACTAGATGCCTAGATCAAGTGATTGACATTTGGAGTGGACAGGTATGCATATGCATGGTTTTATAAGGCTGAAATTGTTTTGCTGTACGCCATTTTTGGCTTTGGATGCACATAGACTTTTAGTAAGGATCATATACACAGTTTTATAAATGAGACCCAACATCTCAATCCAATAGAGCACATTTGAGATTTGGTGGAGTGTGAGATTCGCATCATTGATGTGCAGCCGACAAATCTGCAGCAACTGTGTGATGCAAGGTGTACCTAATAAAGTGGCCGGTAAGCGCATGTCTGTAAAGAGAAAACAGAACAAACCTTTTTCCCTTTATAGGCTTTTTCCCAAAGAGGAAGCGAGGAGTTGTGCGTATAGTTGACCGTCTGGGTGGTTTCTTCGCCAACTTATGTTTCAGTTTGCTTTAGGGAGAAACAACAAAATACTTGACTTAGCCATCCAAGTTTTACAAAGACAAAAGAAATGTGTTATTAAAAGCATAAGTTAAGTAATATTATAGTAACTTCACCTTTTGACTTTCTTGAAGCCAATCATGTAGTCAGGTACAGGACATCCGGCCTGCTTTATGACTGTGGCAATGCTGAATCATAACAAAGCAGTGGTTAAACGTCAGAATTAGCATTATTTTGCTGCTGTACTTGACCAGCTGTTAAGTGCCAATACCTGCGTAAGAGCGGTTTATCATCCTCTGTAAAAAACGTTACTGCCTTTCCTTTGTGGCCTGCTCTTCCTGTGCGTCCTGTAGAGCAGAAAGTACAGTATACAGGGTTCCTACAGGTTTCTTCAAGTTAAATTCAAGTCTTTTTAAGACCTTTTTAAGACCATTTATATAAAAAATTAATACCCATTTCACGTCCCTACCAGCAAAGAAAAACTAAAATACTTAAACTTGTGTTCATTTATTTTTCCGATGTGAAATGGGTAAAAAGATTATAAGCCAAGCAAGTGTGAAAAATTTTTTTCAGTAGGCCATAGAAAGTTTGCCAAACAATGTAAAGTTGTTAAGGAATTTCTGAGATTTTCTTTGATTTTTCCCACTTCTCCTTTGCCTGTTGCTGTGTTGTGTTGCAGTCTATGGTTGTGGTGATCTTCATTTACTGAAGGCATCACGTGTTCGCAGTATTTTGTAATGTGACCCGGGACTGTGTTGCGTTCTCAATTATTGGATCCGCCACTCTTTATTTATACTACTTTATTAAACAAACAGAGATGCAAACACATGTATGTTCAAAAAAGAGAAAGGTAATCTAAGCCCTCACACCCAGGCAAATATCCAGATACTTAGGCTACATTGCCACAGACCCCTGCCATCCCTACCAACCTAGGTATATAGAGAAAAATTAAATTCGAAAATCAAAAGACGCCGACATTAATTTGGAATATTCAATTTCATTTTTTATGTTAAACCAAAACTCTTATTGAACGATCTAGCACTTCTTCTTGCTTTACTCCTTCTTCCTCTTCTTCCTGGCCACCTCCTGCAACGTATCCAGGGCCTTCCATCTGGCTGCATTCATTTATATTAATTTCACATTATATTTCATAAATCCAACCATAAATGAACAAAGCTGACAATGTTTGTCAAAGCATCACAAAACACTTTACTGTTTTTGCACTGACATATGAAGCAATACTTGTGTAGATGACCCCTTTTATCAAACTCTTTTGAATACAATAATATGTATAGTATATTAATGATAGAAAGTGCAGGTCTAGAGATTATAAATGTAATCGGTGTGTTATGGTTTATGTAGTTTTCTTTCCTTTTTTAGATAGAGCAGAAGCAGTAAAAGTGCCTCTTTTAATTCCTCTCTTGCAGATTAAAAGAGCTTAATCCACTTATTATTTTAGATTCAAAAGTCTACTTGCTGTCCCAGTGTTTGGTGACTTTATATTAGAGCTTTGCGTTTTTTATATCTAGAGTCAGCTTGAGCTTTGCTCGTGCAATGGGCTTAATTAACATTCACATTGCTTTTTTGCTACCATCTTTGTGATCTTTGAGCAAACTTTTTAGATATAAAAAGATGGTTCATTAATAATAACATTATTAAACAAAGGGACGGAGAAAGAAAGTGCAGCGCGTGGTCGTGACTTTCAAACCAAGCCAGTTGTTATCGCAATAGAAACGGAGGCACGCAGCTTGAAACTGCCTTGAACATTAGCGCTGACTGACCTTGATCACGGCCGTTTTCCTATCGACTCGGGTTTTACACATAATGTTAATCGGACCCGGTCCTCCGTGAAAACCTCTATGAATACAACTCTGCTCAAGTTCAGAAACATGTTACGCTGAACTCGCTTCATGTCGCACCCAATTCATCGAGAAACAGAGAGCATGTGAACGTACAGCAGACTCATCGGGAGAGACACGATGTGCTCGCAACCAAAATGCCATTAATAATAAAAAGGCGCAGGCGCTGAAAAGCGATGTGTTTGCATCCCTGATTTAATCAAAATGTGGTTGACAAAGAAACTTTTAAGGAAAAATACAATATGGAGAAGTTACATACAGCACAATTTTTAAGACCCAGACATCAAAATTTAAGACTTTTTTAAGTCTTTTTAAGGTATTATTTCCAAATTCATAAATTCAATGCTTTTAAGGCTTTTTAAGACCCCGCGGGAACCCCGAGTATAGACTAGTTAAGCATTGCAAAAGTACACAACATGAATTACTATTGTCTACTCTGTTGGTACACTGACCGATCCGATGGATGTACTCTACAGAAGTGGTTGGGAAGTCGTAGTTAATGACCAGATTGACGCCCTTGAAATCAATACCACGGGCCAGAAGAGCAGTGCAGATCAACACCCAGATCTTTCCTGAACGAAAACTGTTCACAACATTGTCCCTCTACAATAATTAACATGGAGACAGAGAAAACAGGAAAAAATATATTTTTAATAACTAAACATGTTTAATAAAGTGTGACGAGTATTGAAAGTGTTAAAGAGATAGTTTACGCAAAAATGAAAATTCCGTCATCATCTACTATGACCCTAACCAAGATGTCTTTGTTCTGCTGAAAAGATATTTTGAAGAACGTTAATAACCAAGCAGACCTGGGGCACCATTGACTTTCATAGTAGCAGAAAATAATATTGTGGAAGCGAATGGTGCCCCAGATCTGTTTGGTTATTAACATGTTTCAAAATATCTTTCTGTGTGGAACAACTTGAGGGTAAATAAATGATGGCAGAATTTTTTGGTTGCAATGTAGCTACAGTGGATCTTTAATAGTGATCTGCATTATTTTGTCATAATTAACCTGTTGTTGAGTGCGTTCTGCGTGAATCACGTCCACATTTATTCCCTCATACACCAGCTCATGAAACAGCTCTCGGGCTCGTTCAATAGACTGAACAAACACCAACACAGGCGGCAGAAATCCCTGAAAAGCACAATATTTTAAGTCATGACATCATTGTATCCACCAAATAATCTTTTATAGGGCTCTTATTAAGTAATGAATTCGCAACATTTTTGCATCATGAGATAACAGCTGAATGTGATTGGCTGACGTGGTGATGTCACTGACCTTCTTTATAAGGTTTCTCACAGCCAGCAGTTTTCCACTTTCTGAACCCACAAACAGCAGCTCCTGCTCCACCGTCTCAGCTGCCGAGTTCCTGTGGACAAAGACATCCAGGCATACATGAAATGTTAAATACACTAAAATACCACACTATTAATAATTAAGGTTCTTGAAAGGTTAAAACAAACGATTTTTCTGAGATATGGATGTAATACTCTATAGGTACTCAAGATTACCATGTTTACCATGCTGTAGCATTAATACAGGGTTTAATTGAAACAGTTTAATTCTCACATAACACATTTTGTTTCTGCTTATGTCATGTTAAAGACATCTTCCACTAGTAGATTGTAAAATTAATATGAGAGATATAAATGCACACAAACAGCAGGTGGCGGTATGTGGTCTTAATCCATGCATGCTTTTTTGCTTTTTAATTTGACAAATGATCTCAAACCATATCTATGTCCTCCAATAGAGACAGAGTGCAGTTATGCTAATTTAAAAACCACGCCCACTGGGGGTAAAACAATCCAACCGTCTCCATTGACTTTGTATTGCGAGAGGCTGCCTCAATGTCATTTTTGGCTTATAACAAAAAACAGAATAATGCCTAAAAGCTGCTGTGAGACAGGAGCCGTTTCTCAATATGCGTTCTTGTCTGTACTTGTGTTCTTGTGGACTTGTGAAACGTCATCAGTCGCGGCCCAAGTACTGTTCCAATTCAAAGTTCGCATCAAGCCCAAGTTCACATAAAATCCCCGGATGTGTTCTTGATCCGCCCATTTTATCGAGGATGCATCAGAGGAGACTTGTGTGGACTTATGACAGCGAAGTTTCCCAGAATGCATTTCGCGTCAGGAGTTCGTTCTTCCGAGTCTGAACTTACAAGTTCGAACTACAAAGGACACAAGTCCGAGTTCGGCGTACTTGGTTTTGAGAAACGGCTAGGGTGTACAGCTAACAAGCCAAAAAACCCAGAAATAAGTTTTTATATATTGACCCCAAAAAACGAGCGTTTAAAGACACAGAAGTGGATCGCTGACTGCGTTTCCCCCCATTGCGCGTAGTTCTACTAATAGTAGTACTATCAAAAGTTTCCTGTATCAACTTTTGTGTCTTTAAACGCTCGTTTTTTGGGGGTCGGCAGCTTTTTTTGGCTTGTTAGCTGTATGACAAGGAGGCGGCCTCTCGCAATACAAAGTCAATGGAGATGGATGGATTGTTTTCCCACGGTGGGCATGGTTTTTAGGTTATGACGCGTTGCGCTCGTCTTTATGAGAGCAGGGATACCTGGGTCCAATGTTGACTGAGACGAGGTTGTCCAGGTTCAGTCGGCACCACTGCTCTACATCTGTGGCGAAGGTAGCGCTGAAGAGAGCCCGGCGGATTTTGGGAGAAGTGCAGGCAAGAAAGATAGCGGCGAGCTGCTCTCTGAAACCCGTCTTGCCCTCCTCAAAGAGCTTATCTGATTCATCCACCACCAGCCATTCAACTCTAAAAAACAACAAAGATCACAACATTCATAAACCTTATAGAGTATTTTTAAGTAAACATTAAAGTATATCGTTGAAAATGTGTTTTTTTTACCAATCGTACTGACCTACTCAAGTCCACAGCAGGTTGGTCTTGTTTCAGCAGGTATATCAATCTGTTAGGTGTGGTCACCAATATATCTGAAAATCAAAACCATGTTTAAATTAATTTGAATAAATGCAACGTATGACGGCAAAGGTTTTTGCAAATGTACATACCAAATTTCTTTGCTGACTTGGGCCCGAATTTTTTCACTGCGTCCGCTCCTTTATTGATGATGTGAACTCTGAAGCCCACACCTTCTGACAACTTTAACAGCTCTCTGTGTGTCTAAAAATATAAAATAGCTTGCTTTACTTCAGTCTACATGTCCACCAATAGATTTTAATACATTAAACGTGAGCCTGTCTGTGAAATTCAGGTTAAAGTCTCATAATCTGATAATAAGATTTGATTTGAATAATTGACTTTAATCTTCACATTCATTTCAAACTCAGGGTTATGTTTTTCACAGATGTATAAAACAATAAATGACTATAGAAAACAACTGTGTTTTCACAGATCTGCAGGGGATGGATGTGGGTGTGGTGTTACCTGACTGGCGAGCTCTCTGGTAGGGGAGATGATGAGAGCTCTGAATCCCTTGTTTAGGGGCTTACGAAGGTGGGCCAGAAGAGGCAGACAGAAAGCTATCGTCTTACCAGAGCCTGTAGGAGCGCAAGCCAAGATCTCTCTCTTCTGAAACGATCAATCAGACGTAAGTATTAGGAAACAAACGCAAGATTCACATCTTATTTAAAATAAAGAGTCAGACGTCACATACATGCATCATTAGAGGAATGGCTTGCATTTGAATGGGTGTGGGGGTTTGGAAACCCGCCCCCTTGATGTTTTCAATGACTCGTGGGTCCAGATCATACTCCTCTCGCAGCTCCTCAAAAGTGGACACAGGATCTGGAATGTCTGTCCCGTGAACGTTTATCCGGTTTTGATGTCGTATTCGATTGACCTTAAGCAGACACACGGTTTAAAAAGCATTGTGGTTATTTACACAAAACTAACATTATTACTTCCCCCAGCTTCAGTCAATATTAGAGATACACCAAATGTTCCGTAATCAAAACTATTTGGTGGAAAATAGCTTAATAATCTTTCTCAGACACTTTAAAGTGCTTCCACATGGCCGACATGCTGAATTTATAAAGCGTGTACATTTCATTCTACGCTGGTTGTCTATTTGATCGCATCATCAAAAATGTTATTGTTTGGTTAAACTTATTCAGTTTTCACTTATTCAGCTGAACACCGAAAATGGTGTCCCTATGCCTTTAAATGATTGTAAATTGTTAGTTAAAGTGGCATTGTATTGTACTTTTGTAGTGATTGGCACAAACAACTGCTTTTATTGCAACCAACATCAAAACTCGGGCTACATACTACATTCTCCTTTATGCATGCATGGCCAACATACGTATACAAAGTATGCACGGTTACACAAATCCGGCGGTGACCCTCGCATAGGTGTTAAGCTACACCCTAACCCTAATCCTAACTTGTCATATGGGTAACTTCTTGCTTGAGTCAATTACAAAATTCAGATTACCAGTAATCCATCTGCCATTTCGGAAAGCTGTGTTACAAACAATAACAACCCTCTTTACCTTTTCCTGGTGAAGCTGTTGTAGTCTTTTTAATGACGGTTTGTCATTAGTCTTCGTCTTGGGGTCTTTTGCCTTGTTTTGTGATGACATCAACTGAATCCCCTCTATTTCCTGCTGTCCGTCATTGCTGGTCTCCTCCTCTATGTCTTTATCTAGAGTTAACAACCAGTGAGAACACAAAAACATTTTTCTGACATGTATTTCTCGTGAATAAAGTCCATTTAAATAGAGACATTGCCAACCTTTAGCTTTTTTCTTCTTCTGTGTTGTCTTGACTGGCTCATCAACTTTAGTTCTTTTCCGTTTTCCAGTGATGCTCTCTTCATCATTCCCATCATCGTTTTCCTCACCAACTTTGGACTCTAGAGGCATCTTTGTGCCAAAGAAACTGACTCCAGGCAGCTGATTCAAACTGTCCTGGTCATGAGATTTCACTACCTAAAGGAACATTTTAATGAGTTAGGTAAGAGTTAATAACCAATACAATAATGTTTTGGTTATGTAAATAGTTATAATGGTAATTGTTTTAATGAAAACTACAATGTGGGTCTCTACTAGTAGTGTGCTGGCTTCTGTTATCTGGCCCAATTTAACACCGTGTAATCCTAGTGGATAAAATCCCAAACAAGAAACTTTGTAATGGTTTTCAATGGTTAACAACCGATGCTTCATAATGATAACCACAATCAAGCCATTATAATTTGTATTGTTTTAAGCAGTGGTGCCAAGTACATAAACAGTATGTTACGCACGATATTTGGATTTAATCAGGTTAGCATTAGCATTTCCAAGCACGTTCAATGAGAAATGCACACACATGTTAGCCATGTGCCAGGTTTTCGAGTAGATATCAGCACGCATCTGTCATTTTAAGCAAAAACAATCTAGCATGCATAAACATGACGTTGCACTTTACTTGAAACATACCTTAAAACGCTCCGCATCTTTGGCAAATCTTTTCAGATCAAACTTTGCCCCGGCTCCAAGCTTTCTAAACAAGTCAAACGCGTCCATTGATACTGCGCTAAGACACGACTAATCGATCCAGACTCATAGCTAACCTATCACAATAGGCGCTCGATTATTACGATGATTACTTGTTTCATTTGTCGTCCACTAGAGTGCGGCGTTGAACATTAAATATATGCCGAGTCCCAACATAAAATATACCTACATATACCAAGTCCTAAAACGTGAAAGTTTTTTTTTATAGTATTTTATTGTTTTTAGAGTATGCAATACTGGATCATAGGCCGTTTCTCAAACGGAAGGCTGCATCCTCCGGCGGTCGCATATGCAGGCTGCGGTGCATACGTAATCATTTCATAAGCATATTACAGTAAAATAAGCATATTTTAACATAAGCATGAGGACATTACGTAAACATATTACATTTGGCAGATGCTTTTATTTACCATTTTATAGTAGGACACAGCAACTTACAGTGCATTACAAGGTATGTATTTGCAGCCTGATCTCACGAGAATTCATACATATTTCACAGTAATCAGTTGGCTAACTCGTAATTCAAACGAAGTGAATCGTGCAAAAACGTATGATTATCATAAAAACAATAACGAAATATCACCCCAACCCCCAACATCACAGGGGCCAAGGCAAATCGTACAAAAATGTACGTATGTGGTCATTCAAGTTAATACGAATCAGTTTAATGTATGAGTATAATGTTGTCGGCCATTTGAGTAGGCCTATGCTGGGATCTGTACTCCATACTTTCACTGGAAATACCAACCAGGTAGGCTACCTAAAGGATACTTATTTTAACATAATACCATTTTATCAAATACATCAAGCTGTCACACTGTTATGATTTCCTTATGCAGCTTCTTTTTGCAGGATATGTTTCACATATAACTTATCTATATTTTCTCACTTAGCTAGTTGGTGTTATATTCACACAATAATATCATAATGAAACAATCTGAGGCCAAGACAGATTAAACCACCATTCCAGAGCAATTAAATAATGAATTTAAATAAAGCTCTACCTATGACAGATTAACCAAACACTAATTCGTCTGCGATTGCCTACATGTTTTTTTAAAAAAAAATTCTGTTGAGATGAATGTCTTTGCTTAAGTGTCAAAAAAAACTAAAACCACAAATTATGACATTATAATTCATAAATAGTACTTATACATAATGCACCATATACATTATGTATTTACTATGAGGGGCCATGCGGCTAGAAAATCATTCACTTATGAATACATATATAAAATCATGCATACACACATATAAACACTTGCATATGCTGTACATGTATACTGTAGGATGTTTACGCAAATACCTATATTCTAATGTGAAATTCATACCAATACATCTTAAAGGAATAGTCTATCCTTTTTCCATATTAAACTATGTTATTACCTTAACTAAGAAGAGTTGATACATACATCTGCGCTGCGACACTTCGATAGCATTTAGCTTAGCCCCATTCATTCAATGGTACCAAACACAGATAAAGTTAGAAGTGACCAAACACATCAACGTTTTTCCTATTGAAGACGAGTACTTATACGAACAAGTATGGTGGCACAAAATAAAACGTAGCTCTTTTCTAAGCGGATTTAAAAGAGGAACTATATTGTATGGCTGAATAGCAATTTTGGGAGTACTTCGACTCGCATGAAAAATCCGCTCCCCTTCTCCCT
The DNA here is from genome assembly GCF_030506205.2 of Paramisgurnus dabryanus. Taxonomy (NCBI): domain Eukaryota; kingdom Metazoa; phylum Chordata; class Actinopteri; order Cypriniformes; family Cobitidae; genus Paramisgurnus; species Paramisgurnus dabryanus. Next base: position 24,771,407 of record NC_133354.1, read on the forward strand.
CTCATAATGAGAGGGAGAGGGAGAGTGTTAATGTGCCGAGTCGAAGTACTCCCAAAAGTAATATTCCGCCATACAATATAGTTACCATTTTAAATCCGCTTAGAAAAGCGCTATGTTTTTTTTGTGCCACCATACTTGCAATGACCCATCTGGCCAACTCTTGTAATTGCAAAAAAATAAAAAAATATTTGATTTTTGTGAATCTAGAAGGACCTCGATCATGGTCTATCACATTCTGTCCCGTAGGTCGTTTGAAATGTGTCTGGCACAAAGCTCCAGTCAGGACAGATCAGCCACCTGCGAGATTTTGTTTAAAAAAAATTAGGCTATGTAATGCATTTCTTTATATTACAATAAATATGATGAACAACTCACCCATTTATCAAGTATTGATTAATTATTTTTACTTAATCCTTTTTGCTTTTTACAAAAAGTAAAATAGGCACGCACATTTAACCAAAATGGCTGTGGTGTTGAAGGAACTTTCCTATTTTAGTGAAAAATAAATAAGTTCTATTGCTATTATTTTGTAGCATATATTGGTGATTTTTTATAACAAATATGACCGTTTTAAACAAACTAAGTAGCCTATTTATTTATTTATTGGCAAATGCAGAACAACAAGGAACAAGTAGCCTAGAACAAAACATAGTCGACACGCCTTTCTACCTTGCGTTAAAAATATTGATCATAGCCAACTTAAGCTAAATGTAATTTTAAAAATTCGTTAATTTAAATTTTTTTTAACCGAAAGCGCATTGTTTATGCTTGTCAAATTTATGCTGACTCTGTCACAAAATTTTGTCACGCAGTATTTGATATATTTATTTGTGTTCATGGAAAACAATATAGCCTTTCGTGCTGAGTGACACGAAAAAAACGTGATAATTGACATGAGAGAATAAAAAATGGAAAGTGTCAATGAATACGAATAAATAAATCAAATATTTCATGACAAAATGCCTTAAAATATTGTTGGTTCTGCATTTATCCAGCCAGCATAAATTTCACAAGCATAAACAATGCGCTCTCATTTTAAAAATGACATTTAATCCTTTATCATATAAGGGAGAAAGGCATGTAGCCTACCTTTACTTTCTCCTCGTTGTTTTGCATTTGCCAATGAATAAATCAATACTTAGCTTGTTTAAAGCTGTCATCTTTTTTATAAAAAGAAAATCAATGTATGCTATAATAATAGCAATAGCACTTGTTAAAGCAACACCAAAGAGTTTTTTTTACCTTAAAATAACGTTTCCAAAAAAGTTTCAGTGGTTCATCCGCTCAAAACAGGGTGAACATTTCACATTCGCTTTGCAGCCCTCTATCGGCCAAAACCGCACCTAAGAAGTTTCCAACCGTCGGGTAGTGGTCCTGTAGTTCGAGTGAAAACTACAAAAACTTGCTTTACGGCAGACCTACAATCCAATCAGAGCCAGCTATGCTGCAGTATTTACGACAGTGGTAATGAACAATTACGCTTCTAACCTGTAGGGGGAGCAAAGAGCAATAAGTCTTTAGTGTTGCTTTAATTTTTTACTAAAATAAGAAAAATGAAGTCGGTAAAACCGCACACCCAGCTAGACATTCAAAATCAGGGCCGGAGTGGTACTACATTTGCCAATAAATAAATAAATAGGTTACTGTTTGTTTAAAATGGTCTTATTTGTTATAAAAAAATCACCAATATTTGCTACAAAATAATAGCAATATAACTTATTTATTTTTCACTAAAATAGGAAAGTTCCTTCAACACCACAGCCATTTTGGTTAAATGCAGAATATGCGTGCCTATTTTACTTTTTGTAAAAAGCAAAAAGGATTAAGTAAAAATAATTAATCAATACTTGATAAATGGGTGAGTTGTTCATCATATTTATTGTAATATAAAGAAATGCATTACATAGCCTAATTTTTTTAAAAACAAAATCTCACAGGTGGCTGATTTGTCCTGACTGGAGCTGTGTGCGGACACATTTCAAACGAACCTAGAGGACAGAATGTGATAGACCAGGGGTGGGCAACTCCTGGTCCTGAGGGCCAGTGTCCCTGCAGGGTTTAGCTCCAACCCTAATCAAACACAGCTGATAAATTGAATTGAAGTCTTCAGGACTGTTTGAAAATTACATTCAGGTGTGTTTGATTAAGGTTGAAGCTAAACTCTGCAGGACTGTGGCCCTCGATGCCCACCCCTGTGATAGACCATGATCGAGGTCCTTCTAGATTCACAAAAATCGAATACATATATTTTTTGCAATTACAAGAGTTAGCCAGATGGGTGGCAGGTATCTTTTATTTATACTCCATGACAGAGTCCTGCAAGCAGGCGAGTGAGCTGTTAATATTTATTGTAATGGGTAGTGTAAAAGACTCTTAGTTTCTGCTAGTTTGGAGGTAGAGCATCCCAAATGGGGTGTCAGTTAAAACACCCCATTTGGGATGCTCTACCTCCAAACTAGCAGAAACTAAGAGTCTTTTACATGGTCCTTCGAGCCGGATAGAGTTTTCCAATGGACCAAGATCTGATAAGTAGCCAATGCCATGTACCAACTCGTCGTCAGTCTTCAAGGCAGACTAAACCTCCAGCCTACCTTGAGGATTATGAGCGGACTTTCCCCAGTTCCAAGTCCAAGCAACCAAGCCATCCAGTTTCTTCAGTCCCAGCCCAAACTAGTACTGGATATGCAGCAGAGAATTATTCTGAGCCACGTGACCCTGTTTTAATGGAGATGAAACAGTTTGGAATTGGGCCAAAGTGTAAAGCAGATATCAAGTAAAGTTAATTGTATGTGTTCTCCAAGAAGTTCATGGTCATCTGAAGCAAGTAGCCCACAGTCAATACCTTCACCTAAGACATATCCCCCACTTTCTGCTATTATGGTGACTGAGCCAGCTGCAGCATTAGTACAAGAGCTGCGAGAATGTCTGCAGGAGAGACATAAAAAGCAAGCTATTCCTGGGAGAAATTCCCCTGAGTAGACAGTCTACTTTACCTCCACCTCCTCCCTCTATGATACCAACTCCTCAATCTCAGTCAAGTGTAAATATGAATGCTCAGCTATTGAACCCATCTCATTGTAATGAGAATAATGTTAACCCTTCATTGTCAAGACCATTACCTTCTAGTCAGAGTTCTCATTTTGCCCATTTACATGCTATGGATGGAAATGTACATTATTCTGTCAATCAGTTTATGCCCTCCATATTACCTGTTCACAATTCCTGGACTGATATGCATCAGCCTTCATCCGTACATACCCATGCTGATAGATCAGTAATGCAGCCGCCAATACCTCCTTGGGCAACACCTCCTCCATTTATTGGCCCAGTATATCCTGGATTCTGGCCACCCAGTTATATATACCCTAACCCTTCATCAGTTCCATTAAATGTACCTAATTATCAGCATCCTCCAAGTGTTCCAGCTCCTATGCAGTGTTCAGTGCCTCTAGTTTTGTCCATTTAGCCATCTCAAGCAATTAATAATCACCCATCTGTACCATGTACAGTGCAACCCAGTAATGCTCCATTAAATCCAGTCAGTATATCAGAGAATGGGTTAGCTGGTCAGAACATAGCCCGATCTGCTACCCAGGATGTTCAGTCTCAATCATTTCCAGCTGTTATACCTAGTCCATCCTGACCAGTCAATGTGAGTTCCAACATGCAGTTGCTGCGGGATAACCAAATGTCTCAAATTCCACAGCCTTTAGGACCATATCCTGTATTAAGTCCTCTAGTAGATTTGAGACCAAGAGCCCAGCTGAATTATGCTGCAAGAACTTCTAGAATTGAGGGCCCTTCCTTTCCATATTTTTGTAAAGAGGATCCTAAACAATTCATCATGTTGAAGATGGCTATAGAGAACTTGCTTCCACAGGATGAAACTGAAGAGTACAAGTTTCACATTCTCCTTGACCATTTAAAATTGGATTCAGCACGTAATTTAGCTTTGGCATATTCTCATCACCCTCAGCCATATACTACAGCCTGGACAGCCCTCCAGCAGAAATATGGTCAGCCACATCAACTTGTCCTCAGGGAAATTGCTGATATTATGAGCCTTCCTATAATTAAATCTGGTGACTCACAAGCCTTCAGTAGTTTTACAGTGTGTATTCGTGCTTTAGTGGGAATGTTACAGTCTTGGGGCCAAGGTGAAGGAGCAGCAGAGTTAGCATGTGCTTCTCATGCGCAGCAGCTACTGAGTAAACTTCCCCCTGAACAAGTTGCTAATTTTGTTCGACATAGTAGAATCACCCAACCAGGAGAATCTTATGATCTGGTGAGCTTTTCTTCCTGGCTTCAAGAGGAAGCAGATTGTCAAGCTATAGTGGTGCAGGTTGGTGCTGCTAAAAGAAGTTGTGACCAGCCTATGAGGGAAAGAAACCTAACAAGACCGTATTTACCAACTACTACTATTCTTCATGGAGTAAGTACTGACCGAGTGAAAACTGCTCATTGTCCTCCTAACACTAGTCAGTATTCCAGTTCATATAAGGCAAATGATTTCTGGAAAGCTCTATGTCAATTTTGTAATAGTAATGACCATCATCTCAGTAGATGTCAAGAATTCAGCCAGCTTGATTTGGAGACTATGCGGAAGTGGATTAGGGAGAAACAGTGCTGCTGGAGATGTGGTAGAGGTCATCGTGCTTCTCAGTGTGATCTGAAGAAAGGCTGTCGTAAATGCAAGGGTAAACATTTGGGAGTTCTACATGAAGTAAATCAGAAGTCAGATTCTGGTGTTTTCCTATTAAGTCGACCAAGCTGCTCACCTATAGTCCTTCTGAAGGTTGTGAAAGTCAAACTAAGTCATAATGGTAAATGTATGGAGACTTATGCTATTTTGGATGATGGCTCTGAAAGAACAATGCTTTTACCCCTGGCAGCTCAGCGATTAGGATTGAAAGGTACTGCTGAATCACTGGTCCTTAGAACTGTCCGCCAAGATACAGAGATCCTTAAAGGGGCCAATGTTGATTTCACCATTTCTGCAGTAAGTTCCCAGAAGAACTATCAGATTCAAGGAGCCTTTACAGCTCACCGACTAGCACTTCCTGAGCAGTCATATCCCATTTCCAGCCTTCTGAGACAGTTTAATCATTTACAAGGACTACCACTGGAGAACTTTAGCAAAGTTCAGCCTATGCTTCTGATTGGTACTGATAATCCTTATCTTCTGGCTCCAGTAGAGAAAGTACGTTTTGGCTCGCAGAAGGGACCAGCTGCAGTTCATACCCCATTAGGATGGGCTCTACAAGGGCCAATACCATTCAATCAGTGAACTAAGACTGAAACGAAGTGCCTCTTCCTTTCTGGAGCTCTTCCCTCAACACCGCTACAACAGGATGTGGAACGGTTAGGCAAGTGGATGTGTTCCCCTATAGGAGTGAGAAGGCCAAAATCCATTCTAAACAAGATCAGTATGCCCTAAACTGTCTTGAACAGTTGACAACAAGAGAGCTTGTGGATAATATTAACGGGTATGTTACCATCCTCGTTCGTTCAAAGAATGCAACCTTGTTTGATGCTCCTAAGGAGGCTGTTATGCCATCTCTCCGAAAAACAGAATGTCAACTGACTCATAACCCTGAGCACACCATGATATAGGAAGCTGAGATCCAGAAATTAATTGGAGCTGGCTATGTTAGAAAGTTGAGTTCTGAGGAAGTTTCCCAAAGTTGTGAATCCTGGTTTGTACCTCACCATTTAGTTGAACACAATGGGAAGCACCGGTTAGTATTCAACTGTTCCTATACCTTTAAAGGAGATTCCCTGAATAGTTACCTGTTACCTGGCCCTACCTTAGGCTCATCTTTGCTTGGTGTCCTCCTTCGCTTCAGACAGTATTCTGTGGGCATTAGTGGAGATATCAAGTCTATGTTCCACCAAGTCTGACTGTTGCCTTCAGATAAACCCCTCTTGTGTTTCTTGTGGAGAAATATGACAAGGAATGAACTGGCTGATGTATATGAATAGCAAGTTTTACCTTTTGGAACAACTTGTAGTCCTTGTTGTGCAACTTATGCATTACAGAAGCATACAAGAGACTTGCCAGATGATTGTGTGGATATCAGAGAATCTGTTACTAGGGCTTTCTATGTTGATAACTGTCTACAAAGTGTCCCAGATATTCAGAAAGCAAAGAAGCTTGTTCTGAAGCTACAGTCCCATTTGCAAGATGGAGGCTTTGAAATCTGACAATGGGCAAGTAATGTGCCAGCAGTGGTTGAAGATCTTCCTGCTGATGCTAAATCTAATGTCACTGAGTTATGGTTGAGCCAGGACTGTGTGGATCCAAGTGAAGGGACTTTGCGATTAGTCTGGCACTGTGCAAAGGATACTCTAGGCTATAGACATCATCCTGTTGACTATAAGATTCTTACCTTGCGTAATGTATATAGGGTCCTTGGATTTCTTACACCCTTCACTACACGAGCCAAAGTCCTCCTTCAACAACTGTGGAATAAAGAAAGGCAATGGGATGATCCAGTTTTACCTGAAGGGATTAAGGAAGCATGGGCTGCATGGGAAAGTGAATTACCTGCCATTACCTCAATTGAACTGGTAAGATCTTATGGACCTACTGAAAAGGAGGGGAACTCTATTAGGAGAGAGTTGCATGTATTTTGTGATGCCTCTGAACAAGCCTATGGGTCAGTAGCGTATCTGAGAATTGTTAACAACAAGAATGAAATTCTTGTTTCCTTCATGATGGCCCGATCAAGAGTTGCCCCTCGTAAGCCAATTTCTATACCACGTCTTGAAATATGTGCTGCCCTTACTGGTGCTCTGCTGGCCCATTTATTACACACCAAACTTGAACTGCTCATTCATCAAGCAATCTTTTGGTCTGATTCCACGACTGTACTGAATTGGATACAATCTGAGACATGTCGCTACAAAGTATTCGTTGCTAATCGTATTACTGAAATCCTTGAAACATCTAATCCTGAACAGTGGCAATGTTCAGCAATATAGATCATGGAATGAGCTCATTAAAGCTATGGCAGCCTCCCCAGAAAATTCCTCCCTTGATAGAGCTCAGATTGAATCCTTTTGTTGCAGCAGGCCCAAATGAAAAATTTTTCGGAGGAGTATACTGCACTGAAAGTGGGTAAGAGCATTCCATTTAGTAGTCGACTATATAACCTTGCACCTGAATTCGATTCTATTTCTGGAGTTATTAGAGTTGGTGGACGACTTTGACACAGTAAAGATTTGGCCTCTGATGTTATCCATCCCATAATCCTTGATTCTAAATATGAGATCACTCAACTCCTGATTGCTGATGTTGATGCTAAATTGGGTCATCCGGGAGCAGACAGAGTTTATGCTCATCTCAGGTGCTATTGTTGGATTTTAGCAGGAAGACAAGCTGTGAAGAAGTATCAAAGGACTAAGTGTCTTGAGTGTGCTAAATGTAAAGGCAAACCTTTAACACCTAGGATGGCTGATCTCCCCCCTCTAAGCTCAATCTATTTAAACCTCCGTTTTGGTCTACAGGGATGGATTGTTTCGGACCACTTATGATCAAATCTGGTTGTAAGACTGAAAAAAGATGGGGTTGCTTTTCAAATGTCAAACAACTAGATGTGTTCATTTAGAATTGTTAACCAGAATTGATTCTGACAGTTTCTTGATGGCATTACGTCGCTTTGTTGCTCATCGAGGAGAACCACATGAAGTGATCAGTGATCAAGGAACTAATTTTCATGGGGGTGAAAGTGAGTTGAGAAGTGCCTTTGACCAGTTATGTCCAGATGTACAGGAAAGATTGTGGGATCATCAGATCAAATTCATTTACAATCCCCCTTATTCACCCCATTTTGGAGGAACATTGGAGAGGGAAATTCGATCTATCAAATTTGCTCTTCGAGCTACTTTGGGAAGTCAAGTGGTTACGTAAGAGGTTTTGCACACAGTACTGGTCGAAGTTTAAGAAATTTTGAATTCTAAACCTCTGGGATATGTTTCTTCTAGTCCTGATACCATGGATCCTGTCACTCCTAATTTGCTCCTCATGGGGCGGCGAGATGCTTCCTTACCCCAGGTTATTTATGCAGATTCTAACGTGTTGACTCAAAGAAGATGGAGACACAGTCAAGTCTTGGCAGATCAATTCTGGAACAGTTTTATTAAGAACTACCTACCAAATTTACAAGTTCGCCTGAAGTGGCAGAAAGACCAGGATAATATGCAGAGTTCAACTGTTGTCATGGTCTTAGACCCTCAACTCCCTCGTGCATTATGGCCCATTGGTAAAGTACAGAAGACATTCCTGGAGAAAGATGGCCGTGTAAGAGTTGCTGAAATTGAGATCAAAGGCAAATCATATGTACGACCTGTTCACCGCCTTATACCTTTACCACTTATTGAAGATTGAATTTGTCATGTCATTGGAATTTTCTTGAGTTTGAAAATATGAAATCATATTTTGGGGCGGCTGTGTAGAAAATTAAATGCTCTACCTCCAAACTAGCAGAAACTAAGAGTCTTTTACAGGTAGGATAATATTAACATGCCATTTGCTGTCCGGGTTAGAGTGGAATGGCACAGGCAGACTGCGGGTCTAAAAGCTAAGACAGTTTTGACTCGATTCCATATGCTGATACGCAGCTGCTTTTATAAACGGTCTTCTGCTTGTTTGTTTCCATGCTCAGTCTGGAAACAGTTAAAGATTTCTAATAACAATGCGATTTGTGAGTGCATTCCGGTCATGGTCTGTATATCAAATGCATCGGGTCAAATAGTTCAATTAGGGCTGCTGTCAAATTTTTTGTTAATTACTGCAAGTTACATCAAATATTAGCGGTGCACCCGCTTGCTTCTTGATAGCTGCGGTCACCCTAGCTCCTCCCCTCCATCGAGACTTTTATTCTGAAATGACTTCCTTTTATACTGAAATGACTTCCTTTTATACCGAAAGTTTGTATGTATATGCGAGTGTTTAATAGGTGTATGCGTGCATCAAGTTTGTATGTGCGAGTGTTTTTATATGTATGCATGCATCAAGTTTATATGTATGTGCGAGGGTTTTTATGTGTATGCATGCATCAAGTTTATATGTATGTGCGAGTGTTTTTATATGTATGCATGCATCAAGTTTATATGTAAGTGCGAGTGTTTTTATGTGTATGCGTGCATCAAGTTTATATGTATATGCAGTGTTTTAATGGGTGTAAATGCATGGACAGAGTTTATATGTATGTGCAGGTGTTTATTTATGTTTGTGTGCATCAAGTTTATATTGTTTATGTGAATGTTTATATGTGTATGCGTGTATTAAGTTTATATGTATATACAAGTGTTTATAGGTGTATGCGTGCATTAAGTTTACATGTATATGCAAGTTATTTACAAGTGTATACTGTATGTATGCATTACTAACTTAAGATGTATTGGTATAAATTTCACATTAGTATGCACACGTATTTCATAGGTATTTGCGTAAACATCCAACAGTATACATGTATATGCAAGTGTTTATATATGTGTATGCGTGCTTTTATATATGTATTCATAAGTAAAGTAAGATTTTCTAGCCGCATGGCCCCTCATAATATCCTTCTGCTTTTTCACCCTCAGATTTTTGCACTTCATACAGACACGTGACAACAGACACAAGTTTGTTTTAGCAGAAATGAAATCAGTCTTTGGGAGTAAGTGGACAAATGTTTTATTTCTACACATCTTCACCTATAGTTCTATCGTAAGTAGACTATATTTTTGGTTACTTTTCTTTATGATAATGAATGAAAGTATCAAAAGTCTTTGATATAAGCTGATTCAAATAGTTAAATAGTATAAAGTATGTGAATAAACATTTTTGATATAGTTTTCAACTGTTGAGAGGTTTTTAATATTTAAAAGCTTTTTAAAACAGAAAAACTGATGTTTAAAACGTTTTACCACAAAACAAAATTATATGACGTGTCTGTCACATTGTATCTTTAAATTATTGTTTGTTTGTTTTTAGAAAAAAAATCTGTTTTGTTCATGCTCTTGAAATGAAGTTCTGAATCATGTACACATATTTTCTGATATCTTTATAACTATAAAGAATGTCTTTTTGCATAAATTAGAATGAATAAAAACTAAAACAATATTTTATTAGACAATACAATAAGGGTTTAATCACTACACTCTCAGAAAAAAGGTACAAGGTACTGTGGCAATGTGGAGCACAAAGGAAATTACAAATTAAACTAAGGTCCGACTACGCCACCCGGAATCTACAGGGAAATGTAACAATAAAGCACGAAGGTTCGTATGTCATAGATGGGGCGACCGGGCGAGAAGGAAACAACAAAAAATTAAAAATATAAAGTCTTTATTTTAAACTTTTAACAAGAACAAAATTAACATTGATAATGATAATAAGAAAAAAAATAATTACCACAACAGACAGGACTAAAAGACAATATAATATAAAGTGGAAGCTGGTCAGCAGGGAGCGTCTACCACACCACGTGAGGATGGTATTTTGAAAAGGGAATTATGTATTAAACTCTCTGCTGTAAGTCTTTCCCTCTGGTCGCGCTGGGATGAACTTGACTGTAACAGTTGTTCGTTTTTTTTGTGGGTTTTTGTTTGTTTTAATAAATCGTTGTGATTTATTTTTGTTTCTTTTGTTTTGGCTATTGTTGTCTTTTATGTGAGTGTTATTTGGTTGGATTGTATTTAGTTTGAATGTATTTAAAGTGAGAGACGTTGGTTGCGGGCTAAAGTTCACCAAGGGTTGTTTGGTAATTTGCAGTGTTTTACGAACGTTGCTGTGGTATTTTTGGAGTGTGGTCGCCATGCGCGTCATGAACGTGCGGTACAAATAAAATAAGAAAATGAAGCACAGGCAAGGCAGCAGTGCAGTCATCTCAGAAGAGTCAAATTCCCCCCCATTTACTAGGTTGCGGACACCCTGAAGGTGTGCATGTTACCTGCCAGGCACAGTACACAGCATTAAGTAAAAACACACACACACACACACACACACACACACTAAATAACGACTATATGCTACATACCAAGAGAGATCCAAAATTGACAAAACACCGCCACAGCGATGAGACACCCCATGGCAGCAACATATCACGTTAATTAAAAACATTAATACAAACACGAATTTACGTGCGCAGCCAACACTTACCATCCATTCATAAAAACCTGCGTCCGCCGAAAGGGCGGTACCGCTGGATGACGCTTCCAGTTCACAACCCACTCAGAGCTCTTATACCCTCTTAAGTGTACTCTAATTGGTTCGTGTATTTGCCACCCATCAACCAATAACTACTCTATACGTCATCCTGCTACAGTACAAAAGTTGTCACCGTGGTGGTACCTTTTCGAAAAGTACACTTTTGTATCTAAAATGTGCATAATGGTAATAGTACCTCAAAGGTAGATACTGTATAAATGGTAGGACCTTTTTTAAAGGTGACAACTTTTGTACTTTTTGACCTTTTTTTCTGAGAGTGTAGTGACAAATCATATACTTCTCTGTTTCCGGTCTAATGTAATGTCTAATAATAATCTTCAAATAATGTTCAATGTATTTGCATTCATTTGTAGGCAAAACTAAATCAATGACTACTGGAATGGGATGGATGGAGCACCATTAAGCTTTTGGCATGAGAAAATTGTTGGAAAACATGAGAACCACGAAACTTGTTGCAGTATATATTCTTATTTGCGTCATTTCCCCATTAAGTGCATTTTCTATGAGGAACTGTACTCTCAGAACTTCCCAAAATGAGAGTGAACCAAAAGTGCTTTGCTACAAAATGGGTTTCTACAGAGTTCCTTCACTGCTACTCAAAAATGCCCAGGTTCTAGATATTTCCTTCAATGCTATTTCACAAATCAAAATAGGAGACTTTAAGGATTTGTCAGACTTAAGATATTTGAATATATCCAACAACAAGATCTCATGGATTGAAGAGGGAGCATTGGACAGTCTTTCCAACTTAACCTATCTTAATCTAGCGCACAACCAATTGAACAGAATTTCAGGTGGTGTCCTGGACAGTTTGACCAACCTGCTGGAACTGCATCTTTATGATAATGACATTGAAGACATTCAGGAGTCTGCCTTCAGTAACCTTCAAAATTTAAAGGTACTGAACCTCACGAAAAACAACCTTCGGTATATAGATCGAGTCAAGCCTGTTCTCACCTCAGTAAGTTTGGAGGAGTTGTATATTGGAAGCAACAATTTCGAAGTTTTCAACTCGTCGGAAATATCAATTAAGCCCTTATCGTTGACGAAAATCGATTTTTCCGACAACCCTTTGAGTTCATTTCGGCTAACTGAAAATATCTTTCCCACTCTCAATCACCTTGACTTGTCTCAGTGTGGTCATAATGGAAAGATGGTTTGGAACGTTCCAGAAAAATCATATTTGGCCTCCGTAAAAACATTATACTTGACCGATGTTAACATGTCATCTCAAAACATAGCTGCGGTGCTTCAGACCTTCAAGAATTCACTGAATAAAATCAGACTTAAGCAAAACGTCAAGTTTAACAAGGTAGCACTTCTGCAAAACGCGTGTTCTCCTATGCTGAGGGTTTTACGACTAGGTAGGAATAAAATAACCAACCTTACCGAACACATGTTTGATCCCTGTTCTAATCTGACGGAATTAGACTTAAAAGACAATGAAATTACTCAGTTATCACCAAGCACATTCAGAGGTTTTACCCAACTGGAAATACTGCATTTGGCACTCAATAAACTAACCCAAATAACAAACACCTTTCAAATGCTCTCAACTCTTGAGTTCATAAACCTCAGCAGAAACCGCATCGACAAACTGCTCTGTTACGATTTCGCCAATTTAACACGGTTAAAAACATTGTACTTGTATGGTAACAAAATTTCATACATCAAACAATGTCATTTCAAAGACCTGAAAAGTCTTGAGGTCCTCATGCTGGGAACCAACAACATATTAAAAATTGGCGATGCTTTCAAAAATGGCCCTCATTCCCTGAAGCTCCTGCAGTTGACTTTTAATAAGCTGAACGCAATTGAAAAAGACACTTTTAGGAATTTATCAGAACTGAATACTTTGGAATTACAAGACAATCAGATTTCAAAGATTGAAGCCTATGCATTCAGAGGATTGATGAATTTAAACTCTCTGAAACTATCATCGAACAAGATATCAGCACAAACCTTGAGACAAGCTAACGTGTTCTCTGGCATGCCCAACCTTCATAATCTAGATTTGTTTTCCAATAGTATCTTATTTACTGATAATAAATTGAAAAACCCTCCCTTTATAGAACTGAAGACGCTCAGGAAATTGAGCATATACAGTCAACATCGAGGAATTGGCAAAGTGCCGTCGAATCTTCTCAAAGGCTTGTCTTCTTTGAAGATGTTTTACGGTGGAAACATGAATCTTTTACATCTAAGTCCCAGCACATTCAAGTTTACCCCTAAACTCTGGTATTTGGAACTCTCTAAGAATGCTTTCTCGGATGACAACGCCCTCCCTGCTGAGCTTTTCCATCCCATCTCAGGGCTAGACAAACTAATTCTCTCGAAAACTCAGCTTCGGTCACTAAACTTCCTGCTGGATGCCAATCTCTCAAACCTACATATGTTAAGAGCATCGAGCAACGAGATTGACGCCGTAAATGAAACTTTAATTCATTCTCTGCCCAATTTGAAATTCTTAGACTTGCAGAAAAATACGTTTACTTGTGACTGTAACAACGCCTACTTCATCGACTGGGCCATAAAGAGTAATTTCACTCAGGTCATTTATTTAAACCAGTACGTCTGTAGCTATCCTCCTGCTTTGCGAGGTACAAGCTTATCCGATTTCAACACAGAATCCTGTACAGTGAATATCGACTTCATCTGCTTCTTTTGCAGCAGTGTTGTGGTCACCGTAACGCTCCTCTTGGCTTTTTTCTGGCAATTTCTGCGCTCACAAGTAGTTTATGCGTATTACCTCCTCTTAGCCTTCCTGTATGACAACAAGAAGAAGAAGGTGGACCACCAACAAGAGTTTATTTATGATGCCTTTATTTCCTACAACATCCACGATGAGCCTTGGGTCATGGAGAAACTTCTACCAGAATTAGAGGGAGACCAAGGCTGGAAACTGTGCTTACACCACCGGGACTTTGAACCAGGAAAGCCAATCATGGATAACATCATCGATGGAATATACAGCAGCCGTAAGACCATCTGCGTGATCACCAGAAACTACCTGAAGAGCAACTGGTGTTCCAGTGAGGTTCAGGTGGCTAGCTTCAGGTTGTTTGATGAGCAGAGAGACGTTCTGATCCTGGTTTTCCTGGAGGACATTCCTACGCATCAGCTGTCGCTGTACTACAGGATGCGAAAGCTGGTGAGAAAACGAACCTACCTTCGCTGGCCCAAACCTGGAGAAGATACCAGGATTTTTTGGCAAAAGATGAAAATGGCTTTGGATACCAAAGAGGATCCCAAATCAGAGAGACTTTTATCTCTTTGCTAAGCAAAGACTGGATTTGTAAAATTTCAATTAACATTTATATTTTTAATTGTTCAAAATATATATTTTTTTAATTGTTATTTTGTATATTTTTTACTGTTAAAGGAATAGTTCACCTAAAAATGAAAACTACCCTGTAATTGACCTTAATGCAATCCCAGGAGTACATGACTTCTGTTCTTTAGTCAAACACAATCATATAGACAAGTTATAGATATTAAATAATACCGTGGCTCTTTCTAGCTTTATAATGCAAGGAACATTTGGCAGATGCATTTATTTAAAGTGACTAACTGTGCATTGCAAAATAAGTATTTTTTATTAGTTTGTATGTTCCTTGGGTTGCAGCTTTTGACCTTTTGCACTAGTAATGCCTTCCATGGAGCTATACATTCTCAGAGAAAAGGTAGAAGAAGGTTCAAAAGTTGTCACTGGGGTGGTACCATTTCAAAAAGTACACTGTTGTACCTCAAAGTTGCATATTGGTACCTCAAAGTTGCTTATTGGTACCTCACAGTTGCATATTGGTATCTTAAAGTTGCATATTGGTACCTCAAAGTTGCTTATTAGTACCTCAAGGCGCAAATTGGTACCTTAAAAGCGCATATTGGTACCTCAGATGGGCATATTGGTACCTCAGAGGGCCATATTGGTACCTCAAAAGCGCATATTGGTTCCTCAGAGGTGCATATTGGTACCTCAAAGTTGCATATTGGTTCCTCAAAGGTGCATATTGGTACCTCAAAAGCGCATATTGGTTCCTCAGAGGTGCATATTGGTACCTCAAAGTTGCATATTGGTTCCTCAAAGGTGCATATTGGTACCTCAAAGTTGCATATTGGTACCTCAGAGGTGCATATTGGTTCCTCAAAGGCGCATAAACCAAAATGGTACATACCAGGACCTTTTTAAAAGGTACCATCCCAACTTTTGTACCTTTTCTGAGCACAGTTATATGCGTGAACCAACATGCGTGAACCAGTGATCATCTTTTTTAAATAATCCACTATTTATCATTTGCATAAAATTGAACTTTTCTCAACTTTGTCATGGCGGTGGACATGCCCCATCTGGTCGCGAACGGTCCATTTTCTGTTTAATTTCAACAAAAGCAAACCTCATCAGTGACATAAAGTCACCCAACAACAAATGTAAAGGACTAAGAGCATGACAAGACCCATGAAAGATGTGACTAAATATCAGGGTGTTTTTTTTACCTTTTAGATTTTTCCTAAAACACATTAGTATTTTGTTGTTAAGAAATTAATTTGAACTTGTTTTCGCTGCAATATTGAAGAAAACACAGCATCTTTTTTGTTATTTTGACCATGTTTTCACCATTTCAATTTTCAGTAAGTAAATGCAAATAAAAACAGTATTTTTATCAAGAATTTGGCAGAAATGTTGTCAGTAGTTGACAGAATGAAACACTTAAAGACATACCTATAAATAGTAAATCTAGAAAAACTGAAAGGGTCTCTTAAGTTTATTATATAAAACCAAAGATAACATTATTTTATGTAGAAACTGCCATTAATTGCTTCACCATACTTCTCATAGGAAGTAGCGAAATGTTTGCTTATTTGAACAACAAATCAGGTTTCAAGGGTTGGGTTGACGTATTAAATTTTGTGGTGAACTATTCCTTCAAAGTAAGAGTGACAATGAAACATTATTGAATTTTTTTTTTGCTGATGATTGAATTACATTTCTGACATTTTTAGCATCAATTTCAAATGCAGTGTAATCTCACATAATGAACCGTATTCTTTAGTCAGCATGTTTAAAAACTGTCCAAGTCGAGACCTATGAGGTCATTGTGGGCTGATATGTGGGCCCACACACTGGACCCCCTAATAGTCAGACACGGGGGTGAAAAGGGCCAATATTATACAGTTTCATTTTTATTCTTCATTTATACCTCACAGTGTTTGCAGAGGTTACCTGTACATTATGAAAGGTCACATTATACATTTTACCACATCATTAAACATGATTACAATTATTAACATGCTGTTATGGAGGTGTGGGAGGAGAGCAGGAGTAAACTCAGCTTTTCCTCTTCCTGTCATCCTGACCTTTGACACCAATGGGTGTCCACCAGTAGCTGACATAAGATCTATCTGGAGACCTGTTGAGAAGAACATACCCCCACATTCTCTACTCCACGCCTCCACGATGTCTCTCTTTGTGTATTTCTCAGCATGTGGCCACTGTTGCTTCTTGAAGATTCTTCAAGAAGGTCTTTTTCAGATTTCAAATGAACTACAGTTACAACATAATCGATTTTACGAATCAAGAAGACCTGATTATCTGCAGCTGTTATCGTAATAATGTGTTTGTGGTCCAGATCAATGTTCTCTTGTTGGTAAAAGCACCATTGTTCACATATGAACCAGAACACAAGGGCTTCAGAAACCTTAGCAGCAGGATTTCCTCTTTCATTTTATTACCTGAAGGACCATGTAAGAGAGAATGTGATGCTCAGCATATTCTTTGTTTTTTGTATTTCTTGACTGGACAACTGTAGAGTCAAGGAATGAACTGTGTGCTACTGTAATTTGGATTTGGTCTGAATAATCTCCTTTGTGTGCGTGTTAGTTGTCTGTGTATGCTCAGTCTGATGGATCAATATCAGGACACAGAGTAAAGGGCTCAAACTACTGAGATGCATCTATGCTTTTGAGATGCTTTATTTCATTTTTATTTCATTTAATAATCTTTTTTGTTTTGTTTTGTTCCTGTTTCTTAATTCTGAGGGAATACAAATACTGACAGAAATGTATAGCTTCAATGAACTGTAAGATGAAAGCATACAAATGTAGCTTGATAATTTTTTTTTATGTATACTTCCAGGTTTTAATTAAAAATATAATCTGTTAATTAAATAAATCATTTTATTGTAGTCTCATGCACTGTAAATAAAATGCAGCATGATGTTAAAACAACTTGATTTTGCATGTCAATTCAAACTACTATTTTAAGTTTTGTCTGTAAAAAGTTCACATAACTTATAAAATCAAGTTGAAATTGTTGAACTTCATTTAAGTTAAAGTTGATATCATGAAATTCTGCTTTTTATTCCCCATGTTTAAGTGGTTCTTTTAACCCAGAAAATGTGGAAAAAAAATGTGACTGTGGGGGCCATTTTAGTACAGTGAACTCATTGTCATGTTCAAGAAACCAATTTGAAATGATTCAAGCTTTGTGACATGGTGCATTATCCTGCTGGAAGTAGCATCAGAGTATGGGTACATGATGGTCATAAAGGGATGGACATGGTCAGAAACAATGCTCAGGTAGGCTGTGGCATTTAAACGATGCCCAATTGGCACTAAGGGTCTAAAGTGTGCCAAAAAAAACATCCCCCACACCATTACACCACCACCACCAGCCTGCACAGTGGTAACAAAGCATGATGGATTCATGTTCTCATTCTGTTTACGCCAAATTCTGACTCTACCATCTGAATATCTCAACAGAAATCGAGACTCATCAGACAAGGCAACATTTTTCCAGTCTTCAACTGTCCAATTTTGGTGAGCTCGTGCAAATTGTAGCCTCTTTATCCTATTTTTATTGGAGATGAGTCGTACCGGTGGGGTCTTCTGCTGTTGTAGCACATCCGCCTCAAGGTTGTGCGTGTTGTGGCTTCACAAATGCTTTGCTGCATACCTCGGTTGTAACGAGTGGTTATTTCAGTCAAAGTTGCTCTTCTATCAACTTGAATCAGTCGGCCCATTCTCCTCTGACCTCTAGCATCAACAAGGCATTTTTGCCTACAGGACTGCCACATACTGGATGTTTTTTCTTTTTCACACCATTCTTTGTAAACCCTAGAAATGGTTGTGCGTGAAAATCCCAGTAACTGAGCAGATTGTGAAATACTCAGACCGGCCCCTCTGGCACCAACAACCATGCAATGCTCAAAATTTCTTAAATCACCTTACGTTTCATTCTGACATTCAGTTTGGAGTTCAAGAGATTGTCTTGACCAGGACCACACCCCTAAATGGATTGAAGCAACTGCCATGTGATTGGTTGATTATTGGTTGATTATTATTATTCATAAATAATAATAAATAGAATTATAAGACCTCAAAAAAAGGAAAGGAATTACATACAGATAGAGTTTTTAGAGCTTTTTTGTTCTCAGACATTCTGATAGTAGTAAGGTATTTTTCAAACTCTTTCAAATAAACAAGAAAAAGAGGTTTTGCTTTCAAGTATTTAGATTTATGAATGTGGAACTTTGCAAGTAGCAATATCAGATTAATAATAAAAAACTGATTTCTCTTAGATTTATCATAGTCCACAAAACCTAAAGCCACATCCTTCCAAAACAACACACATTCTTTCCTAATAAATCGTAAAACATCTTGCCAAAATATCTTAGTAAATGGACAATACAAAAAAAAGTGAACTACAGTTTTTACAGAATTGTCACAAAATGAGCAACTGGAGGAGATGTCCTTCTTGAAAAGTTTTAAGTAGTGGTTTGCAGGGTAACGCATATGAATTATTTTAAAAGAAAATTTCTTTTACTTTATTGGTTAAGAAATAGAAATGTGGAAGCATCCAGACTTTTTTCCAGCATATATTTTCTACCACATTATTCCAATAAGCAGTCACAGATGGCAAAGTAACAATGTCCTGCTGGAATAATGAATGGATTGATCTGTTATTATTTTTGTAGGGTGAAGAAAAACACAATTTTCTAACAAATGTATCAACCAGATTCAAAGGTACTGGATGAGGATTATAATGAGCACCTCTCAATAAAGCAAGTACACCTAAGGGATGGAACCCATCATTATTGAAAATTCTTTGGGAGAAACAGGAAATTTAAAATGATCTAGAAATTCCTTATATGAACATAAAAACCCCTGAGAATTGATTAATTGACTAACTAACAAAATATTTTTATCAACCCAATTCTGAAAAAATATAGATTTATTTTTGTACAAAATATTGCAGTTATTCCAAATAAAATACTTATGAGGTGAAAAAGTGTGCTTGAATATCAGAGACCAAGCCAAAAGAGCCTGTTTATGAAAAGCTGATAGTGATGCTGGTCATTTTTCAATTTTGTAGTTACACAGAAGAAGAAAATCAAGGCCACCAAACTGAGAAAAAACATAATTGGGAATAAAGTTCCATAAAGACACTGGATTTTTCCTAAAATGTTTCAACCAACAAATTTTAAAGGTATAGTTTAAAGTACTAAAATCAAGAAAATTAATGCCACGCTTTTCATCAAAAACCATAAGAACTCTGTGTATGTTTTGATCATTGCTCTGAATCTGATCTCTATCAAAAGTCCTTCACAAAAACACAACTATCTCAACTTTTTGCTAAAAATTTTTGCATTTTGACGAAACTTACTCATATTTGGGTAACAAATATGGATTAAAAAAAATTTTAACAGAGGGTCTATTCTTTAATTTGATATATTGTATGTTTATATATTTAAAGAAGAACATTTTCTGAAAGGCATCATACTTTTGTGAAAAAAAGTAACATTAAAATAATTTTTTTACAAGGTGCTATTGGAGCTAAGTCTTATTGTGATACAGAATGGTTTAGCAGAATCACAGTATACTCCACTTGTTTTGACTGAAATGTACAGTGTTGCACAATACCATGTTCTTGTTTATCACCTGCAGCTCAAGGTTTTAGTTTATTTAGTTTTTATGGGAAATAACCTGTAATCACATGCTGAAGTCATGTGTACACAGGAAATGACCTCACTTCCTAAAAGTGAGCTCCAATGAAACTTGCCCTTTGATCAGAGAGACAGCAGGGGAAATAGACCGAATGAGGCATGGAAAACAAAAACACACCCTTTTATTGCTCATTTAAGTCTCGGCCTCTCTTTACACGCTTGTGTTTCAAAACATTCCAATGCACAAGACACCCAAAAGCAAAGTGGGGCCATGAAACACCTTTTATTAAAATCCTCTTATTGAATGGTTCAGACCATCATTTACTCACCATCATGGTGTTTTAAACCAATATAACTTACTTTTTTCTTTTACGTACATATTAGGGACTGACACCCAAAGTCACTATTCACTTTCACTGTATGACTAAAAAGTGTCGCCATCCTTCAAGCTCTTTAACAATGTTTACATTTCAATCTTGACGTACAGTACTGTGCAAAAGTCAAGGCCACCACAATGCCATCATTAGATTTGTTGTTTAATGGTTTAATGACCATATATAAACATTTGTCTATTTCTTTTTTAGAATACAACTAGAAATTACAAAATTTTTTTATGGAGTATTAAAAAAACATAATAAAATTATAAGCCTAAGTGTGAAGTATTTAGTGTGCGCTCATCTTACACTTGACCAATAGCAGGAACCTGAAGGGTCTCTTGATCCTTCACTGTAAAAAGTAAAAGTTGGATCTACTTTTAAATAAAAATTAAGTTTTATCACCTTTAAAATTCTCAAAAATTTAAAGTGGAAAGCTTTTAAAAATTACTTCAATTTGTAACACCTAAAACATATAAATATGAGCTTTATACACGTTTTTTTTTTTTTACTGAAATGAAAAAATGTAAGCTATAATAAGTTCACATGACTTATAAAAACAAGTTGAAATTGTTTAACTTATCTTTTCAAATTAAAGTAGCACACAAATATTTGTTGATTTGACAAAAATGCTGCGTTTTTTATACAGTGCAATTGAAGTAATTTTTAAATGGATCCAACTTTCAGTTTTTACAGTGTAAATATAATTAAATCCTAATTTCTAATCACTTCAGGACTTGAGTCTCCTTAAAAGTGTTCAAAATATGTATAGTGTTCAACGCTAAATGCCACGAGTTCAACGTTAAATGCTGACTTTTACATGAAGAAGCCATTTTGTTTTTTAATAGGTTTTTGTTTTGTTTGTTTAAATAGTTTACATTTGTGTACATATTTCCTGTATTTTTGGTAAGAATGGTCATTAAAACTTTAAAAATACTGTGAATAAAAAAATCTGAAATGAAAATTACAAACTGTGACACATTTCACTAAAAAAAAAAAAATAGTAAAAAAAAAATAGTTATACAGTCAGGAGATATTCTTCAAAAAGTATTATTTATTTTTCAATTTACACAAAATATAAATATGATTGCAGTGATTCCAAAACATATATAAAAATAGCATAGCCTTTAGGCAGTTATACACATCTTCAAAACATTAGCTACAATGGAGTAGTGTGAAATCAATCCCTGAGAAGCAATTACATTTTACATTTGTAGCATCTTTTGGGACTTTTATGTGCAAGTCTATGCAATGAAATGGAGAGACCATCTTCTGACATAAAAAAGTGATTTTACATGATGATTTGTCTTAAGAATATGGCATACATTTCAAATCTCAGACTTATTTGTGGTAATAAAATCTCATCTGTGATTGACTATTATTTTTTATATAAAGTTTTGTCTGAAAAGTTGACCTTTTATTATTATTATTTAATAACAAAACATATTTCCTCATTAAAGTGTATATACAACATCATGGAAGATTTCTGTACCCGATACTGATCGGTGCAAAACCTTCGGCTCAGTGTTTCATCGGCTTGGCTTTGTTCCATTATCCGCTATACAAGTGTAATATATAAATCAACAGTTCTTGGCTGTCATATAATCCAGAGGCAGTGCTTTAACGATTGGGTCTCCATACTGAGAAGTTACCAGAGTAACTGAGAAATGCAGATGTCAGGTCCTGCTGTTGCTAAGCTGCCGAGGAAGTTCTCACTCCAGCGTGTTCGTTCACCAGGCCTGCAAAGGACACTGCAGCGATAATAGAAAACATCAGTTTACCATCACAGACTCACACATACATTACAGACACTTAATATGTAGTTGATTTTGACCTGTTTGCTGGAGCCCAAGTGTGTGATGGTGCTGCTGTCCATAGTTGTGTATCGAGAAGTATGAGAAAACTGGGCTTCTTGTTTGGGAGAGTACACTGAAAGGCACAAGCAAAGTGTTAGATCATCACGTCGGCAAATAGTCTATATTGGAGGCCACAAATGTATTCTGAAAGAAATAACATTTACTGTGTGCTTGTG
This sequence comes from Paramisgurnus dabryanus, assembly GCF_030506205.2. NCBI lineage: Eukaryota > Metazoa > Chordata > Actinopteri > Cypriniformes > Cobitidae > Paramisgurnus > Paramisgurnus dabryanus. Next base: position 24,793,973 of record NC_133354.1, read on the forward strand.
CGAAGGGCTGTTGGGAGATGTGCGCTGTGGTCAGCTGGGTGAGGCTGGAGCTCGGTGGAAACTGCATCGGCTGCAGGGTTGTGAGTCCAGAGACGCTGTTGATGACGGGCACACCCTGAGACTGAGGAGATGTGAGACCTGAAAGCATAGAAACATAACTTACTGTTTTTTTTTTCATTAAAGAGCACTTACTATACAAGATGTAAAATGAGTCTCAAAATGTGACTGTGACGTTTCAACTCAAAAAACCCCCACAGATCATTATATCATGTCCAAAATGCCCCTATTTGAGTTGTTGGTGTTTCAATGTGTACACCTTTAAATGCAAATGAGCTATTGCTCCTCACAAAAAGAGACAGTAGCTGCATTTCCATTACAGATTTGCGCAAAACTTTAACATTGTTTTCTTAATGTCGACAAAAAACTATTGCAAAGCGAAGCCGTTTCCATTAACCGATGATATGCGACTGAAACATCGATTTTCCTCTGGTGATAAAGCTGCATTCAGACTAGCAGCGACTAGCAGTAGCAGAGCAACGCAATATCATTGATTACACTGGTAGCTTGGCGAATTCTGGCGACACGAGCGATCGTTGGCGACTAGATCCAGTCGCGTGACAAAGTTGAGAAATGTTTGAAGGACAAGTTCGGTATTTTAGACTTAAAGCCCTGTTTTCAGATTGTTTATGGTGAAATAGAATGGTTTTGACTGAAATTTCGACATTTGCTGCTACCCTGAGAATTTTCGTGTGATTGTGTTTCATCTCCCACCTCTACAATGGGTTTAATGGTGCACTGGAACAATCCTTCCTAAAATGCATTAAACTTTCGTTTACAAAGACGTGAAACTCACCGAGTGGTCAGACAAAAATCTCTGCAAAAGATGCTTTCCAACAGGTGTTTTAGCATTCGTTGTCAACTTGTGGACCTATTTTTCCAAACGCCTCACACCCGTACATTCTTCCGCTGAGAGCTTGAATAATAGACACTCCAGCCCAGGTGGTGGCGCTAATCCGCCTTTGCCAATTGCAAGAATAGAAACAAAGTTCCCGGCGCGGAGTAATACCGTACCTCACAGCACATCTAATACAAGTCAATGGAGTTGGTAAAAACTACGATAAAACCTATTGGAATGCGTCTTTTGGAGTGATTTTTATGTGAGCATACCAGTGAACACCACTGACCACTCAGTGAGTTTCACGTCTTTGTAAACGAAAGTTTAATGCATTTTAGGAAGGATTGTTCCAGTGCACCATTAAACCCATTGTAGAGCTCTGAGCTGAAACACAAACACACAAAAATTCTCAGGGCAGCCGCAAATGTCGAAATTTGACATGACGTCGACTGATGTTGGTAGTTTTACTAATATCACGTGCACCACACGAGGCATTTTTTTAAAGCAACACTATGTAGTTTCCATGTAAAAATGACTTACAGCTCCCCCATGTGGTTGAAAAGCGCAACAGTGCCTGGTATCAGACACTCTTCTGCAGGCAGGGGGAGGGGTGGGGCTGTGTTTCCTACCCTCCACCGCCACTTTCAAAGTGTGATTGTAGCAGCTAGGAGGCTGCTCAGGTTGCAGCAACAGTACAATTTGTCCAGTTCAAAGTTGTTCTATCACTGAAATAATTTTAGAGACATTATTTAAAGGTAAAAAAAACCTACATAGTGTTGCTTTAAGTGAAGAAGACATAAGAGTATTATCCAAACATTAATGCCAAGGAAAGCCCCTTATACTTAAAAGCAGCAACGTATAGGTGTTTCACGGAGGTAATAGTACATTATTTTAAAACAAAAGAGATGTAGGAGTGTTATCCAAACATTATTGGCAAGGAAAGTCTCTTAATACTAGCCTAAAAATACACCTGTAAGCGTAAATTTTTTGTGATATATGGTATTTTTTGCAAAATTGACGTTTCCATTGAACGTATTTTCAGTTCACAATGTCTATAAAGGGTAATGGAAACGCAGCTAGTAAGTGCTTTTAGTTAAAATTTATCTGGATCCTGTTAAATGGTAAGAGACAATCGTTTTTTCACTATTGAGATATGCCAGACAGCGTACAACTCACTGAGGGTTGAAACTATGGTAATGCAGGACCGTCGGTCAGTGGCTGTGGGCGGGGCTTTATCAGTGTGACATCACATAAACAAGAAAATCAAAATAGCATGTCTAATGAGACTGCTTTGGTTTAATGGGGAGTGAGTGTTTTTTTTTCATTGTAGGGTTGTTGTGTTCACACACTACCAACACATATTTTTGTCCAAACACCTTGCTGATCACATCACATTTAACTCATCAAAATAATTTAAGCAATTTCAACTTATTGGGGGTGGGGCTTGGGTCATGTGACCATTCCCATACCTCTCTACCTGATAAATGCATTCACCTGTGTTTGTTTGGCATGCCCTGATGAAAACTGTGTAGTTGAAACGCGTAGGCATGTAGCCATTGTTTCATTAAAGGCTTTTTATACATTTATCAGGAGTGCCTCATTTTTCTTTTTTCTTAATGCCATTATATTATAGGCCCATTTTTGAAGAGCACCCTGGATTGTTTATACATTATTTATATTTTTTGACCCAGAGAAGCATTCCTTTTTCTTTTTTCTAAATTGTTTGACTTGGGCACAGTCTTGGGAATTGCTCCGTGGCTGTTTAGCACGTTTTGCTGGGCTATTGATTTAGTTTTTCATCATGGCCAACACACTGTTTTTTACTAATGAGCAAGGAAAAGAAATCATCGTTACAGAATCTTTACTTACCATGGACTCTACACAGTCTGGAGATACGCAAAAAACATTTTTTGATTTGAAAAAGCTTATGGAAAAGGATAAGAAATTGGAATTACATGCGATTACTCTTTCGGACTATTGGAGGGAGGAGATGATTCCCAGGGGTCTGAGGATTATGAAGTTTCCCTCATTCGGAAAGGACAATGTGGATTTTAGAAGTAAGTGGGAGGCTATCTTGAATAAATGTTCCTTTGATTTGATCCTTCTGCTGATTGAGGAGAGTAAGAAACAAAGAACTGAAATACAGCAAACCATTTCTGAGACTAAGCAAATATTACTCAACAGCACATCTAACATCAAGGAAGTGGAAGATTGGGAAAGGAAACTTAGTGATGAGATCAATAAGTTTGCTAAAGAGCTGGCTAAAGTCAAACTTGGAAAATTTAAGCGTGATAAACAGGACTATAGTGAAGGTACAGTTTACTCTTGGACACAACGGCCTAACTACCAGAACCGTAACTTGAGGCATAGACGTTCTGTGTCTTTTAGTCTTCCAAGCAGTGCCACTAATAGTGAGGATGAGAGCCCACATATCCAGTCCACGGATTGTGATTTTTTAGCACCAGCAGAGACGGACAAATCCAAGGACAGGTCAAAACAAAGAAAAAAACGAGGCGGGGGAGAAGGAAATGTGGACACGCCATCGGGTTATCACTTTCGTCCACTGACCCGACGCCAGAACCACACTTGGAGGCGGTGATTAATATATCAGGTACTGCACTCTCTGATGATTGTTGGTCATTGTTGTCAAAAGGTTTGTCCTTTGCCCCTACGCACTATTCTGACCATTTTCAAACTAAAGTGGACCTGTATAAGTTTTACCGCAATTTACACCTGAAATTCTGGTACTTCCATAACTCTAGGAGTACGAGTATTGAGACATCTGAACAGAGTGTTACTGAACAACATAGTAAATTTAGACCCAAGTCTACTTTTTTTCCTCCTATCAATAATCCTTGTTTGACCGCTTTCACCAAGAAAGTTTCTCATGATATTGACATGCTTTTTGAGGAGAAGCAGAGAAATATTCAATCTAATTTAACTGCCGGTGAGAGACAGGCTATTCAATGGCTGCAAAACAGCAATGATCTGATCATTAGAACAGCTGATAAGGGAGGGGCAGTGGTTGTCTGGGGTAAATCCCAGTATATAGCAGAGGCTTTGGGACAACTGAACAACTCACAATACTATTTACCCCTGACTACTAATCCTATGGATCAGGTGAGAGCGGATCTGGTTTCCTTGCTGGATAATGCGGTTTTTAATGAATGGATTACAAAGAAGGAGTATGATTTTTTTACTGCCAAATAACCCCAAGATATCTACTTTTTATATGCTACCAAAGATCCACAAGAATCTAAGCCAACCCCCTGGCAGACCCATCATCAGTGGGATAGGTTCAATTACAGAACCAGCGTCCAAATATATTGACTTTCATATTAAGCCTCTCACCATGGCATTGCCAGCATATATACGTGATACCACACATGTCCTTTCCATCTTTGAGGAAATTGGTAAAGTGAACAATGCTTTTTTGGTTACAATGGATGTTGAAGCACTTTATACAAATATTGAACATGAAGAAGGCCTGGAGGCTCTGAGGCAGGCCCTAGAGACCAGAACTGATGCTTCTCCTCCAACGGACTTTATTGTAGATCTCACTAAATGGACACTGAATAATAACATCTTTTTATTTCAGGACCAGCTTTTTTGTCAAAAGAAGGGGACAGCTATGGGGGCAGCATATGCTCCTAATTTTGCAGGTCTATTTATGGGCATGTGGGAAGGCCAGTACATTCTTGGCAATCGAAACCCATTTAAAGAGTGGATTAAATGGTATGGAAGATACATAGATGATCTCTTTTTCATTTTTACAGGCTCTTTAGAGCAGCTGTTGGATTTCCATCAATACCTTAATTCCTCTAACCCAAACATAAGATTGAGTTTGGAGTACAGTCAGTCAGAGATCAACTTTTTAGATCTCAAAATCACTGTTGATGAGCTAGGCCTTCTCCATACATCCATTTATAGGAAGCCCACGGATAGGAACACTCTTTTGCAGGCTGATAGTTTTCATCCTAGCACACTTATTTCAAACATCCCCTATGGGCAATTTCAACGACTACGTAGAATCTGTGACTCTGATGTGGACTTCGAAGTGCAGGCTGAAGATATGTACAAACGTTTTCAGCGTAGAGGATATAAGAAGAAAGATCTTAATTCAGCTTTGGATAAAGCAAAAGCATTAAACAGGAAAGATTTGTTTAAGAAATCACATCGACAACGTGCACCCAATAACAAGATCTTTTTCTCCACACAGTATGGCTCTATGGGGTTTAACATTAGACGAGTGATTCAAAAAAATTGGGACATACTATATAGTGATCCCAATTTGCACCCAGTGTTTTCAGAGCCCCCTATGTTCTCCTTTAGGAGGGCACCAACTCTTAAAGACAAACTGATGAATAGTCATCTCCCTTCCTCTAGACCTTCGTCATGGCTTCAGAGACCTAAGGGCACATACAGTTGTGGCTCATGTAATCACTGTGTAAATGTGGCCCGCCAAAGTTCATTCATGGATGTGTTTACAAAAAGAGTGTTTCATTGTAAGGACTTTGCTAATTGTAACACCACCTATGTTGTTTACAGACTTGAATGTGAGTGTGGGTGTTTCTATGTTGGACGTACTAAGCGAAGACTCAAGGAACGTCTTGCAGAGCACAAATACGCCATCAGAACTGTGAATCCTAACTACCCTATGGCCGTACATTTCAAAGAGGCTGGGCACATGAACTTGAATAATTTGAAGGTAATGGTCATTGAAGTAATCTCTAGGAATGTAAGGGGTGGCGATAGGCTTCAACGTCTTCTTCAAAGGGAAACCTGGTGGATTGTAAAACTTAGAGCCACAACTTTTCCAGGATTGAATGATGATGTGGATTTCTCACCCTTTTTATAGGGCATTTAGTAATTTTGATATATATTTGGTAATACTTTTCTAATGTTTGTTTTTAGATTTATCATGGGTAATGTTTTTTGATATGTCTGTGCATAGCAATGTTCAAGTGTAACAAATATTTTGTGCAATCTTTACATGTGTGTGCATAGCAATGTTCTAGTGTAACACATATTTTGTGCAATCTTTACTTGTTTTTTACGATTAGTGTATTCTTTGTGAACAGCTCAGTGTGTTTGGCTGTAATGAAAACAATTAAATAAGTTTTAAGGTTGGGGGTGGGGCTTGGGTCATGTGACCATTCCCATACCTCTCTACCTGATAAATGCATTCACCTGTGTTTGTTTGGCATGCCCTGATGAAAACTGTGTAGTTGAAACGCGTAGGCATGTAGCCATTGTTTCATTAAAGGCTTTTTATACATTTATCAGGAGTGCCTCATTTTTCTTTTTTCTTAATGCCATTATATTATAGGCCCATTTTTGAAGAGCACCCTGGATTGTTTATACATTATTTATATTTTTTGACCCAGAGAAGCATTCCTTTTTCTTTTTTCTAAATTTCAACTTATTGTTTTTAATTTACAGCCACAATAATCAATTTAGTTTTCAACATTTACTAATTTTTGTTAATGTTAGTTAATGCCAAATCAGTTATCATGGTGCTTTAACTAATGTTAACAGTTATAACTTTTCTTTTTAATAATATAATAATAATAATAATTTTTATTTATATGCACCTTTCAACACCCAAGGTCGCTTTACAAAGATAGGAAAAGATAATCATATACAAACATAAAGATATTATCAGTCAATTTCAAGATAAAACTAAGAATGGGAAAAAAAATTATAAATAAGCAGAGGAATAATATTCAGAAAAATAATGTGTTTTTAAGAGATTTTTTTTAACCCAATGCTTGAGTTCCTTGATACAGGTTGTTAATGTAGGTGGAAGAAACACTGAGGTGGGAGGTGTGCTAAAACAAATCTGAATGTCATCAGCATAGCAGTGAAAGTTAACCCTATATTGTTTGATAATTGACCAATCGGTAGCATGTAAATGGTGAAGAGAAGAAGGTGAAGAGAAGAATATATTAGTAAATGCTAAAAAAACATGAACTAACACGAATAAATGCTATAAGAAGTATTGTTCATGGTTAGTTAATGCATTTAGTAAGAAATTATTGACGACGGGCTGTTAAATTCTGCCCACCCAAGGTGGTAATGTGGCACGACGCAAAGCAGAGTTACACAATGGGTGTGCATTATTTTCAAATAATTCAAAGGACCAGAGTAAATTATTCCTCTTATACCACAGCTACTACAGAGATTGCTAAGACATTGCTCTGGTGGTTATTTTAAAGACATTTGACAGTCAGTTGTGCGTTATACAGAAAAAAACATGGAAAATTTCTCAACCAATCAGAATAAAGCATTCGTGGTTTAACTGATGTTCACAAATACAACCTTATGTATCAAGTGTTACCAAATAATATACTGATATACTCACTTTGAGCAGCCAAGCTCATAATGAGACTCTGTGCTTGCTGGTGGTGGTGATGATGATGATGAGATGATTGAGAAAGACTATGAATGTTGGTCAGAGTGCTTACAGGAGGCAAAACTCCACCCGAGACTGAGATCTGGACACACACACACACACTATGTCAATACATATAAGGTAAACACTTTGCGAGTAAGAACACGGTACCTCTCCTCTTTGGAAATAGCGTTCACAGTATAGTTTATATCTTTATGTCAGAGTTTTTAGGCTGTGAAAGCGCTAACATAATTCAGGTTTATTAGGGGAGGGCAATTCACGCCACAGTCATAAAAATGAATAAAGGCATTGATGTAGTGTGATATGTACTGCAAGCATGCATGCTGGATCAATGTTCTCTTTGACCTAGTTAAGTCAAACAAAGGCTGACTTTATCAATCACATCTGTAAAACTGCACATTGATCTCTGCCGCGCCACTGTTACACGCACTTCCTGCTGCTGGAAGAACGAAATGTTTTCTATACATGTATAATTACATTTTGACGTTGCTAATGCATGCCACAAGACACTAGATGGTTTTTGCTTACCATTTTGGAATCTGCGGATAACAAACTGTGACAGGGATCCAGACCACCCGGAGACACCTGTTGCAATACAGATTGGCTGTTTCCATGATGACTGATGGCTGTGGAGGAAGTGACCTCACCGGTTCCCTGATGACTGTACCGAAGTTCTGCATTGAAAAATATATTATTTATTAATATATCTATAATTAATTCAACCCTGTATCACGAAATTATGTACCTATAGTCACGTAAATTTTTTATTCTTTTCCGGAACACTGTCACGTTTTTCCGCGTTTAAACGTGACCGTATCAAGCATTTCTGTTTACGTGTCATTGTCACGTATTTGTTACTCAACTGCATTTTCCTATTTTTAAACCATTGTCGCTTTGGTTTAGGGTTAGATTTGGCGTTTGCGTTAGGATGTCACTTTAAGTATTGTTTTTTACTTTTTTTTCTGATTTTTAAATCATTGTCGCCTGACATTAGGGTTAGAGTTGGGTTTGGGTATGGATGTAATTTTATGTAAATCTAACCCTAAACCGAAGCGACAATAGTAAGGGAAAAACAGTTGAGTAACCAATACGTGACAGTGACACGTAAATAGAAATGCATGATACGGTCTCGTTTAAACCGGAAAAACGTCACGGAAAAGAATCAAAAATGTATGTGACTATAGGTACGTAATTTCATGATACTGGGTTGAATTACTGTAATTACACCACGCTCTACACCAAATTCTTTAGCAATTGTGCCGACATGGGAAAAAATCTGTATTGTGTCTCTTTAACAGTTGTCTTGTATGTGTCATTATTACATTTTACATTTGCGACCCTATCAGTGAAATCCAGGATAAAGATTCATAATCTAATAATTTTTTATTAGTTTTGATTTTACATTGATTTGGATTTTTGACATGATCTTACTCAATCATTATTAAAGACATCAAAGTTATATTTTCACACATTGTCCTTTACATCATGCAGATGATACTTCAGCTTGGTTTTTACAGACTGGGTCACATTTATGCATTTGGCAGTAGTTACCAAAGCAACTTTGCATTACAAGCTATACAATTTTATCAGTATGTGTTTTCCCTGGTGATCGATCCCATGACCTTTTGTGCCCCTAGCATTGCTCTAGATACAGGAACGTAGGGGCTCAGAAGCAAAAGCCACTAAGAATTAGATAATGATATTAACCGAATGCTTTCGCTACATATTATACCTTTATCAAATACTTTCACTTCAAATCTGCTTAATCCCGGTCTCAGGCCATTCAGAAATACCGATTTGATGGCAGAATTAACTGAGAGTATCAGTGGCGGCTCGTGACTGCTCATCCGAGGTACGTAAATTCAAAATAAGTGTTCGGAGTGTCATGTGTGTTGCTTGCGTTTTCAAAATGTGTTTGTTGCGTCATGTGAACCATGTGCATCATGTGTTGTCAAAATAAGTGCCTGCTGCACACCCGTCAAAACCATTTATGATAAAAGAGACGCTCACGTTCACAAAATACACCCAAGACACTCCCTAATGAGATTATGCGAGTATCTGGCAAACGCGAGCGTCTCTTTTATTATTAACCCTTTAGATGCGTCTGCAGCAGGCACTTATTTTGACAAAACACGTGATGCACACAGGATCACTCGATGTGCAGAACACATATTTTGAAATTACGAACCACACACATGACGGGCTACATACATGTTGTGATGAACTTCGCATTGAGGGCCCCGATAAAAGACGTCAACGGCCACCACTGAAGAGTCTGATAAAAAATGCTAATTTACAAGAAAACATATCAGACGCAGTTAAGAGGGTTTTGCATTTGAGTTCTTCATATTGTATTATAATGCACAAATGTGCACTTTGTCACATTACGAGGATGAAATAGTGAAAAAGACAGAAACTCTTGCAGTTGCACATACTGACCTGACTCTGTTTATCTTTATTTGACCTCATTGCATACCTGTATATCAGCTAAAACTGATAAGCGTCTGCACAGTCCAAACAATAAAGACTGCCTTTATACAACCGTCGCTCACTTGCACATTTTTGTTGATATTTAAATGCATTTCCTAAAAAAAATCACATATGACTGTTTATACTAAATGTTGTTCAGTTTCTTTTGTTCGTGTAGGTGAACAAATACAATCAAAGAGCTTTTGACGAGTGTAAGTTCAGTGACTGTAGCAGAATACACAGTATAAGCAAACACGCTGTTCGCTGACTCGCTCTCCTGACGTAATATTAATCCATCTGTAAACATACTGTGGAATTCGCCCTATTTCACAGTCAGACGGTTTACGGCTTTACAACAGCACAAAACTGTGTTTTTCGTAGAGATAAGCGTTAAACATTTTTAAATATTTTATACGATCACGATTTAATTTTGCAGTGAGATCTTATGCATGAGAAAATGTCTTCGATCGCATCGCTCCCTCCCCGCCACCAAACCTTGACTTGACCCTGGTTTGACCTCAAGATTGTGTCAAGCGATTTTTTTTGTCCTTCAATCTCACCTGTGTCTACGGGTGTGGCCCTGCATTTTGCTCGAACACAGATGAAATGGAGGAATTCCAATAAAACACACACACACACACACACACACACACACACACACACACACACACACACACACACACACACACACACACACTTGCTTATCCGTGACCCCATTTACCCCAGGTATTATTTATTACATTTATGACACTGAGCACACTATTCATTCATTCTTCTTCCATCGTATATATCATGCCTGTACATATGCATGTTGTCTATTTGTGTATTTTTAAATATTGTACAACTTTTATTGCTTATTTACTTATACTGGGTTCAAACCCATGACCTTTTGCGCTGTTAATGCAGTGCAGACACTGGTAAGCATGGTCTAAAAAGTTTTCTGATTGGTTAAACCACATTCAAAGGGAGAGAGTAAAGCATGAGCACATTGTATTTATAATGTAGGGTTTAAGGGTTCAGTTTTTGTGACTTTAAAGGTCACCTAATATGCATATTTTTGCAAGATGTAATATAATTCTTAGATGTGCTTAGAATGTGTCTGCGAAGTTTTAGCTCAAAATACCCCACAGATCATTTATTATAGCATGTCTAAAATTCCCCAAAATTTGCTGTTTTCGTGTCTGTCCCTTTAAATGCAAATTAGCAAATGCCCCCACTCCTCTACCAACAGACAGTGAGCGCCATTGTTTAAAAATAGATCTGATTTTCATATATTTAGCTTTTGGGTCAAATTAACCATTGAGGCAGTGGCCATTGGCTGGGCTTTATCAGTGTGATGTCACATTAACATGAGAGTCAACATAGCATGTCTAATGAGACTGCTTTGATTAAATGGGGATTAAAAAAGAAGGAGAGCGTGGATTTTTTTTCATTGTAGGGTTGTTGTGTTCACACGCAGCCAACACACATTTATGTCCAAACACAAAAGTGGATTTTGCATAATATGTTCCCTTTAAAATAACAACTGTCCAATCAATGTCAGGAAAACCACAACATGGATTTTAAGGAAGTAGTAAACACACACATCAGTGTTCAATTAATAAAGGAGCTTGTCAAAAATAACAGTGCTCCTGTAGCTCAGTTATTTCATTATTAGTACATTATTTCATTTGCAATACAAGATGTAATAGGTTTGATCTAAAGGGAACATGTGTTTATTCTTCATAAGTCACTTTGAATACAACCATCTGCCAAGTCATATTTGAGATGCATGTTACTACTTGGTGTAAACAGCGCTCATGTGCACTTGTGATGAGATCACCCGAGATGTTAATACAGGTGTAAACATGGCCTGTGATTCTGTATGAGTGTTTGTACTGCTTACTTGAATCTGAGTTACTGTGATGATGTTGCGTGTGTGATGATGGATGAGACAGCAGTGGATTCATGCTGTGTGGGGTGTACGTGTCCATCGCCAGCTTCTGTCTGAACGCTTCCTCTTTACGCCGGTTAGCGAACCAGTTGTATACGCGAACTTCTGTGACCAGATTAGATCCTAATCCATGAGCTTTGGAAGGTGACACGCCCCTTTGCATACATTCAGCTCTGCAAAAAACCATCATTGGATATTTTTATATACACAAATTTAATTTCAATCCATTTCATTTACCTTGGGAAAAACAAAAGAAGACCATCAATCATTTTGAAGGTTAATTTGAAACAACGAAGCTGGTGGTGGCATAAGACTTCTCACAATACTGTATTTCATTAAAAGTCATCACCCACTGTGACCCCATGCATAAATGGTGTTTATAGTTAGAGGTTACCTGTTGCATTCCTCCACCAGCGCCTCCCTCTCTTCTTTACTGGGGTTCTTCTGTCGATCATAAGCCTGGTAAAGGATCTCCTGGGACGCCGGACCCCATTTGAAACGGTTTCGCCTCATTCTCTTGGAACCCGGCTCGCCTTCATCTCCGAGCGGCACTCCGGAACCTCCCACTGTCCCCGAATTGTGTCCGGCATGATTGAATTCTGGGAAAAAAAACAGGACCTGATCCTGACTGCCTGAGTCATTGGGGTCAGAGCCCTGAACACGGTCGAACTCTGCGGAAATAAGAGGGGGACACGATTGGGGCAGAGTAAGGCAATATCATGATATAGTGTTTGGATGGGGACTCCCATAAAGAAGGTGCTTTGTTAAAGAAGGCGTTTTGAGCGCAGCTATGTTGGGGGCAATGATACATTTTGTCCTTGTTTAAAGGTGACCTTCATATTGTTGGTTTGTAAGGGCATAAAAAATATACGTTTACAATATAAATATATTTCTTTTTAAATAGCTTTTTTGGAAATGGGATATACAAATGGACAGAATGAAAACAAGATATTTAATATAAAGCTAGTGTGCACTCTAAAAATGCTGGGTTGTTTTAATTTACGGTTGGGTCAAATATTAATAAATATTATTAAACATTTTCCAGATTAATTTAAACAAGCTGTTGGGTTTTTCCATATTGCACCCAACCCTGTGTTAATCCAGCATTATTTAGAATGATTAATTAATATAGGCCTAGTATTTTATTTAACACAGTATAATATTATAATAAATAAACTTAATACATTTTTAATTTTATTATAATTACTACTTTACTACTAATTGTATGTGCATTTACAATTATTTAGCAGCCTCAGAAATTATCTGAAAAGTTTATTTAAGTGTATTTCAAATTATGTTGTCATTGTGGTTTCTGTATCTCGAGAATAAAAATAGTAAACGAATAATGAGAATTATAAAAATGTAAACATAATAGTATATGCATAACAATATGTAATAAATGTTAGAAATCGAATAATGTACATTTACAATGATTTAGCAGCCTCAGAAAGTAACTGAAAAGTTTATTACAATTTATTTTAAAATTAATAATTTCACTTTGCTATGCTACTGTTTGCAATTATTCAGGCCTAGGTTTTACTTTTCTTGAAAATAAATGGCTTAATTTGATATTTGTTTTCTAATGCAGTCGTTTATTTTTAGGGCTCGTATTCAAATACTCCCTTTGAAACTATTGAAAAAATACATTTAAAATACTAATCAAAATAAATAGTGAACATTTTAACATTATATGCAAAAAGACTTACGTCGGTCGATTTCACGCTGTTTTTGGACGTACCACGTGTAAAGCGCGGCTCGTTTGGTGGTCTTCATCGGTGTCCCTTTATTGAGATGCTGTGACAGGTGCGATTGATTCAAACCCGTCACATCCACCACCTCGCGCTGAGGGATATTGTGCTGCTGCATGTAACCCTTAACAGTGCGCGCCACGCGCCACGGGTCCTCTCTGAAACAACAATGTCATTTATTATTGTCTATAAGGCCTATATCTATTTTTTTTTTTAAGTTTGATTGTATGGCATTATGTCCAAATATAATTACGAAGGTTATATCATAAAAAAAAATTATAAAAATAAAAATAATGCAGGCTTATGCAAAAACTACATTGATTAGCAAGCACACAATTTCAAAATGTTAAAAAAATAATGTTTCTTAATATGCTATTAGCTTAGCAGGTTTAAACATGCAGTTTATTAATATTTCGGGAAAAAACTCCCCCTTTTCACTATAATTATATCACAATTATTCTAGAAGTATTTGTTATTTTCAGGCCTACATTGGAAAGAACGAAATTAAGTAAATCTATAGGCTGTAAGAATAATCGTATGACGTAGCCTTTGAAATTAAACAAATTAAATAATCCGAAATAAACTTTGACTACAGTACGCAGCATACAAAGAGTATGAACCTATAACATTCGTGTCATAATAAATAAAGAAAAATTTAAGAAAATGCGTCTCAAATAACAATAAAATATATGTGTTTGTTTTTGGAAATAAGCCCTCACATTAGAGTGTGGTCGAGGATGTTGATTTAAGCCTATAACTTTGGACAATGAATAACTAGATATCTTTTCCGTCTATTCATACGACATTGTGTATCTTTCTGTTGATGATTTATAGAAATAAATTAATAACAACTACACGTGGTTTCGTTTTGACTTTACCTGTTGTCTATAATCCAGTGAAGGTTTAAAACAAAGTTACTAATATTCTCTAAAAATAAAATTTCTAATTAATTTTCAAACAATTTGGTCCATTAAAAATATAAATGTATGTCTATAAGTAAAAGGCTAAAAAATGAGTAGGCCTAATTAACAAATAGCTACTGAAATAAGACCAAACAAAATACTACAAATAAAATAACAAGAAAATACACAGAGAAAAAATAATTACCGGCATCGCATTTATGTTGGCATTGTGGTTTCTATATCTCGCAAATAAAACTAGAAATTAATACAACCCCTTAAGAAAATGAACCATGGTTTTAATAAAACAAAATCATGGTTACTTGCTAATATTAAATATCGTTAGGCTACTAGCAAAAACATGGTCAAACAAATGTTAATCAACACGCCAACAAAAAACACCGTTCATGACGATGCTCGTATTTATGTATACATGTCTTATATTTTAAAAAGATGGTATAATTACAATATTTAAAGTTTATAATGAATAATAAAGTTAAAAGCAGTTGGTGATGACAGACTCACGCTAACATGCGATCGACCTCCGCCCGCTGCTCCGCCGCTTCCTCAGTGTTAAGAGACTGGAGCTCGCGCAGGATCGGTGGTGTGTCGAACTCATCCCCGTCCTCTGAGCCTTCATCACCGGACAGTTTACTGCCTTTACCCTGCGCGTTACCCAGAGTCACAAACACCGGCTTGGAATCATTTGAGTCACTGCCCCCGTTGACACTGGACGGGGATAAGGGTTTCTCGATTTTTATTCCGAATTCAGCGGGACACGGACATAAATCCTCCAGTGCCTGAACGAGCACATCCTTCGTGACCCCCGAGTCCAGTAAAGCGCTCAAGAGTTCCTGCTGAAGAGATGTCAACTTGGACACCATTTCAGTAAACATCAATCCGGTCTAGTTGAAAATCCTCGCGTAAATAGATGTGTGATATAAAATACAACAAATATACTTTTTTTAAGGCGACAGAAGCCCGAAAGTGTCCTTTTCACAAAGTTGTGCAGTTGTCCGGTGTATGAGCGCACCTGCTGAAGGAAGTCGTTTACGTTGGTGGTGGGCGGGGCCCTGGGAATGACTTAATGGCCATTGGCTGATATACATTATGCAAATGTCTTGTTTATGAGTTATGCTAAAATAATAAGCATTTGTCATTCTCCTTAACTTAAGTAGGCCTTTTCTATACATTGTTATGGGTGCTAGGCCTACTTAAAAAAGTTAATTTATATTTAATTTATAGTCCACAAAAAGTGTTCAGTTGTTAACCTAGATATTAATTTGTAACTGATATTGCTTTTTAAAATTAAATAAATTAAATATTTTACACTTCACGTGCTACATGCATGCTGCTCATAAGCTTGTCAGTATTAACGGTTGATAAATCATATACAGTCACATGTTGCATTATTATCTAAATTCGTGTTGTTTTATCAATTAGGACTATTATTATAATTTGAGGTAAATATTTTATTTTAAAGAAATCTAATTGGGGCTATTCACAGATGTTCACGTTCTGTCAGACATAAAAAAAATATTTCAAATTTTTGTGGTCTTATTATTATGGTGCTATGAACCCCTCCCTCCTCCTATAATGGGTATTTCTTTATCATATGGTGAAATATAAAAATTATGGAGTATTTATGAAAAACAAAATTTGGCTTCTGGAAAATGTGACATTTTTAAAACTGAGTACTACATTGGTGAAAATAGCATGTCCCATGTGCATCCTTTTCAACTCTTTTTTTGCCATAACAAATTTAAGTTAAACCATTTCAACTTGATTTTGTAAGTTATGTCAACTTGTCACATTCACTTTTGCAAAACCAAGTTGTTTAACTTCATGCTGAGCTTCATAAACTGAATGTTTTAAAGAGAAATCTGATTAAAAATGGGATCATTAGGTTGTCAGCTATGATCTCACGTCTTAATCCATGCAGTTATTCCCAAAACCAGATTTGCTGCTGGAACAGAATTTTAATGCATTTTGGATTCCAACCTTTCTCACACATTTTGGGGACTGGTCAATACTCAATGATTAACAGCGGTTAATAACAAACTTACAGAAATTACATATTTTTTCCAGGATGTGAAACCGCTTCTGTTGTGAAAGCTGCAGTGGAGTGTGACAGTATCGGATGAATAATTCGTTCGTTTTTTCTTAGGCACCTTTTTGACCAGGAGGTAGCAGAGGTTTTTATGTTGCTCTCTGACTGCATCAAAGGCTCTGCTGTTCCTCTTAAAAAGCCCTTCCTTGATGTTTTTTCATAATATAGTTGATTTGCCTGCGGTTTGAAAGCGAAGGTATTCTGTATGTTATCCATCTAGACCAGTACTCCACTGTATTCATCTATATATGAGATCGACCTGTTTATCTCAGTGAAGTGTGAAGCACTTACAAATCAAATACAGTACAGCAATGATAGTTTGGAAGTGTTTCTGTTTCTAAACAGGCAAATGCATAGAGCTATAGCAACACCAAGATAATGAGTTTGATTACAAGATGACACAAACACACAAAAGACTAGTAAAATGTATCTATATGCACTTTATGTTCCTTTGGATAAAACTCTGATAGTTATGTTAAGTGTCTTACACACACAGTTTAGACAATGATGGTCATGCTGGAGAATCAATGACCAGAAAGATGAGTTCCGAGTCAGTAAGCCGGACCTTGACTTGGTCTCAAAAGTTCACCTAAACGCACACAAACACACACTTTGAGATAAATAAAAAATCAAGAGATTTTAATTTCTTTAAAAAACACTCGAGATATGACAGCTGATGTCCTATAAGGTGAGGTCTCCAGGCATTAATAGTTTTTACAATGAGAGTTATCTGTCCACAGGTGTCACCTCTGCTGATCACCTTGTTAGACATTAACCTCAGTCATGTAACCCACATGAACTTGCGTTTCATAATGATGAGCAATGATTATGATTATGTTATAGAATATGTATTAATACACTCTACAATGAGGATGCAATACAGCCTAATGGATTGGTAAACACATTTGAAAAAAATAAATAAAAAATAAATAAATAAAATATATATTAAGCAAACGTAATTTGTAAAAGTTGTTGCCTTAATAAATGTTCGCAAATTCTTCAATTATACCCTGTCCAAAAACAAAATTGTCAAAAATGATCCATAGCTTTCACTGGGACAGTACCATTTTAAAAAGCATGCCTTTAAAGCAAAACACCACAGTTTTTCAATATTTTCCTATGTTGTTACCTCAACTTAGACGAATGCACACATCCCTATCTTTATTCAATGCGTGCACTTAATCTTTGTACAGCGCATCGTGAATGTGTTAGCATTTAGCCTAGCCCCATTTATTCCTTAGGATCCAAACAGGGAGGAATTTAGAAGCCACCAAAAACTTTCATGTTTTCGCTATTTAAAGTTACATGAGTAGTTAAACGAGTAGGTATGGTGGCATAAAATAAAACATGGTGATTTTTTAAGTAGATAAAAATGATATTGTATGGCTGAAGAGCACTTAGTTTGCAGCACTTCGACCTCGGCGTGCAGTAACATCATCACTCCTGACTACTCCGCCTCTCGCTCAAACCTACGTCAATATTACTGCGCCCGAGGTCGAAGTGCTGCCAACTAAGTGCTCTTCCCCCATACAATATAGTTTTCATGTTTTATCCACTTAAGAAATCGCCACGTTTTATTTTGTGCCACCATACTTACTCGTGTAACTACTCATGTAACAGTCTTTAAATAGAGAAAACATGGAAGTGTTTGGTGGCTTCTAAATTCATCCCTGTTTGGATCCTAAGGAATGAATGGGGCTAGGCTAAATGCTAACACATTCACAACGCACTAAATAAATATTAAGTGCACGCATTGAATAAAGATAGGTATCTAAGTTGAGGTAAGAACATGGTGAAATATAGAAAAACGGTGGTGTTTTCCTTTAAGAGTTTATATTGATACCTTAATTGTATGGTATTACACTGTAAACAAATTTTTTACAATTAATTGTAATAAAAATTACAATTAAATTAGACATTCTTGACTAGTGAGGAGATGCTATAAATAAAAATAAAAAAGTTGAATTAGCTTAAGTTTTTTTTATAGCAACTCAAGAAAGTTTTTTAAATAACAATAATAAAAAAACTTAGGGAAAAAGGAATTTTAAATTGGGGTACTACTGCCCAGTGACAGTGTACAAACTAACCATCAGTCATTCTTGAAGGCATTTTTCATTATTTGGAAGGACTGATACATTTTTTGTCAGATTTGTGAAGGTATTCAAAAATACATTTTACATTTATACACATAAAATTAAAACATCATTACTCCCCCCCCTGTTATTTTTATTTTATTTTTCTATGCAAATACCAACCGTGAAAAGTAAAATGTTTTTAACCTTACTGATAGCTTGGATGTCAATTTTGGTGGTTATAATAGCAAAGTCTCCGTTAAAGTTTTAAAAGCTTTTTTTTCCACAGTTAACTTAATTTCAGAATTGTCTTGTCCATAGAGAAATGTCAGATCCTTACCATTGTTTCTTTCTTTCTTAAAAATGTGCACACAAAATTAAAATAAAATAAACATAATTTATTCTTTGTAGATCCATCCCTTCTGCATTTGTTGGATAATGAATTTGGATTTATTCTGCATTCATTGTGCATTGAAATCCTACAATATATGCAGTCTTGCAAAAACTTGTCCTTTTTTGTCACATCCATAACATGTTTCCCTCATTTAAAATAGACAACTTATTTTTATATTTTTCTGATGTCTATTTAAGACAATACAAACCGATGGTTCAATATATTGCTAATAAATGCATTTTCTTAGAATTTATATATTAAGTTTTGACTGCAAATGTTATATCCATAACTCTAGAATTGCTCTTAAGAATACTTTTTATAATTTAGTTAAATCTTAAAGCAGTTTTAACTAACATGCGAAAGCCGAGTATCGTTCATCGAGTCTAATGAACGTGTGAGCCCACTAACATTCACTGAAGGCATTTGTCAAAATTAAAGTGACTAAAGACATTAGACTCATTTCCTTTAAGGAGGTAGAGGAGCAAATGAGTTGAGTTGTAGAGGAAATAAGGAGTGTGAGTGAAGCTACTCTCCCAGAACACACTGCAACTCTAAAGACCCCCGCTGACATACACTTAAACAACTGTTTACCATAGTTACCATAGTACAGACCAAACTACCACACCATGTTTCTACAACAAAACTACATTAGAATGATCTAAAAGCTTTTTTTATTGTAATTTTAGAGTACCAAGCACAACTAAACTATACGTTTAGCTCAAGAGTCCAAATGCATTCACAAGTCATCTCGCTTATATTTGCACAACACCCATAACCAAGGCCCTTTTTACAATGCTTGACCTCCTATTCACATTGTTTGCTAAAATGACTTTTCTATTTCATGCAAACTGCACAGATCCCAGGACTGTAATGCTGTATCATTAGATAGGTTTTAGGGCACAGTAAAGAATTCATGGCCTTTTTATGGATACAACGTTCAAAAGACGACTTTGATGGCTCCTCGCGAGAGGGGTCAAAATCTGAAGAAAACTTAACGCTGTAAAAGTAAGGAGACTCATTTCAGACAGAACATGTGATGCGGTCACAATAAAAAAGGTTTCATGTGTATGGGATCTACGTAGCATTTAAAACAAATGAATCCGGAGAGATGACATGATATCTACAGGGATTCGGCATCACTAAATCTCTTTACTTATTACTCTGTCAGGGGAACATCGCTCATCCGTACCGTACACAGTGATTTAGCTAAATGGGTACTCGAGTTAATCAAGTATTTCTTAACTAACATGTTGCAAATATTTCAACCAACATAAACATCTGCTGCAATAAGTATATACTGTAGTATTTGTAGTAGCTTATTCCTAAATCATTTGAAGTCAGATTTAAATTGAAGTTATAACAACTTGATTGTTTTATAGTTATTTATAAAAAGTAAATTTAAATTAGTTTTTAAGTTGACATAACTTAGCAAATCAAGTTGAAATTGTTTAAGTCACATAAAAAATATGTAGATATTATTTTATTTTTTTTACAGTGCAGGAATAAGTATTTCAAGACAAAATGCAAATCTACCACTCTAGGTGTTAAGTTCTTGATCGTTTTTATTTATTTGTTGCTTAGAATAATTCTTAAGAAAGGGTTTGTTGTGTTTCATAGATCTCGATTGTCCCTCATTTTACCCCCCACCACTTCAGGCCCCCAATGGGATGAAGGGGGGGATTCGGGTGAATGCACAGGGGCAGACGTGCTTGAATCAGCATTATACACCCCACACCCCCTGGAAGAGGCGAATGGACTTTGCCCACTGAACCTCACGCTCGCTTGATCTGCTCTTCACAGGAATCACACGTTCTGTCCTCGTCTTCATCCCGATCGCTCTCCTCCCTCTGCTTTCTCTCTCACGCCTCAGCGACCCCGGGGCCGCATGAGGGCCAGAGTCAATCAGGCCATCACATCAAACCCAAATTCACTTCATCCAAGCTTTCTTCATGGTTTCAGGGCATCTGGCATTCAGGTTGATCTTACACCACAATGAAAACTCGAGATTACAACTATAACTGATGATAAAAATGTTAAAAAAACAACTTTATTTCTTTGGAGGATAAATCACACATTAAAAAGAAATGCTAATCTGATAAAATCCGATCATTTTGATTAAATTAATCAAATGTTTTTGTAGAAACTGGGTATAATGGGATTAAGCTTGTCAAAATAATTAAAAAAGTAAGTAAACTTTTCATTTATGATATAAAAAGCATTTAGTAAATGGCACATTTCTCTCCCAAATCTATTATTTTCACATTCAAAGGACACAAAGAGTTCATGCAAAACCCTCTAAGTGCATCTGGCATGTTTTCTTGTAAATAAGCATTTTTTTTATCAAACACTTAATAGATTCTGCAAACAAACTGTTGGCCAGGATTAAGCAGATTTAAAGTACTTAATGAACGTATAATAGGAGAGAGCGGGGCACAAACTAACTCTTTTTGACTTTGGCTCCATCATTAAAAAAGTATTGAAGTTAGATTAATCTTTCTTTTACACAATCTCTGCTACAAATAAACACAAAGTTTGTTGGTGTGGCATCCACCGTTATTTTACAATTACACCGAAAGTGAGAGGAGTGGACACGTTTCAACTTAACCTATAGGTGGGATTAATTGTAACAAACAGAGGGTTAGTTGTAACACCTGCTAAAAAATTTAGTTTAAACACAAATAATTTAATAAAATTCTGTCTCTAAAAAAACCCAATAAATACAATGTTCAAAAAAATGTACTAAAGGTGGATATTGTTTATATAATAGATAGATATCCACACATTCATCCATTAATAATCCTTCATCTAACCATCCTTGTATTAAACATCAATGCACATAAATAGATTTTTTTGAAAGGGATGCACAATTAAGACAAATTAAATATAATTGTGATTTATTTCCCCTGATATTAAATTAAAGCAATACTATGTAGTTTCCATGTAAAAATGACTTACAGCTCCCCCATGTGGTTGAAAAGCGCAACAGTGCCTGGTATCAGACACTCTTCTGCATGCAGGGGGAGGGGTGGGGCTGTGTTTCCTACCCTCCACCGTCACTTTCAGAGTGTGCTTGTAGCAGCTAGGAGGCTGCTCAGGTTGCAGCAACAGTACAATTTGTCCAGTTAAAAGTTGTTCTATCACTGAAATAATTTTAGAGACATTATTTAAAGGTAAAAAACTACATAGTGTTGCTTTAACTGTTATTATTTTGATTAATATTATTTAAATCGTTTTCATTTTATTATCATTGTATACCTGAGGCTTCATTTTAACGCTGTGTTACAACTAACTTCACTGTGTAGAGATGTTTTCAATCCCAGCTATCAGTTACTAGGAGTTTTGATTAAAATAAGGTTGGATTTTGTGACCTACACACCCAACTCAGAAAAAAAACATAAGATGAAGAAATGTACTTTGATGCTTCCAAAACAGTCTTTGTTCAATATCTTAACCAAAACACATCAAAACGTTTCACAAATTCACTGGAGATCTTCTGATAGTAAGAGAAAAAGACCAAAAACACAGATTGCTCAGTCTTGTATAAATATGTAAAGTAGCAGTGTCACAATTAACCCCGCCTTAGTTTGTGCCCCACTCACCCCTACATGCCGCAAGAATTTAGTTAATATCTTTATTAATTCCTGACAGTTGCGTTTAGAGGCTTTTGCATTGAAGCTCCTCCTATATTAACCCAGTATATTAACTTTAATGATGGATGTATAGATTCAACAAGATGGCATTTTATGAAAAAAATAATTTGTGTTCAAATGAAGAAAGGAAGTCATGGTTGTTTAGGGTGGCATGAAGGCGAGTAAATTATGATTGGGATGAATTAGGATTTGGGTGAACTATTACTTTAAATATGTGCTCTTACAGTATAAAAAGTTATAAAACCTTTGATTCTGTACATGCATGTTTATAAAAAGGAGACATTTCACAAAAATCTGACTTTTTCCATGTTTAAATGCTATAATAGGGTATTCAGTGCTTCTATTAACGTAGAAAATGTGAAAAAGATCAACCCAGTAACTTAGTTTTGGTAAACCATTCTCTGCAAGCATTTGACAAAATAGGTCATAGAAATTTGGCTCCCCTTGTGATGTCAAAAAGGATCTTATTATACCCTTCATCTGCACTATCCAACCACGGCACTGCTATTTAGTGCAGAGATCAACTCATTTGCATTTTAAAGGACACACCCAAAAACAGCTAATTTTTGCTCACACCTACAAAGTGACAATTTTAACATGCTATAATAAATTATCCATATGATATTTTGAGCTAGAACTTCACATATGTACACCAAAGATTTATTTGACATCTTAAAAAAGTCTTGTGAAATGTCCCCTTTAAAGAAGCAGAGTTTTTCTTTTTAGTGGCATCTAGGGTTGAGATTGCATTGGGTTATGTTCTAATTTTTATTAATTTAAGACAATTATGACATCAGTCCACATAATCTGTAGTCCAATAAAAACTGGTTTAATTATATTACATGATATATACAAATATTACCTACACTGTCAGAAAAAAAGATCCTTTTAAAAAGTACACCATTGCACGTAGAGATAATTTTAGTACCTCATAGGTACATATTGTAGTGGTACCAAATGTATACATAATGATGAAGGACCTGCCACAGTGACAGCTTGGGAACATGTAATAAATGTAATAAATTTTAAAAGACTAAAATATTTAAAAATGCTTTAATCACAGCTGAATGTTTCTGTAATTACACTTTGATTTTTGCTGTGCCTCACTGCGTGCTGTCAGCTTCTTTCAACACCTCAAAGTCTTTCACTACATCTTCTAGGAAATCCACCACAGTCCTCAAATCTTCAATGCCGTCTGACACAGGCTGGAGTTCCTTCAGCCTCTTCAACGTCTCATGGAGCACCATCAGTCCATCTTTAGTCACTGTGTGATCAACCGCATCTTCACCCTCAACACCGTCACACCCGGCGACCAAAACCGCACCCTTTTCGCTAAGGTAACGAACCAAGAAGTCTTTTAGTACTGGTCTTGATTGGTCGTTCAATGATGACCTCAGTGCAGGAAGGTCATCAGATTGGCATACGGACAGGAGATGCAGTAGAGCGCGGCAAAGTTGGGTGCGTAAGCTAGCGGAGTAGCGATATTCCAGGAAATCTTCGGTTTCTTCGCTGTGCTCGAGCGCTTGCACCAAAGCACGCCAGACTTCGGCGAACTGGCCAGCGTCTCCGTAGCGATCGCGTGCTGTAGGTATGGAAAGCGCAGCGGCGGATTTGATGCGCACTTTGAAATTCTTACAGGAAGTGACAACATGGGAGAGGGCGGAGTAGGCGTCATTAGACCAGGGAGCTGTACCTGAGGGGAAAATATTAGGGATTGTGTATATTTAATGATTGTACACTCATGCATGTTACAAGGAAGAAGGAAGGACCCCCCCTCCTTGTTTCATTGGCTATTCATTTCTTTGTATTGTAGTGCAATAGTGTGTATGATGTAAACATCATCATTGCTCTTGTGCAAGCACCAGTAATGCAGATATCTTTACTTACCCAGAGGTAGGTTGTGATTTCTGAAAGCATTGCCCAGCGCATAACAAGCATTCCAGCGGACTTTCATGGTTGCTTCCCCTTTAACCGTATCGATCAGCGCGCTCATGGCCTCTTGAACAGGCTGAACAAACACAGGTTTACCCAGATGCCCCGGCTGCAGGAAGTGCAACAGATTCCCAAGCGCACGGACAGCGTTGCTCTTTACCTGTAACACGCAAACCCAGGTTTACCACTCAGTTGTCTGTGCCAGTATATGAAATATTTGGATGTTTCAAGATTCATATTCTTGGAGGGGTTAAAGAAATTATCAGGTCAAATTCCCTGACTTTTCCCTAACTTTCACCAACTAAAAAGCTGAATTTCCATGACCTACACTCACCTAAAGGATTATTAGGAACACCATACTAATACTGTGTTTGACCCCCTTTCGCCTTCAGAACTGCCTTAATTCTACGTGGCATTGATTCAACAAGGTGCTGAAAGCATTCTTTAGAAATGTTGGCCCATATTGATAGGATAGCATCTTGCAGTTGATGGAGATTTGTGGGATGCACATCCAGGGCACGAAGCTCCCATTCCACCACATCCCAAAGATGATCTATTGGGTTGAGATCGGGTGACTGTGGGGGCCATTTTAGTACAGTGAACTCATTGTCATGTTCAAGAAACCAATTTGAAATGATTCGAGCTTTGTGGGGCCTAAAGTGTGCCAAGAAAACATCCCCCACACCATTACACCACCACCAGCAGCTTGCACAGTGGTAACAAGGCATGAAGGATCCACGTTCTCATTCTGTTTACGCCAAATTCTGACTCTACCATCTGAATGTCTCAACAGAAATTGAGACTCATCAGACCAGGCAACATTTTTCCCGTCTTCAACTGTGCAATTTTGGTCAGCTTGTGCAAATTGTAGCCTCTTTTTCCTATTTGTAGTGGAGATGAGTGGTACCCGGTGGGGTCATCTGCTGTTGTAGCCCATCCACCTCAAGGTTGTGCGTGTTGTGGCTTCACAAATGCTTTGCTGCATACCTCGGTTGTAACGCGTGGTTATTTCAGTCAAAGTTGCTCTTCTATCAGCTTGAATCAGTCGGCCCATTCTCCTCTGACCTCTAGCATCAACAAGGCATTTTCGCCCACAGGACTGCCGCATACGGGATGTTTTTCCCTTTTCACACCATTCTTTGTAAACCCTAGAAAAAGTTGTGCATGAAAATCCCAGTAACTGAGCAGATTGTGAAATACTCAGACCGGCCCATCTGGCACCAAATACCATGCCACGCTCAAAATTGCTTAAATCACCTTTCTTTCCCATTCTGACATTCAGTTTGGAGTTCAGGAGATTGTCTTGACCAGGACCACACCCCTAAATGCATTGAAGCAACTGCCATGTGATTGGTTGATTAGATAATTGCATTAATGCGAAATTTAACAGGTGTTCCTAATAATCCTTTAGGTGAGTGTATGCCCAGGATGCCGTGTACTCCAAAAATATAGCTTAAATGTGTGAAATGAATAAACAGTGCCTATAAACAGCTGTTTACAATGTAGTTAGTGGTGGCTTGCACCTGGAAATGGTATTTCTTACATCACAATGGAAACTAAAATTTAAAGCAACAAACAAAAATCCCAGATATTACTTGGTAAAAAAATCCCTGACTTTCAATGTCTGGAAAAGACCCTTAAAATTCCATGATATTCCAGAAATTCCATGATCCATGGGAACCCTGAATAATATGAAGGTGCTATAAAATATGTCATGTAACCCCACCAATTATGGAATGACTTCTATGTTATCCTGTCACCATGTACATACCCTGTCTTTATCTGCTGAGGCTTTAGTAGCTGATCGGAGCATGTTGAGCAGCAGCATATCAGAAAAGTCCTCCTGAAACTCCAGACCCACTGACTGCCTGAGGACACACAACCAAAACAGTCATCCAGATAGATTATCCTTATAAATACCACACACGTGCTAACATGAATGTTTGTCTCTTACATGTTGGCAATGAGTGTGTCTGTGAGGTTCCCGAGCGACCAGGCGGCCTTTGCCCGGACGTTGGGCGAGCGGTCGTCCAGAGCAGTGAGTATGGCGTTGGCTGTGTCAGCCACAAACATCACATCCTGTGAATGTGACACAAAATAAAAAAACATGGCTGTGATTAAAAAAAATCAATGGCACGGTTACTAAAGCTTTCATCATATGCAGAGATTGGCACTGTACCTCTCTTAGACAGGGGAAGAGGATATAAACACCCAGAGCTCTGACCGCTGCTGCTTTCACTAGAGAGTTCTCGCTGTATGTCAGTCCGAGCAGTATCGTGATACACAGCACCTGTGTCTTATCCTGCAGATATAAATTAATTCGTACATAAACGTGGCTCATATAATAATGATCTTAAATCACACTCTTGACACACTCACGGGCAGCTGGCTGAAAGCCTGCGGTAAGATGGAGGACAGGGCGTCGCATGCGCTGGTCTGTAGGGTTGGGTGCTGTTCGTTCTGCAAAGCTCCGATCAGCGGACCACCCAAGACATCAGACCAGAACTGAACCACCTGTCGTGGAAGACAATCCAGCATTACATTCATAACCATCATGACTGTTAACATGAGTGTATGTGGTTCACTGTTAATTACCTGGCACACTGGCACACATTTGACACTTTGAGTATTGAGATCGGCTCTGTACTGTTGGATAATGCCTGTTCCTAGTTCCTCCAAAAGCTTGAGAAAGACAGAAATGAAAAAATAAAAAGGTGGTAATAATAAAATGATAGATGTTGTATTTATACAGGTACATGGGAAAATATCTATAGAAGCAGAAGAACACCTCTCAACAAGTCAATATGATGCAAAAATTATGCAATGACTAACAGACGCAAATAAATCATGCTATTTGCGCGTAGTTGGATGCTTGAAAATTTTTTGTAAACTCATTCGCACGTAAATTCAGATGCGAATATGCTTAATTTGCCGGCTTTAGCTAGCTTGTATACACTGCAAAAATTATTTTCAAGAAAAAAAATGTCTTAGTATTTTTGTCTTGTTTTCAGTAAAAATATCTAAAGATTCTTAAATTATGATGTTTTTTCTTGATGAGCAAAACAACCCAAGAAAATAAGTCTAGTTTTTAGACAAAAATATAAAATTTAAGTGATTTTGTGCATAAAACAAGCAAAAAAATCGGCCAATGGGGTAAGCAAAAAAATCTTGAACATTTTTCTAAATTCAAGAAAAATCAATTAAATTTGATATTTTTGGTCTAAAAACTAGACTTATTTTCTTCGGTCACTTTGCTCATCAAGAAAACGCATCTAAATTTAGGATTTTTTTGATATTTTTACTAAAAACAAGGCAAAAATACGCAGATTTTCTTTCTTAAAAATAATTTTTTGCAGTGTAGAATGTACAAATACATATACATACGTATACAAAAAGTAAAGCATGAATAATAAAACGAAAAGGAATATACATAGAACAATTTTATACTTTAGTGCCGTGAAGCTGCACAGAAGGGTCCTGCTCTGTGAGACAGCGGGCGCTGAGTTGTCCCAATTCCAACAGAGACGTCTGAGCCAATGAGAAATAACCCTTTACCAGGTGAGCCAAAACCTGAAATAAACCCACAAACAACCAATCAGAAACAAACCTTCACATTTACACTTATGCATTTATCCAAAAACTACCTTCAAGCTTTACATTGTATCAGTACAAACCCTTCACCTTGATGTCGCTTGTGCCACGACTCTACCAATTGAACTACAAGAAGGCACACAATATTAACATCATCTTATCCACCACTTAACCATATCCTCACCTGTAAAGCTTCCAGTCGTACAGGTGAAGGTTCCAGCTGAGCAGCGCCGGACCCTCCAGCATCACTATCCGAATACGGTTCCTCACGAGGCTGCGTGACCAGACCAACACACAGCTGGAGCAGCCAGCACGGTCCCTCGGCAACCTCAGCTCCTCCTCCAGGGGACGACGATGCTTCTTCTTCTCTCCGAACTGTCTGTCTCCAGTTTTGAGACAGCTCCTGAGGTGTGCTGATGCCAGGAGTGCCTAGCGTGGATGTGGAGCCGGGTTGCTGTAAGAGCAGATGGATCTCAGGTAGAGGAGCTTGAGCCGAGACTAAAGCACCAAAGAGTGTGAGGCTGGAAACTCGCACGTTCACATCTAATGTTTGGGCGAAAACAAAGGATTAGAACAACTGGAATAAGACAAACTCATATCGGCCAATTACACATTTTGCAACATTGCATTCTCAATATCGGTATTGGCAATGGGTATTTCATTTAAGGGTAAACTGTTCCTTTATCAGTACCTCTGTGGCGCACATATGGCCGGATCTGTTTCCACAGTGGACTCAACAGGCCTGGTCTTAGGCGGTTATAAGGCACATTGGAAACCAAATGAGCAAGGCACTGAAGAGAAAACACAAACATGTCCAAATTTAAAGAGATTGTTTCCCCAAATATGAAAAACCTGTCTTTATTTACTTATCCTTATGTTGTTACAAACCTGTATACATTTCTTTGTTCTGCTGAACTCAAAGGAAGATATTTGTAATCAAGCAGGAAACAGAAGCACCATTGACTTCCATAGTAGGAATAACATCATACTCAAGGCTGCGTAATAGCCATTTTGTACAAACATTTCTCAAAATATCTTCCTTTGTGTTCAGCAGAATAAAGAAATGAATACAGGTTTGTAACAACATGAGGGTGAGTAAATATGATACAATTTTCATTTTTGGGTTGATTTAATTTAATGTCTAGAATCGCTCAGACATGAATACTGTACACAGTTTATAATCTTACCTTTAAGACCTGAGTGAGGGTCTGGCAGGAGGACTCAGCGAGAAGAGCTAGCAGCAGACAGCGATGGAGCTCTCTGATACTGCCAGCTAACGTGGCAGAGAATGGCGTGAAGGCTTGACGTGGTGCACCGGTGTCTTCGGCGGTGGTGAGGAACGGTCGAGAACCTTCCAAAAGAGCAGACAGAACCTGCAGAGAGCCGGCCCGCACCTGAGAGCGAAAGATGTGCGACAAACCAACAGAACTTTATTCTTCTCCGATGTAATTTGCAATGAAACTAAAGCATAACAATAGTGGGATTGCGTGTTACTTTTGGGGAAGGGTCTTTCAAGGCAATGGTTAGGAGAGTGAGAGGAGGTGGACCTCCAATCCCTGGAGCATCAGGAATGAAGGATGACCAGTAGCCATAGAGGACACGCTTTTCAACACATCGGACCACAGCCAGGAAACACTGCAGTGCGCTTTGACGTACACGTGCTTGATATAATCTAGATGACACACAAAAACACATTTACAGCCATGACGAAAATACTAACATCCTGTTATAGTACAAAACAAAACAAAACAACACTTTTATATACTGATATTCAATTTATTAAACTTACAATTCCTTGTTTTTTTTAAGAAACATAATATCTAATGACTTTCACATAAAACATGAGAGTACTTTAGATTAGCTGGTAATAAAAGGCTGGTTTGTAAACTCGGTAAGGTTTTGTTAGCATATCACAGCAGTACCATCTTGATGCATGGTCTCAATTGGTGGCAATATCTCAATTATTTCTCATAGACATCAATGAGATTATTTCTGCTTAAGTCATTGGAGGCTAAAACTGGGGGCCCTGAGAATGTGTTTGAGAAGCAGAAGTAATCTCATTGATATAAGATTTCAGATATTTCACAAATGTCTCCATTAGAGTTTCAGAAAAGATCTCAAAAATATCACAAGGCTGCAATCAAAACTCTTTTAATTATCAAAACTAGACCAAAGAAATGTACCCGACCCAAAATGACCTGAATCACTTTTTACCCGAACCTGCATAAATAAATATATATTTTTTAAAGAAAGACCCGACCCGAGACAAATCCGAGAAAATTAGACCCGAGTCCGACCCTAGCCAGTGGCAATTTTTTTTAACCTGACTAAACCCGAATGTAAACGGCACTGACATGTGTTCAGTCTGCAACCCCACATGCAACAGTCAGACAGAAAGAAACCCTGGTGGCCTCGCAACCAATTTGGCCCACGTGCTCCATTTAGCCTCCATTTCCGAGGCACATGTATAACTTTTAGACCCGAACATGCTCGGGTCCTGGGTCAAACCTGGGTTTTGTTGGATCTAAGTGGACCGGTGAAGACCTCTAATCAAAACTATTATTATTTAATTAAATGTATTATTACAATTTATTGATAGTCTTAAAGGTGAAATGTGGGACTTTTAGCGACATCTAGCGGTGAGATTTTGAATTGCAACCAAGAGCTCACCCCTGCCTTTTCGAAATGCATAAAAAAATCTACGGTAGCCATCACAAGACAAACACGTCACAGTGGTGACGAAATGCTCTCCGTAGAGCAGTTTGTCCGTTTAGGGCTACTGTAGAAACATGGCGGCACAAAATGGCGACTTCCATGTAAGAGGACCCGTGGTGTATGTAGATAAAACGGCTCATTCAAAAGTAATAAAAACAATACAGTTTATTATGTAAAGTTTTTATACATCGCTGAAAATAGTTATGTATATTATATTGCATTTCTGTCAAGAGATTTTTCTAAAAGTTACACATTGCACCTTTAATTTATTTTAACATTGTCTTATTGTTTTATTGTCATTTCCCCTAAGCGACTTTAGGAGAAAAATCTTAAGTTTATACTTAAATGACACACTGCTGAAAAAACAATCTCCTGTGCTATGAAACAGCAGTATGCTTAATTTGAACTACTAAGGGAAAAGTCTTTCAGTACAATATCCAAGAATCAGACCTGAGTTTAGATTGCATTCCTCCCTCGGGGTCTGAGAATTCAGAGTCAGAGCTCGCTTTCTTCCAGGAAGGCTGAAGCTGTGGAGTTGCTCCTGATGGTGACATCACACCGGCAGGTTGCAAGCCAGCTGACCAGTCACTCTGATCCACCCCACCTGCTCCAGTTTCACTCTCTCCCTCCTCCTCACCTCTTGTTCCCTCAGCTCCAGCTTTCTTCCCTTTACCACGAGACTTACGCTTTCTGTTCTGCTGGGACTAAAAAACATTTATTTATTTACATACACTTTTTTCCATTGCTTACATAACTTATCAGTTACACTGTTCTGGTCACGTACCCCTGCAGTTTTTTTCTGTGAGGATGGTTCTTGTGAGGATTCAGGTTTTGGAGCAGGAATGGTCTCGTACTGAGGAAGAGGTGCTGGGTACAACACCTGTGGCATTTCCACACTTATTCCCGGCAGTCCATAGAACATAAATCTCTGCAACAGTTAAACAATTATGAGACATTACAGTAAATCTTAGATTCAAGTAAAAATACGCTAAGACAAAAATACTAAATTTTATCTCTAAAATCACATAATTGGGAAGACAATCATTACATGCTTTATCCAAAGAGACTTGCATACAAGGTATACATTTTATCAGCATGTGACCTTTATTGCTGCTGACTGTAAATCTATACATGAGAACATATAAAATTGTATACATACTTTGAGCACAGCCAATAAGGTCCCCAGATCCTGGTTTGGGACAGCTTTCCATTTCCCCCCATTGAGAAAACACTGCATTCCTCTCAGAGCATTCTGTAATAACTAAAACAGAGATAGAAATAAGTGAAACTGCAAGGTTAAACACACAGACAATATGAGTGTGGTACAGTAATGTCACGATAAACATGAGTACTTACTGCACAGAAGATGATGTCCTCCACATTAGGCGGTTTTGGGGACTGTAGTGTGCGCAGAAGGACTCCATAGCATACACCTTTATATGGATCTTCTAAATAAGGCTGACCGGAAACACTGGTGCACACAAAAGCGGACATCATTTCATTGCAACATTACTAAAGGGTAAACATTTTCATTTAATTTATTTAAGTTTATGGCAAAGCTTTACGTCATATTAAAATGTGCCAGAAAGAGTGGATTATTTGTCCAAGCCAAGTATAATTAAACTTCTAAAACTGGTTAGCATTAACCCCTTCAGACCCTGCGACCACTGGAATGGACATCCAATCAAAATAAGACACACTGGGAAAAAACAGGTCTGAAGAGGTTAAAAGGTGTATTTTTAGTGGCATCTAGTGGTGAGATTGTGAATTGCAACCAGTGGCTCAGTGCAAAGGTCACCCCTCCCTTTCCAAACGCATAGAGAAGCTACGGTAGCTGCCACAGGACAAACATGGCATCATCTATGTGTGCACCCCAATTGAGGGTTTGCATCTTTCGAAGGCAATATTTGAAGGCCAATGATGTCACTGTTCCACAACTATGGCTCTGTCCCAAATGACACACTACTCCGGACTTGTGGTCCACACTTTGATGCCATCATGTAGTGCAGACTTCAGGGACCTTTGATGCGAGTCCACATGGTTGCACCGGATTCGTATTTTGGGACAGACTCGAGCGTCAAGCCGGAAATAGGAGGAGAAGTTGCCCGTCAGTGTGAACTCCTCACTTCCATCGTCTGATTGGTCCGATTGCTCTTTCGCAAGGACTTCTGGGTTGGTAAAGTGGGATGCACCTTGTGACAACGCTGTGACAAAACACGCTCTATAGAGTAGTTTGTACGTTTAGGACTACTGTAGAAACATGGCGGGGACTTCCATGTAAATAAAAATTCATGGAAACAATACAGTTCATTAAGTAAGGTTTTTATACACCACTGATAATTAGTTATGTATATTATATTGCACTTCTGTCAAGAGATCATCCTAAAAGTTACACAATAAACATCGACCAGTAACAAGGACGAATTTATACGCAGCTCACCTAAGACAAAGATTAGCTATGCAATGCACGGCAGAGCGACGCAGCTCTATGTCAGGCTGAACAGGATCACTGTAGTTCACCAGAACACCGCCTGCTCCAAGAAGCTCTGGAAGATGCTAGATAAAAAATAAAGTAGATAAAAGAGTCTCACGCACATACAAACGTATAATATCACATTTAGATTCGATTAATTGCCAGATCTGTCTCTTACCCGCTGGCATCTGGATCCATTACCATACACCAGTGACGAGAGGGAGAGCATCACTTCTGGATGAGTCCACGGACTGCATGTCCTCAGAGCACGCGTGCAGTACGACACCAAAATTTCAAGCGTTTGCTCATCCACTATCACCTGTGATGGAACAGTAATGTGGGTTACTATCAAAAAGATTACACATCTTGATAAGAAGCCACA
Organism: Paramisgurnus dabryanus; assembly: GCF_030506205.2. Taxonomy (NCBI): domain Eukaryota; kingdom Metazoa; phylum Chordata; class Actinopteri; order Cypriniformes; family Cobitidae; genus Paramisgurnus; species Paramisgurnus dabryanus. The sequence continues at coordinate 24,827,651 of NC_133354.1, forward strand.
AGGATACCTCTACAAACCTGTAGCTGGTTTAGAAGTTGATGAATTAACTGACACAGTTTGAGGACCAGATGTTCCTGGCTGAGAGGAACCAGACGGCTTGCGTGCACCAGCAGCACACACACAACCTGTTGGAGATAACCTAGTGAAAAGTCTACTTATAAAATAGGCGGCTGATTTAAGGCTATATAAATCACACTATGTATGATAGTAGTGGCCAAAAGTAATGTCTTGCATGTATGGTTGTGTAGTGCATGGAGAGCATTTAAGAAAGCTTTTCCCCTTGTCATTTTGCCATAAATTATTTGTAAAATAATACAAATACTCTTAATATTTTGATCGTTTACTCGATCCTGTAGGAGCATTAAAAGCAAAAGCCACGTCTTCGCATGTCAACTACATCTTGACTCAATTTACCTCACCGATTTCATTCATCAACGAGACAACATTACAGCATATAATATTACAATAATAATAAGTGCAATAATTAGTAATATTACAATAAAAGAGATTGTGAAGAGACTTTACACCACTATATCAAATTTCTTCATGAGAAACAATGCCTAGCCTAGCATAAAGGTAAACAGATGCGATCATACCTCTGGATGAATGGTGTCATGAGTGATATTGGTGTAGTTTTCTGAGATCAGCTGGTCGAATAGTAAATTAAGTTCAGTTTTTAGGGTTGGGCTGTCAGACGGCCTCAGTGATCTTAGTTTATTGAAGCAGCGATTGATCTGATCTTGAGTTTCTGTATGTTGTGCTGTTGATGAAGACGTAAACCTTGCGACGTTATCGGATGATGTGATCTGTAATCTGTTTGTGTTGCGATTAGAAGAGAAGTTACAGTTGGAATCATAAAACGACACCTTACCACCCGCCATCTTGACAGGGTCAAAATAGCGGCTTTACTATGGCAACAAAGATCCACATCCTAGGTCGACCGGAAGTTCTCATTTCAACATAAAAGTTTACGTCATTTTATTTTATCTTCACCTTATTTGGTCAAAAAAAATAATACTTTTAAATTTGTGGCAACTACCTCAGAGTAATACTAATATATATGTACATGCACTATAGAATATATATATATATATATATATATATATATATATATATATATATATATATATATATATATATATATATTTGCAGCTTAATGTTGTAGACTATTAGAATTAGAAGCTCACAACAAGAGAGATGCAAGTTTAGAATATAAAAAAAAACTTTGTAGAAGATTAATATTTATCGCAAGACAATTATCTAGCTTCCTTAAAACAACTTAACAGATAGAAATAGTAGAAATATAGTGTACATACAGTTGTGGACAAAAATATTGCCATCCTTGGTCAATATGAGCAAAGAAAGCTGTGAAAATAAATTTACAATGTTTCTTCTTTTGAGCTTTAATAAAAAAAAACACACACACACAAAAAAAACACAAAAATACAATGTTTCATTAAAGTAAAATAATTGAAATAGGAGGATTACATTATTAAATAAATGTTTTCTCTGATACGCACTGGACACATTACTGGCACCCCTGGAAATTTTTATGTTGTATATTCCCATTGATATTAAAATTTTCTTAGCACACCAAGGTGACTAAAAACATGACGTTGTCCAGACATGACTTTCTGTTACACAGGGGAATAAAAGCCAAAATCCCCTTAATCATTCATGGGCAATTTATTTAAAGAAAATGTTGACTCATTTTGTGTTGCTGATGAAGAATATACGTTTCATCTTTTCTGAGAATGTACATACACATCTCTGTTTTGGAATTATTTTTTGTATTTCTTGTTTCATTGTTACAACATTTTTCTTTGTCATACAAAGATATTTTATTTGGTTGTCTTTATTTTGAAAATCATGTAAAGCAAAAGTCTTTAAACTTGTATAATTTGTATGACATTTCTCAAATGCTATAATATTTAACTGTTTACCCATGGCACTGTGTTTGTATGTTCACAGAGTTACAATAAAAACAAAGGTTCTGATGTTTAAGATTGTTAAAGTAGAAAGTGGCTTTAAGGAAATAGTTAAAACCATAAAAATATATATATATTTTCACAATCAAGGCAATAATGATGTTTTAATCGACTGGAGATATTTCAAATCTGCCTGAACCAGGACGTGTGTGTTTATCATCTTAATGCTCAGCAAAGAGAATAATTTGAGCGGATAAAGAATCTCCAAGGATCACAGATAAAGAACTTCAGAAATCAGTTGAATCTTGGGGTCAGAAAGCTTAAAAAAGCACCTCCATAACCACAATTTGTTTGGGACACAGTTTAAGAAACATATCCTCTGCTCTTATGCAAAAACAAACTCCAGTATATTAATTTACTGTACTGGAACTTTAAACAGGACTGAGTTCTGGGGCCATATGAAACGAAAATGTTTATTGCAGCAGGAACACAAGATGGCTTCGGTGCACACAAGAATGAAAACATATAGTAAAATTAAATATACATCTGAAAATGTATTGTTGTGAATCTACTTTTATACCAGAGGTCCTGGACATCTTATTCACACCCATACAGCAAAGAAATAAATTTCTCTGGCCATTATATACCAAAAACATTTTGTAGAATGTTATGCTGAATTGAATATATTTAATTTCAAGGGCAAGCAAATACATTTCTAATTTTACATCTCATATGGAAAAAAAATATATACAGTACTGTGCAAAAGTCTAGTCCACTATGCCACAGTTAGATTTGTTGTTTTTGCAATGTTATAGTGATCATATATAATTGTTACTCAGTCTTTTGAATACATCCAGAAAATACAGGAAATGTGTATATAGTATTAAAAACAGTATAAAAATGTAATGTGTCAAGTTTTTAGGGTAAACTCCCCTTACACTTCAGCAATATCAGGAAACTGCAGGATCTCTTAAACTTTCTATTTCTTTTATTATCTCTTATTTTCTTTTTATTTCATGCTGCTCAAAAAGGCTCAAGATGTGTTTAGTGCCAAGAGAGGTCACACTTAACACCCATGATGCCTAAAGATGACATTTAGTCCTGAAAATTAAATATTTTTGTACATATTTCCTGTATTTTCTGTTTGTATCTTAATAAAATCGATTGAAAAATATATGGATCGACATTAAAACTTCTAAAACAACAAGTCTGGTGGTGTCCTAAGACTTTTGCACAGTACTGTTTTTTAAATATATGCTAAATACAAGTTAAGTTTAAAATGTATTTTTTTGAAATTGAAAACATATTCAATGTGAACCTTTTCAAAACGGTTATGTTTACAGGTTAAAAACATAAAGTTTTTCTTCCAGTGTGATGTGAATACATTTCCTTGGATTGAAATATATGGAGTGAACTGAAGAGGAGAGAGCATCAACATATGAAGGGTCTGGAATAATTCTGTATGGAGGAACAATCTAAGATCAACTGTCATAAATTATTCATCCTCATCAGACATTATAATACAAGACTCCAAGCTATTAGCCTTGGGAATGGAGAGATTGTAGATTTTTTCCACAGTTTTCTTTGCTCATATTTACCATAGTGCCAATATTTTTGTCCACAACTGTATTATATTACACAGCTGCTAGTCCATGAAGCTTTTGTTGTTTACTGTTTACAAAGGCTTGTTTGTTACGTTTCCTTTTCTTTCTTTCACTATTGCTCTTTTGGTTTATAAATATTACACAAACTCAATAAACGTGCTGCTGAAAAACTCAAACAAAAATTTTTTTTGATGTCTGACCACATCAGCACAACCTACAAGGTAACCTGGGTGTCATTGTGACAAAGGGTTTGCGAGTTGGAAAGCTGGTATGTACTTTCCTTAGAGGGGCAAAAAAAGGCATTAAAGCTTTTCGTAAATGCTGGTCCTTGGAATACAAGTAGTTTTGTATCCTTTAATGGCCTTGTTTCTCCAGACAGATCTGCTCATTAGTAATTGAACTTTTCCAGCATACTTTCTGCCTCAGCAAAAAGTGTCCTTGAGCTGCATGTCATAAAAATCTAATGAAGACAACTGACCATCTTACAGTACTGTCCAAACGTAAATTTAACTCACACAACTATAGTGTTTAGAAAAGCCACCAAGCAGTTCAACAGTTCAGGTAAAAAATAATTGCTGTACAAAAATCTGTATGACGTAATCTTTAATATCATTTAAAGGCAGCGGTTAAAGCATTTTGTACAACTTCAGTGCAAAAACAAATCTGGACTTGGAAAAATTAACAAAAAACATGTCTTGTTGCTTCAACTCGTGCAACTACAGAAAGCAAAAGTTACTGTATTGCAACATATACAAATTAAATATTACACATGGCCCATGCATTATGCACAGCCTCTATAGCTAAAGTCATGAATGTGTATGTGGGACAGAATGTTAGCGTTTGGTGTGTGTGTGTATGCATGTATGAAAGTGGTGTGTGTGTGTGTGTGTGTGTGTGTGTGTGTGTGTATGAATGTGGCTCAAGCCATCAGTGCATCACAGTCCAGGTTTGGAGCTGATGTCCAAGCTTTCATGAATGGCAGTTGTTCCTCAGCCAGACTTGAAGAGAAGAATAGCCACCTGACCCAAGTAAAAGTAGATGAAATGCTTTGTTTCGTGCGTCACATAACTGCCAAAGTTCCGTCCCACAATGCAGTGCCATGTTGGATTATACTTCTTATCAAATTCCTGTCGAAAGAGCAACAACTATCAGATATTTTACGATGACCAACAGTATTCTCTTACATTCATAATCTCTAGAAAGACTGTACACAAAAAAAAAGTATAAAAAGGGTCCCTAACTGTCACAGGTAGAGTACCCTTTCAAAAGATATACTTTTCCACCTAAATAATTCAAATTAGTACCTCAGGGATATATACTGAAACCAAAGAGTGCATGTTACAGTTGGGTTTAAAATAATCGCAGTCCAACATCCCTAATCAGAACAATTACTGTTTTTGGTAGAAATTATATTTCTACATGGCAACTTATTTACTAGTAGCTGTAGAAAAACCAAAAGATCCAACACTCATGACATGCACGCTGCTGATTCGTTGTAACTAAATCATTAATTGAAAGGGGCGTGTTCAAATAGCAGTGTGGAGTAGGTCTTCACGGGTCCACTTAGATGGGTGATTCCTGCGAAATTAGACTTATGAGGTGTCATGAAACATTTTGATAAATGTAAATGCATTCAAAATAAGAAGCATACGGTTAAAACATCTCTGTGTGTACTATTTTGCACATGATTTCAAAGACATCATACAAACCAATTTTGTTGTTTTTTCCACATTTAAGGGGAATTTTCCATTACCGCAACGTGTCCATGACTGGATTTGGGTTCTTTGACATGGAAATATTTATAAAAAAAAGTAAAAAATAAAAAGCTTCAGTGCATGTTATACTATAAACATTTACAGTAAAGAAACATGTGGTATTTGGTGATCATTGGTAAATGTAGAGACAATAATAAAGAATATAAATGTGTCCAAGAGCAATTTTCTCATCCTCCGCAACAATTTTCAATCATTGTTTAAGCCCTCAATGAACTAACATTTTCAAAAAAAAAAAAAAAAAAAAAAATATAGTTGGAAGGGACATAATTGACTGTGACACTCCAGATAAAAGTAGAATTATTTTTGTCATAGTACCTAGACAACTTTTTAGTTCTCATTACCAAAAAAACGAGTTTGTAAATGCAAATATTTAATGTAATATGTTGCGGTAATGATAATCTAAAACATTTGTAATAATTCTATAGGAAATATTTTTTAAATCCTTAAAAAATTATGGTTATAGTAAGTTCACACCTTAATCTTATATGTGCAAAAAAATGACTTAAAGGGCTTTTTAAAAAATCTGATGCTGGACACTTTCTAAATCTGGATTTCGTGAGAATCACCCACATCTGACCCATGCGTTCAGGGTCTAAAAGTTAAAGGTTAAACCTTAAAGGTGCTTGGACACGGGTCGTGGGTAATTTAAAATAAATGTGCTTTTGCCGAACGGACCAAAGGCGACTCGAACTCTCTTGCATGTGTGGGGAGTCCTTTTCCAACCCCTCCTCTGTTTGCCAAGAGCGCTTGCGACATCGTGTGGCTGGCGGTAGGTTAAATTTCACTGAGACAAAAATTTGCCACTGGGTTGGGTCAGACTCAGGTCAGGTCTTTTTTATTATTTATGCACCTCAGGTTCGGGTAAAAACTGATTCGGGTCAGGTACATGTCTCAGTTTGTGAGATTATTCATTCTGTGAAAAAACTGGTGTCAAACAAATGGCCCTTATTTAAGAGCCAATATAGCAAATGTTGTCGAATACACATGATGAAGTGCAGAAAATGATATGTTGCTTAGATAAAATTATAAACACTTTAAAATGTCTTTCTGATTTTGGTTGCCATGGAAGAAACTGGAAAGCTACCATTCAAATTGGTCGAAGAATAGCCGAAATGGCAAATAATTAGCCAATGATCAGCTCCAAGGTGATCAAAGAAAGCCATGATCAAAAACTTTACCTTGAGTACTGTCTGTAACAAATAGAAGACGCCTATGTGAAGCAAAGCTATCAGTGAGAAGCCCCCGCGCAAATAACCATTGTTAAAAAAAAAAGTTACAATTTGCCAAAGAACCCAGAAAGACTGAATTTAAGCCACAGTACACTGAAGACAGTGAAGCAAACATCATGATATGGGGATGTTTCTCATACTATGGTTTCGGCCCCATTTATCGCATACCAGGGATAATGGATCAGTCAAAATATTTAAAGCGGGCATGTTGCCTTATGCTGAAAAGGAAATGGTGTTTCAACAAGACAACAACCCGAAAGACACAAAGTAAGGAGCAGCATCTTGGTTCCAGATCAACAAGATTAATGTTACGGAGTGGCCAAACCAAATCCCCGGACCTTAATCCAATAGAAAACTGGTTCCTGAGGCAGAACCAAGAAATGAAGAGGAAATGTGACACGTAGTGCAATTAGCTTGGGCTGGAATACCCGTTCACGTGTACCAGATGTTGGTGAAGCAGTTCTCAGAAACCGTGGTTAAACTAACTAAATATCACTTCAGTGATTCACAAGAAAGCTAAATTGAAGCATTTTTCAGTTTATAGTCTGACTTTGTAAAGACAAATGCAGACACTGCTATAATATTGCTTTTTCTTCAATTTCTGTATAGTAGTAAAACACTTTTTTTATGTTTTCATTTAGAGCTTTACTCACTTTTTTTAAACGCACTGCTATTATTTTTGAACAACTGTATATCTGTCCCTAAATGGTACCATAAGGACCTTTTTAAAGGGTACTCCACCAGTGATAGCTAAGGACCATTTTTGACCGTGTAAGAACTAAAAGGCCTTTTTAAATTTGGTGTTGAAAATCAGAAATATTTTGTGGCTTACCTTCTTGATGTAAGCAGCAATGTCTTTCTCAATGTTGTACTTCTCCATAGCCTGTGTGGCACAATCCACTGCATCCTGCTGCATGTCTTCAGACATATCAGCATTCTTTATTACTGCCTTCCTGTCAGTCATGATAGCTGTGGATACAAGCAGAAAAACCTTTGAAACCTGACTGCTCACACATGGTCTGTAGGTGCCCTCCCATTTTGCTGTACCATTACAGTTATTTTCTAAATGTCGACAAAAGACTATTGCAAAATGACGGCGTTCAATTAACCGATGATATGCGACTGAAAGCTTTTTCCTTTTGTGCGATAAGTCATTCCAAACATCACGTCGACTGATGTTGGTCAGGGCTCCAGACTAACTTTTTTCACTAGGAGCGCAGTGGCCCCCAACTGAAAATTTTAGGGGCGCAACCAGAAAATTTAGGGGCACACACCGTAAATCAACATGCTAACCAAATATTCACATTTCTACTAATTTCCGCTGTATTACTAATAAATACTTTAAGGATAGATGCAGAAAGTACAATGTGCCGTTTCAAATTCAGTGTCACATTTTATTGTGCACTTTTGGAAAAAAGGTCACATTTACTGGTTGCACATGTGCGACTGGATGTAAAATTCAGTGGCACACTCTCAAATTTTAGGGGCAAAATGCCACCATTTGGGGGCAGTCTGGAGCCCTGTTGGTAAGTTTACGTAGATCACATCCATCGCACTACGCATTATTTTTAACCGAAGGAGACGTAAGCATATCATCCAAACATTAATGCCAAGGAAAGCCCCTTATACAGACACATATTGTGGTGTTTCTGGGAAGTTTTAGTACATATTGCATCATCTTCCAATAATAATTATGAAGTGACCCGAAAATGCAAATAAAGGGTTTCCATTGCAGTTTTGTGAAATACTTTTTCAAATGCATGTTATAAACGACTCAAACTAACAGATCGATAAGGACTTTCTGATCAAAAGCTGTAGTACATGAAATACCTGTGCATAATATCGGCTGTGCGTTTCAGCCACTGGGTTTAAAAAAAAAAAAAAAAGACTAGAGAGTTCTTTAAGCAAACACTGTTGTTAAGTCTGCTGTGTGGGACCTGTCTGAGTTTACACAGTCTTCTACCTTTCCAATTAGCTTATTAAGGAACTGGTGCATCTACGAAAAAGGAAACGTGCAGTCATGATTTGACAAAAAGGAGGCCACCTCAATCATCTCCATCTCGCTCTCTTTAAGACTCTGTGTTCAGCCCAGGAGAGGGAAAGGCTTGATAAAATTTAACCAGTAATAAGGATGTGACGACAAGGAGTACAAATCATATCCTTATGCAGTTTACATTATTACAGATATAAAACTAAGCAAAGGCCTATGGCGTTCAAGCTATGTGTGACCATGACTGAAAACCCTATCCACATAGAATCATCCAGTTCTGTGAAAAATATAACCTTGCTTTCTTGAATATTAACTCTTAAGACATAAGAGTATTATCCAAACATTAATGCCAATGAAAGACCCCATACAGTCACATATTGAGGTGTTTCTGGGAGGTTTTTAGTACATACCGTGTCATATTCAAATAATTATGAAGTGACCTGAAAATGCCAATAAACGATTTCTATTGCAGCTTTGTGAAATACACATTCCGAAATGCCTGAAAAAACACCTCATGTGAGCGCAAAACATTTTTGTGATATATGGCAGGGCTCAATGCAAAAAATATAACCTTGCTTTCTTGAATGTTAACCTAGTAAGGTCATGTCAAAGATTAAAAATTGATGAGAAATACATGATTAAAATCAAACTTGGATGCTCCTAAACGCATAATTAGATTATGAATACGTATAAAACAAGTGTATTCTTGACAATAACAAAATCATCACACAACAATGAAAACATACAAACAACTTATTGATGTTTAGAGATAGTTGTATTTTTGTTTTATAGCACTAATAACAGTTGTGTTGTATTGTTGTCAAACTAAAAACATAACGAAGTGATAAGAATTTATTTCAGTAGGTTTCCCTACTAAAAGAGTATCTAAAATCAGCATAAGGTTTTAGAGGTTTAAGCTGGTGTATCAGGCTGGTTTTGGACACTTTTTAGCTAGTCTTGGCTGGGAGATCAGTTGACCTACCAGTCTAAACCAGACTGACCAAGTTGATTGCCTGGTTTTAGTTGGTTTAAGATGATCCTCCCAGCCAGGGTACTAATTATGTCAAAGATTATGGGGGTCCCCTGGCTAATGAAATTACAGGGTTTCCACTAAGCGATGATATGCAATAAAAAAAAAGAATTATCTTTCGGGATAAGTCATTCCAAACATCACGTCGACAGAAGTTATTTTAAGACATTATTTTATTTGAAAGACACGTAGGAGTGTTTTCCAACATTAATGCAAAAAAACCTTATTCATGGGCACCAAAGACGGCAATTCCGCCATGCCCGCTGCCATATGTGTGTCCATGTTGGTAGCAAACACAGCATTAATTATGTGACCATTTTATGTAGTTTAATTGAGAGCTTACCAGAGAAAAAAAATACTGATTGGACAATCTGGAGTTAGATGTCGGCTGCCAGTAGGGATGTGCGATAATTCGCATGTGATTGTCATCTCGTCAGTGAAGCCGTTTCAGTGATTAGTAGTAAATTGTCGGCACCTGCTTTCAGATGGAGCCGCATTTACTATACAAAGCCATAGTTCACTAACAACTTAGCTTTATTTAATCGCAGACGTATCACCTAAGATATGTATGCGATATGGCCGAGCTTGTCAATGAACTACGGCTTTGTGTAGTAAATGCTGCTCCATCTGAATAGCAGGTGATGGCAATTTACTACTAATTAAGGAACCGGCTTCACTGACGAGATGCGCATGATATCGCATGCGAATTATCACGCATCCCTAGCTGCCAGCCAGTCCCTCCAGTTGTTTGCGATCGCAGAAGAGTGCAAAATCAACAAAATGATGAATTTTCATATTCTGTATTAAATACTTCCAGAAATTAAAAATGTCTCATACAAATAAATAAAGTATCCCTCATTATAAATGGAGTAGACTACTTGGTGAATATGTTTGGCTTAAATTTACTAACGCGAATGAACAATCCCTCTCTAACTTAAAATAATAAGTTGCTGGGACACAAGATAAAGTCTGCTGTCCATAACATCTCAGCGGGAACAAATGTGCAGAACTGTGATCTTTCAGGCTTTTATTGTCACATACGCTCATAATTTAGTCAAAATGTCCATTGGTGTATATAAAAAGGTTATGTGTAAAGTTAACAGTTTAGGGAAAAAGTGGTTTAGGACGTATTGTAGGCTTTTAAAGCGACAGCTGTATGTTAATCAAAAAACAATCTGCAACCTAATGTTATATTTATTTGTCAGTTTTTTCATTTGTTTCTCTGTTCTTATATTATCACTTACTGTTTATTTGATTATTGAATTACTTGAGAACTTTTTACTATTCATTTAATATTAGGCAAGCATTTATGTTAGTGGTCACTTCTGATTGAAGGCAATCCTTTATTCTGCCAATCTAACTCCTTTGAAATAGAAAAAAATTGTAGTTCAGGGTTCCTGTGACGACTGCTATTACATCCAGCAGCACAACATATCGCGAGCATATTTTAATCTTGTTGTGAACCTCCTGGGAGTGTCTTATTGATCTTCATCAGGTAGTTGTGCCTGCTGTGACCATAGAATAAAAAGGGTGCGCAGCTGTGACCGGACACAAAAATGGCGGCGACGAAACACAGTGACGTCACTTGGTCCAGATAAATACTTGGGAGCAACGTATGAGGTGTTTCTCGGAGCTAATAGTACGTTATTTTAAATCAAAGGAGATGTAGAAGTGTTATCCAAACATTATTGGGAAGGAAAGCGTCTTATATTTGGGAGCAAACACTTATGAGGTGTTTCTGAGAGGTGTATACCGCGTTATCTTCAAATAATCATTATGTGATTTACATAATTCAGTTGACCTGAAAATGCCATTGGAGTTTTGCTAAACACACCTTTTGATTGCCTGAAAAATCACCTCATGCGAGTGTAAAAAGTTTTTTTGCAATACATGGGCGTTTTTTGCTAAATTTACATGCTTCCATTTGTGGTTTAATTAATTCCCAATGTCAATTTGCACAATTTGAAGGGTCATAAAAACGAAGCTTTTGACTTATCTGTCAATTCCTCAAGAAAACAGCATGATTGTTTACATTTATTTCAGACAGAAATCTTTTGGATTAGTTTATTGCGAAATTGGTACAAATAATGGACAGTATCGATTTGTGGCAGCGATTCATGTAGTATTCTAATTAATACCCCCCAATTTATATTTTTGTGCTTTATAGGGGTCCCCCGATGCTTATAAGAGGTCTGGGACCACCCCAGCCCCCCCCCTCAATTTGATCTTTCAGGCTTTTATTGTCACATACGCTCATAATTTAGTCAAAATGTCCATTGGTGTATATAAAAAGGTTATGTGTAAAGTTAACAGTTTAGGGAAAAAGTGGTTTAGGACGTATTGTAGGCTTTTAAAGCGACAGCTGTATGTTAATCAAAAAACAATCTGCAACCTAATGTTATATTTATTTGTCAGTTTTTTCATTTGTTTCTCTGTTCTTATATTATCACTTACTGTTTATTTGATTATTGAATTACTTGAGAACTTTTTACTATTCATTTAATATTAGGCAAGCATTTATGTTAGTGGTCACTTCTGATTGAAGGCAATCCTTTATTCTGCCAATCTAACTCCTTTGAAATAGAAAAAAATTGTAGTTCAGGGTTCCTGTGACGACTGCTATTACATCCAGCAGCACAACATATCGCGAGCATATTTTAATCTTGTTGTGAACCTCCTGGGAGTGTCTTATTGATCTTCATCAGGTAGTTGTGCCTGCTGTGACCATAGAATAAAAAGGGTGCGCAGCTGTGACCGGACACAAAAATGGCGGCGACGAAACACAGTGACGTCACTTGGTCCAGATAAATACTTGGGAGCAACGTATGAGGTGTTTCTCGGAGCTAATAGTACGTTATTTTAAATCAAAGGAGATGTAGAAGTGTTATCCAAACATTATTGGGAAGGAAAGCGTCTTATATTTGGGAGCAAACACTTATGAGGTGTTTCTGAGAGGTGTATACCGCGTTATCTTCAAATAATCATTATGTGATTTACATAATTCAGTTGACCTGAAAATGCCATTGGAGTTTTGCTAAACACACCTTTTGATTGCCTGAAAAATCACCTCATGCGAGTGTAAAAAGTTTTTTTGCAATACATGGGCGTTTTTTGCTAAATTTACATGCTTCCATTTGTGGTTTAATTAATTCCCAATGTCAATTTGCACAATTTGAAGGGTCATAAAAACGAAGCTTTTGACTTATCTGTCAATTCCTCAAGAAAACAGCATGATTGTTTACATTTATTTCAGACAGAAATCTTTTGGATTAGTTTATTGCGAAATTGGTACAAATAATGGACAGTATCGATTTGTGGCAGCGATTCATGTAGTATTCTAATTAATACCCCCCAATTTATATTTTTGTGCTTTATAGGGGTCCCCCGATGCTTATAAGAGGTCTGGGACCACCCCAGCCCCCCCCCTCAATTTGAACACTGCTTCAACCTTGGCAAAGCTGTTCTTCCTGCCTGGTCAAGCAGGTGGGTTAGCTGGTCTCCCAGGATGACCAACTAAAAAAAGTGGCCAAACCCCACTAAAACCAGCCTGCTACACCAGTTTAACCAGGCAGGGAGAACAGTTATGATCTATTCACTAGGGCTGAAAAAAAATGTAGAAGTGTAGTTTAAAAAAAATGTAAACTTTGCAGCTGCGTGAGTAAAACGATTACATTTCAGTGGGAATGAGTGAGTGTAAATAATGCTGCAAAGGACAATTAATAATTTACCCATCACAGGTGTCTGTCTTTGATAAGGTCATTGAAAGGAAATCACAGAAGGGTGATATAACTTCACATCACATACGGAGTTTGTTGCAGACTGTGGCCATTTTACAAACTTTCACTCAAGACAGTGCTGCTCCCATGTCAACATAAAACAGCCTGTGTTGGTCTCGGTGATGAAGTCCTCAGCATCTGATCTCAATGCTCTCTCATCATTGGCACAATTACATAACAGCCCATCTCTCCAAACGGCGAGCACTTTTAACTTTAATGTCACGCCACCGCCCTAATTACTCCCCATTTAAAACAATTTAACGAAGCGTTTTCCGTTTGCAAACACGTGTTTTAACACCAATGGCGATATACGTACATAATGCGAATAAAAAAAAAACGAAAAAAGGTCGCGTGTCGATGATGCTTCATTTAAACACGGCACTCAATACTGAACTTACATTTTTCCATGCGTTATTTTTCCCATAAACTATATGGAGAACTCTTCGGATGCATGCATAGGAAATGAAATGCTCACCTCTCGTGGTGTTTTTACACCGGGTCACTGTTTGATTGAGGCTTTTCTTGAGCCGCTGTGCTTCACGCTTGACTTCTCTAACCACTATTTAAATCGTCTACCCATGCGGCTGCGCTCGTAACTCACATCCAACTGCGCGTCACGGAACCCGGCGTGCCCCGCCCACCGCACTGCACCGCCTCTCTGATTGGCTGCTTCAGAGCCTCACCCCGCATATGCCAGCGTTTTCCACTAGCTTCCCACTGCCCGCATTTTATTTCATCCCACAATGCACCGGGCCATTTGGGCCTGTGCTGGACTGTACTCTCAGGTCCAGAGACCAATGCTTTGGGTGATATATTATTTAATTAGTGTGGCACACACAATGAAAGATCTGACCTTTTATTATTTAGTGGATGCTTAAGTGTGCCTAAAATATTTATAAGACTGTCATGAACCAGATTAAACAAATATTCATACACTCTTGTAGGAGTTTATACGAGTGAACATTCACATGCTAGGCTGCAGCTACATTTGTAGTGTAGTTAGTGACCAATTCATCTGTCAGGTTTCAAGATTTACAACGGATTGCTTATTTAACTTTACGATGTGTCTATATTGGCATTACACAGCTAGGGTTGCAAATGGGGAGAAAGTTTCTGGTAAATTTCTGGAAACTTTCCATGGGAACTTAATATGGGGAATTTTGGAATTATTCCAAATTGGAAACTTAATGGAAATGTATGGGAATTTATATAAACTATATCATATACAAACATAAATAAACATTTTGTTTGGTCATAAGCAGACATGCATGCAGGGTAATACACATTTTGAAGATTCCTGATACTTACGCTCATCAAGCCTGGATTTATTTAATCAAAAACCCTTCAAAAATCATTCAAATATGAACACCCAGCACAAAGAAGTTTTTAAAAAATATATGTAATTTACATGAATACATGCAAAGATGGAGATTTTGACATTATTTTGTGTGCAGGATTCAAGAAATTATCTGTGCATGTTATGAAAGAATGCACATGAAGGGAGTGTGCCTGAGGAACGTGCAGGATAGAAATTCAACTAAAATTGAATAAATCTTGTTATTTTAAACAAAATTATACTGGAAGATTTTTTTTAAACTACATTTAAGTTCCCTGTTATAGGCAACTCTCAGTTTCTTTCTAATTCCCATAAATTCCTGTTAAATAAGTGAAAATTCCTGGAATTTTGCAACCAACCTTGCTCTCTAGAGAAAAGCAAACAATACATTTTATTTGATTCACATTACTTAAAAAACAACTAATCCATAGGATTACAAAATGTCTTCTGAAGCAAAGTATTTTTTATATTTCAACTCGACTCCTGAATGCAAGTATGGCTGTTGCCAGAAGCCCATGATCACAGTTTATAAAGTTTGAAATACGTTTTCCTAACAAAACACGTTGCTTCTCTTCAGATTTAAGAACTCTATGGGTTAGGTTTTGAGATGAACACACTTTTTGAAGAGTTTAATATGGGGCACTATCCAATGTCATTATAAAGCTGAAAAGAGCCAGGACATTATTTAATACAGGGTTCCCACACCTTAGTTAACTTCAAATTCAAGGACCTTTCAAGGACTTTCCAGGTAAAATACCCTCAAATTCAAGGACTAAATGTGAGGACACATTTCAAGTGAGAGCAAGGTTACATTGTTACTGTTCCCTTTCGAGGGAACTCACGCTGCGTCACTGCGGTGACATTTGGGGACGCCTCCAAGGGTAAGTGCATCTGAATGTGTTTATCAAATTCAACCAATGGTGAGGCTTAACAACAAAGACAAGGTGAAGGGGGAACCAGTAAGTATATCGCTATCTGAAATATTGCCAGGACAGCGTTACAGGGACGCAGGAAGTATGGCAAGGGAGATGTAGCGCCTCTTTCCCTTCTCATTTGTCAAACACAATTATGCAAAAAAGCATTTTGGTATAAATCAACATTTCCATACAAAATATATAAGCATTTAAAGTGAACGGTTTAGCACTGGGCTTAAAAAGTCTAGAATTTTATAATATTATCCTACACTACACAGGGAATAATATGGGTTTTTTTTCCAGAAAACTTCTTGCATAAAATAGATTCAAGCACTTTTAATGACCTGTATCTATCTATGTAGATTTTCAAAAACTTCCAAGGGCCTTGAATTATTTCCCCAGATTCACAAACTTTCAAGGATTTAAAAGACCTGTAGGAACCCTGAAATACAACTCCAACTGAGTTTGGCTGAAATAAGAAAGTCAAACAACCAGGATGACTTGAGGGAGAGTAAAACATGGGCTAATTTTCATTTTGGGATGAACTATTTCTTTGACATCTGTACAAATTTCAGTGCTAAGTGTTTGCTATACTGCTCTTATGTTTGTTGTTGGAGACTCTCTGGAAAGCGATGACTTACATACTCCATCTAACCTCGCCTCCAGAAACAAGGGGGTGTTGGAATGTTCGCAAACAGTATACTGTTGCTCACCCTTTTTGAAGTTCGTATAGCCTTCTAGCGAAGAACGAAACCGTAATTCGCTGGAAGAATATTGAGGGCTTAATTTGCATAATCAGACCACCGATTGATGTGTTTTTGAGCACTGTGGTCCACCATGTTTTATATTACTGTAAACCAAACAGCAAAGTGTCAACAGATTGCATCAATTTTATTTAATGAAAACAACACATATGTCAAATGGACATTTAATCTTTATTTAAAGAAGGGTGAAAGAGAAATAACGCTACAAACTAGAAATAGGATTTAGCCAATTGTAGGGGCAACACCACTGCCAACACAACAAATACCAACAAATGTTAAAGTAGTATTTTTTTGAAACCCTAAATAAACTACAATATCCCACTCAAAATGTGCCTATTACCCACCCACCCACTAATTACCCTCTATTTACCACGCTCCTCATGTGGATTCCATCCAAAGCAACTGATCCAGCCTTCTGGTTCCTTGCTCTGCTCCTTATTACACCAACAAAAAACAAAAAACTCATCTCACAAAACAAAAGTGCCTGGATCCTTTCTGCGCATCATTGGGTCTCCACGAAAAATTGAATTTGGTTTTGGAAAAGCCAATTAAAACATCAGGTATCCTTTTCTGTGTTTAACTCCTTTAATTGCGGTTTGGTGAGGGGATGCGGAGCTGGGGTTGGGATCCTCTCCTACGGTTCCCGCTCCCGGTAATTTGATCCCGCTCCATGTATGTATCCATCCTTATCCTAATCCTAATCCTGATCCTGAACTGATCCAATGATCCGGCTCCAAGGATCGGGACACAGTGAGCCCCTCCTCCAATCCAAACCTTTGAATACCAGCAAAATCAAAAAGAGGGAGGTAACAAGTTAGAATCACAGCTAAATGAAGAGCTTCTGTGTTTATCTATCATTGCTTCTATAAATTGGTCATTGGAGCGGTATTTGTTTTTTTCCGTATGTATATATATATGATAAAAAGGATACCAGACTGTATGATATGCTACGGAAATAATTTAAGAGCACCATTTTATTGTGCTTATTAAATTGAAAAAACAATCATAACTAATGTATAGCACAAAAAAGACCCTAAACAACTTACACGGCAAGCCTTTGTATTATCATTTTATAAATTTACATAGGGGTTCAACAGTGGTCAAATCCCAGCACATTTTGGACGACAGGCAAAAATGTTTTTGGATTTAATGACGAAATGTTAAAAAAGCCATCTTTAATGTATGCACAAGCTTTGCAACATCCAGACAGTCTGCATGCACGCTTAGAAGCAATGACTAGTGATACAAACTAAATAAAACAGGGAGGGGAGTGTTGTGAAGGGTGGGAAACGGCAAAGCAAATCGAACGTGGAACTGCACTAAGAAAATGCACTAAGAGTACTGGAGGTCTTTTTAGGAAAATAAAACTGCCTTTTTTTTAAGGTGACCAAGGCTGGTTGCTGTCATACCATTGCCTCAAATGAAATGCCTGCTCCTCCTCCTCCTCCAAAAACGCTTTATCCTAATATGAATGAACTGTGCTTCAAAATCCTTTATTCCAAAGCTTTCTTTTATCCTGCTCTTCTGTTGTCTATAGAAACACATGAAAAGGTAAAAATAGCAGTTTTCCAACTAAATAAAAAAATTCCACCCCAAATATGATTAACAAAATAACAGCAGCAGATTAATCCTTGAAGACAGAACTATTTAAAGCATTTCAACACATGCTCCTTGTTTTAAATATAGTACAAGGGATGATTATGAAGATCCAGTTTAAATGTGAATGCAACACAAAGACACAATGGGGTCATGGGATAGGAGACAACAAAAAAAGGATTGACAGGGAAAGAATAAAGAGAAAAAAACGCCCATTTAGCTACGCTTAGCTGTCTTTAGCAAAATGACAGTCAAATAAAAATCTAATCTTTGGATATTATGTGACAACCAAAGATGAGAAAGCAAACTGGGAAAATGAAGAGACAAAACAAGTCGAGAGAGCAATGAAGTACAACAGTCGGTCCAGTAAAAGGTGACAAAGGGTGTATGATTGTGGCCAGCCAAATTAGCTGTCAAGTGGATGTTTAGGTGCGGGAACGTGAGCGGCTGTGGCGGGGCGAGTAACGGGGTGATCCACGGTTCCGGCGTGGAGAGTAGCTGCGACTGCGGCTGTTGCTCCGGCTGCGACTTCTGCTGCGGCTGCGAGAGCGCCCGTAACTGGGGCTCCGCGGACCATCCACTTTAACACGGATGTAGGCAGTTTCCCCCTGAGAAACACACAATTTGAAAAATTTCTAATGCAGAACTTTAATTCATGGCTACCAATAAACAGTTTGTCTCTCATTTGAAACAGTTTTAGGGTGTTTTCAGACCTGAGCCTTTGTTTCGGAATCTGGTGCGTTTTCTCCAGTGGTTCGGTTAGTTTAGGCATATGTGAACACAGCAATCGCACTCGGATCCGTACCAAAATAACTGATCGAATACAAACAAACTCTGGAGCAGTTTGGTATAAGCCTGAAAGCAATCCGACCCAATGGATTAACGAAGAGACTCTTATTAAAGCAATAAGCCCCGCAAAGCAGTGGGTTACCAGTGCATTTTATAAAAGCTAAGGGGCGTTGTTAGGCATGACGTGAAGCAGAGTGCCTAAAACCCCCTTAGCTGTTATAAAATGCACTGTAACCCCACTGCTTTGCGGGGCTTATTTCTTTTATAAAATGGTTACTTCATATGCATAGCGGGATTTCATCAAATAAAACACAAATAAGTTGTAATTATATTAGTACAAATATTACTCTTCCGCCAAACAAAGTAGACCCTCAGAATCAAGTGTGGCTGATACGGAGCGTAGTTCCCAACCAACACAGATGCAGCAAAGACACAATGAAAATATTATTAAAGACTGTGGTGTTTATTTTTATAAATCAGTAAGCAGCAACAATGGCGCAGTGATACCTATGTGATGCGGTCTGAACCGTGGGGTTACCGGGGTATTTTATCACAGCCTAGAATGCATTTCAACCAATCAGAATGAAGAACCAGAACTGCCCGTTTTATAATGCTTTTTAACCATGAACATACCTGATAGCTCTTCAATGATGAGTTCTGGTGAGCATGTCTGCGCCATTCAAAACCAAAGCGCACCTGTTCCTTATAAAATGTTTTCTAATTGCTCTTCTCTGCAATAAATACATTGTAAGTAATATAACCAGTTACCAAAAAAGCCACAGAATAATCCCGCAAGGCTGCTGTCTGTCAATCATGACAGATAACTTTGGGCGGAATCATGGAAAATAAACAGATTATGCACCAATTAAAGGAGAGTTTACTCGCACGTGACTTGAAGGAACAAAGTCTTGTATGTTCGGAAATATTGCCTTTGTTAATGCGAACTGAACCAATATGAAATTGCAACATTGTAGACACCGGTTTCAGAACAAAGCAATTGATCTACAGGTCTGAAAGCACCCTAAGATTTATGTGCGCCATCCCAAATGGCAGCATAGCTGGCAGTTCTCTTTGTATACGGCCACTTACATTCAAAAGATCCATTCCATGGATCCTCCTAGTCCATGTGGCTCCATCATGTGTCTCTGACATCAATCTTACCTTGAAATTCCCAAATCCTTAAGCTATGCCCTGTCCTGTCCAATGGCGGTCTACATTTATAAACTCACACCTACCTCGTGTGACCGGAACTTAGTGTTATCCAGCTTTCGAACGGCGTAGGTCATGTCTTCTTTGCGCACAAACTCCACAACGCCGGTGCCATCCCGGAATACGTCAGCATAACATACATCACCTGCTTCACGCATGTGATCCTTAAGGTCCTGCCAGCTGCCACTAGGAGGAAGTCCTGAAATCATAAAACAAACAAAAAACAGTTAAGCAGAGATAGCGAGAGGTGGAGACTGCCCACTTGTAGAAAAATGGCACATGTATAAAAATTTTATATATTTCACAATTCAATCTGCAATCTGATTTGCATGCGCAAATGGCACCAACTCAAAATGTTCAAGCATCCAACTTTGTGCGAAAAACGCCATTCGCATTCACACCAACACCGTCAAGAGTGGCAAAGTGACCGGAATTCATTCATTTTAAATTAGAGCAGGCGGCAAGCTGTGGCGCGTCTTTGGCCGTGTGAGCGTCGAGGAGAGTTAAAATCAGCTCAACTTTATGGTAATGAGTTATGACGTGGTCCGGCGGCAACCAACTGGAAGTCGGAAACCAACCGAAGTGGCTTGCCATAAGAGAGGATTCCAGAGAATGCATTCAATCATCAGAGCGTCCACTAATCTTTTTCTACAGCCATGCCGGCTTGACAGAGCGTTTTTATGCTCTTGCCAGCGGCGTTGTTAACGCACAGTTATATAACTGATCTGTCGGCTCACTTACCTGACACAATGACCCTGTACTCAGAGCGTCTGGATGGAGGGCCATATCTGCCTCTTGGAGCTCCACCACCACCTCCTCCACCACCTCCACCTCCACCTCTTCCACCTCCCCTACCACTCCTTGGGAACTCCACTCGAAGACGATAGCCATCATAGTCATAGCCATCTCGTCCGTATACAGCATCCTCTGCATCCCTAAAGAGATGCAAAAAAAGTTCAGTGCCTTCCAGTGGTGCATCCTTATGGTTCACCAAAAACAAGAATGGACAACATGATAAATGCATGAAACTTAAACTTCCCTGCTGGAAAAAAACAAATAGTTGATGGTTTATAATGGTAATAATAAGAAAAACATTATTTATATTGTACTTGTTACACACAGGTCTCAATATTCTTATTTAATGGTCCAGCTGAAAGATACAAACTTCCTTGATGACGACACGTGACAACTATGGACTTTATACGAACGCATAATGTAATTTTGTCTACGCAATTCGTAATTGAATGATAAACTATGTTAAAATATGTATTAGTCGTTTTAGTTAACTTTTTTTTACATCAAAGAACAGCTCCGGAAATATTGTCTTCACATCGGTTCGGTCGCATAGATACGGGAGAGGCCGTGTTTGTTTAATTTGTGTATTTACCTTGGATCTTCAAACTCTACGAATGCAAACGGCGGACCGCCTCTTCTGTTTTTAAGATCGATATCCCGAATTGCTCCGTATTTATAAAACACATCCTCCACGTCCTTGGTGCGAATATCAGGTGGTAGATTACCCACGTAAATCCGACAGTCGTTGTTTCCAGCAGGGCCTCGAATTACGCTGCCGCCTGACATGACGGTACGCCAATAATACAAAGAACTAGCTATATCCTTCAGCCGGTATAAAACAAACAACTTAACACTACTGCGTATAGATACGTTCACAAAATAAAGTAAACGTTTACTTTTCGAAAACAGAAAACGGTAAAATCCCTCACAATATGGCGCCGAGGCCTTTCTCCCTCAACACACTCGCGCCTGCGCAGTGGAGCTACGCAGCGCGGAATAATACACGTGACATATTTTCCACGCGGAATAATACCAGTCTTTTAGACATTAAACAAATCATATTTGTTTTTAATTAGCATAAGAACATTTTGTCTGACATAACGCATTTTATTGCCAATGTTATGTTAGACCCATAATGAACGTAATTCGAGCAAATACATTTTTGGGGTTGATAAATTATTTATTGGATCTGTATTAGAGTTGTATCTGCGTCAATTGCCAAATCAAAACATAAAGTATTTTTTAAAGGTTTTGTATTTGTATAATAAAGCTTTCCTTTATTCTTCTAGCAAAAGAACAGAAACACATTATACATCTTCTCAATTGTATGTGAGCTGTGGGATTTGTAAACAAAAAGGCATGAAAGATGATTTCTCCTCATCCTACAAATTTATCATTACTTATCATACAACAAAGCATAAAGAAAAATATTAACAATTAGGAAAACTGTACATCAGCCAATTTTAAAGTTTTTAAGCACCCACAAATTCAAAGTTTCTGGTTATTGTAACGTGCATGTATGCATTTTGTGTTATGGCTCAAAATTGGCTATTTTAAAAATAAAAAACAAACATAAACAGTAATAAAACAGAGATGCATCCGGTATTACAGTGTCAAAACAAGACATGAAGTGCAAACACTTAAAAACCCTGAACAAACTGCACCCATACATAATCAATTTTCATTCATGAAATATTCAAGCATGGCTGCAGAAAACTGAAGCAGCAACATTTTCCCCAGAATTCACATACTGACATATGCTTTAATGTACCATGACTAGATTTTAATTTTATAAATATAAAATAAAAACACACGTGCTGCCTTTAATCATCTCTCAGTCGTTTTTGGCTTGCCTATCTGCACGTTTCCGCCTAACTTCACTCACAATTTTCAGCAGCGAGAGCACAATAGGTACACACATGGGTAAGAAAAGAGGAATGTAGATAGCAAACTTCTGGTCATCAGGAAAATAGAGAAGATGCAAAAGAGAGGGATCAAAAAATGCCCTCTCTGAAGCCAAAATAGCCTCCCTGCTGTACTGAAGTGCAAATGCCAAATTCCCAGCTTCCAACTCAGCAACAGCGGATTGGAGTGAAGTCACTGCACTGGAGACCTGGGAGAAAATAATAAAAGCAGATTATGAATTCATTTAATTCTGTTTTGTACATTGTTTATCATACATTTTATCAAGGTACACATCGGTGCGGATCTCCCACCTGCTGTGCGATATTGTCATTGATGACAATGTTTCCGATCTGGTCGAGCAGCTGAGCGAGCGACGTGATGGTGGTGCTGGCGGTGGCGATGTTCTCAACGCTTCGGCTCCACAGGAGTCGGTCCAGCTCCCAGTCGGTCAGTCCAGCATTGCCTGGACTTTGCAGCATGAAGCCTGGGGGAGGATGAGTGCGCTGGATACCCAGAAGAAGTCTGATAAAATGTTGAGGGACAACAATGAGGCAAAAAGCATGAAAAGAAATGGCAAACTGCATTTAAGCAAAACTGACAGATATTATTGAACATCAAAAACACCAGTATAGTGTATAAAGGTTTTACGATCTAAAGAGGTGGTTTTCACAGGAATATCTCATAAAACTGCAACGGAAACAGTTTTTCGCATTTACAGGTCACCTGACGTGCGTGATCAGTCACATGATCATTTTTTAAATATGCAAAACTGCATACTATAACCTCCTAGAAACACCTCATATGTGGCCCACCCAAGAATAAGGCCCTGTCCCAAACGGCACACTCTGTACTTGTGGACTTCCTTAGGGTCCACACTTTGATGACATCATGAAGTGCAGAGCTTAGAGGACCCTTGACACGAGGGCGCGCTGGGGTTATATTTTGGTACAGATTTGAGCATCACGCCCGAAATAGGAAGAAAAGTTGCCCATCAGCGTGAACTACTCCCATCCATCATCTGATTGCTCTTTCGAAAGGACTTCTGGGTAGGTAAAGTGCGTGAAGCCTGAGGCAGTGCGGGCTTCGCTGAAGACCGCTTTAAGGGTGCAAAGGGGGCGCTGATGAGCACACTTCAGCGCGTAAAAATGACAGATGGGACACCCTACGGACTCGTAGACTAAGCGAGCGCGCACAATTTAAGGCCACGTGACTGAAAGTCCACATGAAGTGCGCCATTTGGGGCAGGGCCTTTGATTATTGCCATTAATGCTTGGTTAACCCGCATGAATCTCCTTCATTGAAAAATAATGGCTAGTGGAATTGCTGCGATATACATAATTGTGATATACATAAATATGTCAATTTTTGGAACGAGCTATCGTGAGAAGAAAAATTAAGTTGCATAACACTGGAAACGCATCATTCTACAATAGTTTTAAATCAACATTTATTAAATACCGCAAACGTTTTTGTGCAAATCTGTAATGGAAACCAGATTATCGATACAAAAAGTAAACCGACAAACTAACCGTAACTGCGCCAAGAATACACCCATCACTTTAGCCATATCAATGTTTATGTCAACAGGAAGTTGAGCATTGGGTCCATACATGTCATTGACATTGTACACCTATGAATGTAGATGGAAAAACGATCAACCATGTAATACACACCCATTTATAACATGCATCAAGGCACATAAATAATATATCTAATGCATGCTATAATGTTTGCAATGATACATTCACACAATACCATGATCCCTCCCCAGCGGGGGCTGTGAAAGGCATTGGAAGGCACTTCCCGTTTACTGTGGTCTCTGA
Source organism: Paramisgurnus dabryanus (assembly GCF_030506205.2). Lineage (NCBI taxonomy): Eukaryota > Metazoa > Chordata > Actinopteri > Cypriniformes > Cobitidae > Paramisgurnus > Paramisgurnus dabryanus. The sequence goes on from NC_133354.1 coordinate 24,852,114, forward strand.
TAAAGAGAGGAGAGTGGTTGGCATCTGGCACATACAGCAGGAAGTTTAACACAGGGTTAGAGGAAGCTGCATTGGACCCTGTGATTGAGAAAAGTGAATTGTAGAGTTCAAGAATTCAATGTTAACATTTCAACATGCATAACATCAGTCTAGCCTGATTAGACTTTTGGATCTCGTATATATAAGTCAAAGGCAAAATCTCTTACTCACCTAGTCTGGCCTCCACAGGGTTAATGACATGCGACAGACTGTCAGCACGGAGTGCATAGGCAGACATACTACTGTCAAATCGAGGGTTAACACCCAGAACAGCATAATACAGAATCTGAAAAGTACAGATATCTTGTTCAAATATCCTAGCATATTTGACAAACTACAGCCACAACTTTTAGGTTTCATATTCTTAAGAAATGATGTGTCTCTGGGTACCTGAGAATCAACAGAAAAGTTTGCTATGGGGGCAAGTTTATTCAGAAGTGGCTGAATGTAGCTATAAACGGCACCCTCGATATCCCAGTGAAGATTGTGTGATTTTGGGTCTGGGTTGAGCAGGCTGAATGTGATCTCATAGCCTATGAAACAAAAGAAAAAGCACTTAGACACAGATTTAAACCTTTGACACTCTTTTTCGATCACAAGAAAGGGCAATAGGGCATGCAAATATTGTAACCCTTTTTACACAGAGATTACAGAAAATAAAATACACAGAAAATGTGTCGGGGATTTGTCTTTGTTTTTTGGTTCATTCACACTCCCAATGACTTTCTGCGATCTGTGTGTGCATTCACACACATACCGTAAAGATCCCGTAAAGACATGTAACTTTTTTCCACAGCGTTTGCTAATTGTCTCTCGAGAAACTATTTGTGTACATTTTAGTTCATAAGGTGCAATACAAACAGGACAAAACCAGAGTAACGATACTCACCCGGACTGGATTTAATGGCCCTCATGCTATCTGCCATACTCTCCTTAGTCACTTTGGTTAAGCGGACACGGTCGCTCAGAGCAGCTATAATATCCCGGTGACTGAAGGACATGGTGTCCACTACCTGCTCCACTTGCGGATCCAGATTTGCCAGGACCTCCTTTAAACTCCAGGAGTCTCTAACAGGAGAAGAGCGTAGTAGCGCAGTGCGTCGTTGCCCCACATACACGTTCACATCCTGAGACCGAAAACATTTAGTTAGCATTAGGAGTGATTCTGTTTGTGACCTGAATGAATGACACATGTGCTTAAGATCTCACTTTTGGCAAAAGGCTGGAGGACTTCGGGATCACATACACAACCACAGACCCACAAGCACTCTCTGTGAGCATATGCAGGGACAGATCTGCCTCTGTGTACAGAGAAGGAAAAAGATCAAGAATCAAAATCTATTAAAATTATTAATGATACATATATCGGTACTTTAATAAATCGGTGTGTTATCAGTACACCCCTAACATTTACTTTAGATCTAATTGTTTCTTTCTACCTGCAGCAGTGGGCTGATTCAAAGCATCTTCCTCCATTATAGTGGCGGTGCGATATTTGGTTTCAAATCTGTACCGCAAACCTGTTTTAGCTGAAGAGACAAATATGTTTTATCAATCTCTTCATAGACAACAGCTGTTTTATGTCATACCATCTTTGTAGTTTCAAGGAAGGAACAAAATCCATCACTTACCATCCACTTCATGCTCTTTTTCACTAACATGGCTGAGTGGAACCTTTTTCTGCTGTTCTGGTGACAGTGTACCCCGTGAGAAGACCACCTCTATATCAACACTTAACTGGAGCTGTCAAACACAAACAGTTAGCTCATTCTAGTTAAAAAACATGACTCAAACTACACAAACGTTAAACTTCATGTGTACCCGTAACGTATCAAGCTCGCTGATTTCAGAGTACGGCAGCCAGGCGCGGTAAGTCTGGGTGGTCTTCCACCATAGAGGGATGCCCACCACAATCACCACTGCAGCGATGGCAAGGGCAGCAAGCCGCCCTCGTTGCTTTTCTGTCCCGTTTAAGGGGAAACATTAAAAACGTTAGCAAACAAGCGATTTAAACGGAACGAAAACATAATAAAATGTAACTTAAAACAGAGACTATGCACAAAATACACAGACTGACCCAACCCAGTCTTTTACTAAACCAGTATTTAACGTGAATAAGCTACCGGAACATTTATATTTTGCTTTATTATTCAGTGCTAATAAAACAAAAGATGTGTAGCAGTGATGAAGTATTCATAATTACTAAGAAGTTAAATAAAGCGAACTGAATCGTTATGAATAAATGTAAAGCACTTACCGAGCTGCAAGGGTGCCATTGCTGTGTGACGTTACTACCGCATAGACCGCTATTGGAGGACTCTATCCAATCAGAGGCTAGAAAGTCCAAGGACGTCCAATTACAGTTAAAGGGAAAGGTTTGGCTGCAGCCAATGAGTTTTCATATTATTTTTATTTACAAAATGAATAAAAGCTTATATGTTAAAATGACGAATAATAATAATAATAATAATAAATAAATAAAACACGATTAATGTGCCGCAGGGATGATGTATTTTTGTAAACCAACCCGGAAGTTAGCGTTCTCTCTCGAAAAAAAAAATCCCATCAATATTTCCCATAGACAAAATTTTACATTCATAAGTGTAAATTTTGTAAAACTCCCCCATGTTTTTTTGGTGTTTAAGGAGGAATTTGTTATATATTTGGAGACGTTAAAAGTGATGAAAAGTCCCAAACCAAGATATTTATATACTTTTTTACGATATTTATATATCTTAATCGAGGCTTGGTTTAAAAATGTGAAAACACCCTACTACACTGTCTGTATTTATTGTTTTTGTTCATTTATTTTACTTGATATGTACAGGGTGTGCACGAAAATTAAGTGTAATCTCAGTCTGTTGTAAATCTCCAAGTTATAATGCATTTTTTGTGTTTCTTGTTCAAAGCAATAAATATATATTTATTTATTCATCATATATATTCATAATTATTAGAATAATAATTAACTATAAAATATTGAGAAATATTATTAACAATAAAAATACTTCATTATGTAGATTTTCTCATAAAATGCATTTACTAATAAAATGTGGGAAGACAATTACATCCAACATTTTTTAAAGCTTAAACTTTTCAGTTTTAAATTAAATATAGTGTTTTGTATATAAAAAAGTTAAATGATTCCTTTGCCAAATAAATAAAGTGATCAAATATGTTTGCCTATCTGTTTAAAGTTGCAAGCCATGCCATATCACTCAAAATGAGTAACAAGAGATAAAGTTGTTTGCAAGATAATAAACCAGATGAGGTTTTAAAGTATTTTATTTTTTACTATCTGACAAGTGCTTAGAGAACAATATCACATCACAAGATCACATTTTTGTCAACAGAGCAGTGACCGCTCTCCTCCCCTGAAGCTCCACAGTTTGGTCCACTCCGCTCCGCCCATATTAAATTATATTATTCATGTAGCACTGTGACACAAACAAGGGGAAGAGAGGAAGAGCATGGTACACTCAAGCACACAATTACAACAGAGCACAATCTCAAAACAACTCCCATGTTTTCAAACTAATATTAGTAGTTTATATTAAATCTTTTGAACAGTATACACAGCCCAGACAAAGCATTGATATTAAACGTCAACACCACACAAAAGAATATTCCCGAATGTCTGGTGGAATTAATCACATGAACCTGTTTAGAGGCTGCCAGTGTTTAATACAAGTCTACTGAGCTATTATATAGATATATATATTACTCTGTTTCATTCCCTCCATAATAAACTGCCTCTGCTGGCATTCAATGAACTGCACTCCAGTAACTAATTCATCCACAAAAAGACTGGATTGATGAGGTCATACTTCACTGAAAAGGAATGTGATAAGTCAACTAGAATGTTTGGTGCCAAAAACGGAATGTAAATTGAAGAAAAGAATTGACGAACATTTACATACATTACTTAAAACTGTCTACAGGGCCACAAAAATACTGTTTTATTGATCGTACAGTAGCATGAAACCATGCCTAGAACCTTTAAAAATAATAATCATCTCAATCTCCTACGTAACTTTCTTTATATACCCTTTCTAAAGTTTATATTTTAAATAGATACATAATGAGACACTGCAATGACAACCCTAAAGTACAGAAGACAGCGCAGGCCTGTGATTGGTTGGTGACAGGAAGGGTAGCAGCTGTGCACTATACTATTGGCTGGCGGAAGCTGGAAGGTTGCGATGCAGGATGTTTAGTAGGCATGATTGGCTACGTAAAGGGACTGTCCTGCAGCTCCGCCGGTTCCACTTGAGACGTACTTGCCCTGAGCAGCCAAGCCATTAACCTGAAAAAAGTTAAGGAAGTCAGTTTAGGTTTAGTGACTCAAGAGTTTTATAACATTCACTAATAATTGCGTACTTTTTTTGTATTTATACGCACACTTGTATGTTTTTCCTACTATGGAAGTCAATGGTTACAATCAGCTGTGTGCTTAACATCATTTATTAAAATAGCTTCTTTTGTGTTCATCAGGAAAATAAATTCGAAAATGATGACAGAATTACAATTTTTGGGTGAACTAAAGACAACTAAAAACGCTGTATTATGTGTGCTAGGCCAGTAGATGGCGACGTTACTTCGTAAAGAAATACTGCAGAGCGATAAATAAAAACATTCAAGATGACGAAAGCATCCAACAGTTTTGTTTTTAGACGGACAATGAGGTAGGTTCAATATTAAAAGTAAAAGTTACTAAAACAGCAAAATGTTGCAAAAATGAGGCGTTAATAAACTCGGTATTGTATGCGGCACAAACACAGTCCTGTAGTCTGCCATGTTGTTTTGGTTATACTCGCATATACCTATAGACAGTTTTAGTGACCATCGATCACCGCTTTTTGAAGGTAGGTTTGGCAGCCGATCTGTATTAAAGATTGTATACATTATATAGTACACATTTTATACAGTAACGTTTGTTTGACGAAAGCTATTTGTTTATGTTATTACTGCTGAAACCGTCTATAGACTGAAGAGCCAAACCAGATAAAACAATACAGGCTAAAAAAAGCCTATGGATTTGCATTAGGAGGAAAATATTTAAAACACTGACCAAAGCACGTTTGATGAACTCCTCTGTGGCGGCCTTCTCATTTTCTTTGGCTCCACGCCAGGCATTTAGGGCAGAGGCCTGCAGGGCGCGTCCATAAGAGAAGGTAAGGGCCCAGGGTTTCTTTAGGGGGCAGGTGTTGATGGCATTCAGGTTAATGGAGGCTTCTTCCTCACTCTGGCCTCCAGAGAGGAACGTCACACCTGGCCGAAAAAAAGATTTTATAATTAGGAAAAACCTCCCTTAACGGATTAATCTTTTCATGTGAAAATCTCTAAATCCAGTTGTATGAACCAGTCAACGTTTCTGTTTATTTCCTCTGACTGACTCACCTGTAACTGCGGGGGGAACGGTGCGGCGCAGGGCTGTCACTGTTGCCATGGCGATCTCCTCATTGGTGTATTTGGTAGGGCAGGAGTGTCCAGCGGTCACCATGTTGGGTTTGAGAAGAGTACCCTCCAGATAAACGTGATGGTCGGACAGGGCTTTGTAACAGGCAGCAAGGACCTGGAGATACATGGGAAACAGTAGTTAGATACAGAGCTTAGCTACATCGCCATTATAATCAATCTATTAAAATTATATTTGCTCCCTCTGCTTTTAATGTACCTTCTCTGTAACATACTGGCAGCGCTTCAAGTCATGGTCACCGTCAGGCAAAATCTCAGGCTCCACGATGGGCACAATACCATTCTAAGAAGAAAAACATAAAAATTTCAAAAAGCTTTCAAAGACGTCACACTTCATTGGAAACAGTTTATTAATGTTTTGCATTTATTACATATACCTATGAATTCTGTCCCCTAACCATTCTACTCCTTTCTTTCACCACTTTAAAGGGGTCATATTATGAGATTTTTTTTAAAGATGTAAAAAAATCTTTGGTGTCCCCAAAGTGCGTATGTGAAGTTTTAACTAAAAATACCCCACAGATAATTTATTATAGCATGTTAAAATAGCCACTTTGCAGGTGCAAGCAAAGTGTGTCCTTTAACATGCAAATGAGCTGATGAAATGCAAACACTGATCGCCATAATGGTGGTTTGTTGAAATTGAAACTCAATTGTGCATTTAGTCACCCTCATGTTGTTACAAACATGTATACATTTTTTTGTTCTGATGAACACAAAAAAGAAATTTCAAGAAATGTTTGTAACCAAAGAATTTGTGGACCCCATTTACTTCCATAGTAGTCTTTTTTCCTACAATCTTCCTTCATGTTCATCAAAACAAAGAAATGTATGTGGGTTTGTAACAACATAACGGCGCATTAACACGGGGCGTCAGCGTTGACGCTTCCCATTCACTTTAAATGGGTGACGTCAAGCGTTGGCTAACTGAATTGTGGATCCGTCGGCGCCGCGTCAGTGCCGTTGCTCGCGGCAGAAGTTGAACATTTCTCAACTTTTCAAGCGGCAACGCGTGCGTCAGCCAATCATATCGCCTTATGCAAATAACCTAGGCAGAGCCAGCAAATTACGTTTATGGAAGACCGGAGCTTGTGTTGCGGCCACAGTGATTGGCTGTCGGCCATGCTTCAGACAAGCCTTCCGTTAAGCGTTAACGCTTACGCCCCGTGTGAATGTACCGTAAGAGTGACTAAATTATGAATTTTCATTTTTGGGTGAACTATCCCTTTAAGGGGCGGTATTATTGTAATTAGACTGCTACCTACATCACAAAACAGGCAAAATCTGAATGACCAAATTTTTCAAATGCTTGCAGAGAATGGTTAAATAAAACTAAGTTACTGGGTTGTTCTTTTTAAGGTTTTCTATGTTGATAGAAGCACTGGGGACCCAATTATAGCACTTAAAGGATAAGTCAATTTTCTTAAAAGAAAAATCCAGATAATTTACTCACCACCATGTCATTCAAAATGTTGATGTCTTTCTTTGTTCAGTCCAGAAGAAATTATGTTTTTTGAGGAAAACATTGCAGGATTTTTCTCATTTTAATGGACTTTAATAGAGCCCAACATTTAATACTTAACACTTAACGTTTTTTTTCAACGGAGTTTCAAAAGACTATAAACAATCCCAAACGAGGCATAAGGGTCTTATCTAGCAAAATGATTGTCATTTTTTACAATAAAAATAACAAATATACACTTTTAAACCACAACTTCTCGTCATGTAGATCCGGTCGTGATGCGCCAGCTGACCCCACGCAATACGTCATGACGTCAAGAGGTCACAGAGGACGAACGCGAAACTCCGCCCCAGTGTTTACAAGTGTGTTGAAAGAGGACCGTTCCTACGTTCCTGTATGTCAACTGATACTAATTAATGACTTTGTGGCAGTTTATTGTTTAAAATGCTCCGCAAATGTGCGTTTTATATATGTAACACGTGACCTCCCTACGTCACTACGCATTTACGTTAGGTCGCGCTGGACTTGACCTAGACGAAAAATTGTGGTTTAAAGGAGCATATTTTTTATTTTTCTTGTCAAAAATGACAATCGTTTCGCTAGATAAGACCCTTATGCCTCGTTTGGGCTTGTTTATAGACCTTTGAAACTCCGTTGAAAAAAACTGTTAAGTGTTGAGTTAAGTTTTAAATGTTGGGCTCTATTAAAGTCCATTAAAATGAGAAAAATCCTGCAATGTTTTCCTCAAAAAACATAATTTCTTCTGGACTGAACAAAGAAAGACATCAACATTTTGAATGAAATGGTGGTGAGTAAATTATCTGGATTTTTCTTTTAAGAAAATGGAATATTCCCTTAAACATGAAACTGTCACGCTATGACCCCTTTAACATCAATCAATTTATATACTGTATTCACTCTGATGTACATTATCATATTTAACATCAACAAAAAGATTTCCCCCCTTTTAAGATAAACACAAAGATGTGCCAGATTGCATTTGTGTCTTTTTTAGGAGCTCACCTGCTGGCAGATGCTGGCGTAACGAGCAAGGACATTGGCATTCTCCATGATGGCCAATTCTGAGGGCGTGGTCTCGCTGATCTTTAGCACAGAACGCCACTTTGCAAAGTCTGCGCCATCTTTCTTGTATTGAGCACAACGTTCTGACAGACCATCAAGCCCTTAAGAGAAACAGATATGGAGTTAACATAAACTGCCATTTTAATATTTTTTTTTATTTAAATATTTAGCAGTTGTTGTTCCTTCAGCATACCCTGTGTTGTGGTCTCGCCATTTGTTCCAGCCAGAGGGACGACACCTTTGTCAACCTGTGTTTATGAAGAGGATTGCTTTTATTAGAATCAAACTGCCAAAAAGAATCATACATTTATTTTTAAAGCTTTGTTTAAAACCTCACAACCTACCCCAGTTTGCAACAGTAACCTTATGATAATGATTTATAATTAGTCACAATACAAGCCTTGCACATATTGTAGTAGCCATTTACAGCAAACATAAACAACCTCTTATAACCTGAAAATCTCATTGTAATCCTCTACCTACTGCGTTATTTATAAACCCGGCTTTCCCCCCTTGAGCACTGATAAATAATAGAGCAACAGTTTATTCAGAGACTCTTCTTTTTACATGAAAACCACTTACGTAAAGGAATAAATTGTTTATATATATACATACAGTCACTATGTACTGAATCATTATTTGTAAATTAGATAAACAACAGATAGTTTGGCTATAATTTATTCAATATATAATAGTATGTATTAAAAAAATTTAACTAATAAACCAGCCTTGTACCTTGATGCCCACAACAATGCCCCTGTCTTTAATCAATTTGGCGAAGTTGGTGCCATCATCTGTGTTTTGATAGAGGGTCTCGTGGAAAAAGATGACACCACCGATGCACTGGTCAATGCGTTCGTCGGCCGTGAAAAGAAGCTGACGATACAGACGGCGGTTCTCCTCTGTGTTCTCAACACCGATGGGGTTCAGGCGCTTAGCCATGCTACCTGTAGAGATACACACTTGTGTTAGATGTATATAACAGTTGTGTTGGTCACTACAGATGACAGGTTGTTGATATTAAGTTTTTTTGACCTGTGGATTCATCTGCAGCCAGGATGCCCTTCCCTGGAGCTACGATGCGCTGAGCAATGTCCTGCAGCTCCTTCTTCTGCTCGGTCGTAAGAGCGGGGTACTGGTGCGTCATGATGTCTATAGCTCAAAGAGACCTGCAACAAAGAAACAACAGAGATGCTGTCATTTCATCCACCTCATAGCTAAATAGGCTTTATGACGAATGTCACATAAACAAACCGCATGAGCGATACCTGGACTTTTGAGGTAATCGGCTAACCTAGCAAGTTGTTGACATTTATTTTAGCCATTTATTTCTATTTTAATATCTGAATGTTAGCATGTTATGTTTATTTTTGGTAGCTCCTATATATGCATCTCAAGTCAAACAGCTCTTTATTGTAAAAAGAACATATAAAAGACTTGAACCAGAAGCATGCTTTACAAAATATAGAAATTTGTTGCGCATAACCACTATTATTTCAAGTCCCTATGAAATAAATATTGCAGTGTTCATTATAAACACTTTATCTGTGTTAGTCATATGTCTTTCTAGTTCTTGTGTCCTCATAAACTAATCAAAATCTGAAAATGTACCACCCATAGATTTGTATAAAGGCTAGACGTGTTACGGTGAAGTCTCTAACGTCGTCACCTGGCGGCCATCTTACCACAGGCAGCTCACTCACTCGTAGCATTGAGTTTTAATGGTGCAGGTACTTTTAAATGACCATAACTTGTTTAATTTTCTACCGATTTTCAAACGGTTTGGATTCTTGCAAACGTTATTAACCTGGCTATAATTCTGGATGCTTTAACATGTTTCATGAATTTTTTTTGTATAAGTATATAGTGTCATAGGTACATCTTTGACGTTTATAACAAACCAAACCGTTTGAAAATCGGTAGAAAATTAAGCAAGTTATGGTCATTTAAAAGTACATGCTCCATTAAAACTCAATGCTACGAGTGAGCGAGCCGCCTGTTGTAAGATGGACGCCAAATGCAGACTTTTCACTCAATTGGCCAGCAGCGCGGGCAAGACATCTAGCCTTTATACATATCTATGCTTCCACCCTCTTGTGGCGTTCCTTCTCTGATTACATCAGCTAGACAGCTTGGGCGGGAGCATCCATTAACCCCGCCCCCTCCAACTGTTCCAGTTCTATATGGAACGCTTACTTTTCTATATCCAATCAATTCAAAGTGGAAAACAAAAGCCACGCTTGCTATTGTGTTTGGGTGAAATATGTCAAATATGAAGGTAAAGTCGATCGACTTCCTGTTCACTGGGACTTTAAGAATTCCAGACCACTAGTCATTTAATTTCATATAATCGGGATTAAAGCGGGATTTGCTAAACGTTTGGCCATGAAAGATGGTTCTGTAGCCAGTTTATTTGGAGTATATTCAAGTTATTTGGCACTTTAACAGATATTCTGTATTATACATAGAAAGTTGTTGCAAAAACACAACGGTTCTTCTTTAGGAAACCAAATCATTGCTTGGGAAATTTGCAGTTCTCCACGCATCTTAGAAACATTGTTTTTATTCGAGGACTGAAACTAAATCACACCAGAAACAACAGCGGTCTCCAGGTAACACTTACTGCTGGCTACAGATCATCAAAAATGTGTCCTATTATTCAGGGCAACAAAAAAGGGCTTGCTTAAAATTCCAGTCTGGCTGGTTGCATAAGAACTGCTGACAAAGGCACACAGGGTTTTTTTCTACTGCTATCCCAGCACATCTCACTCAGATGGGGTTATGTAATAATACGCTTAATCCCTGCTGTCATTTCCTATTAAACACGCCCCAACTGATGCTACTGCTCCTTTAGTGATAAACAGACAATTCATCAGAGTTATCAATCTGATTCATCATATTTTGATCACAGTCACAATTATTGGTTCAGTGCATCCCCCCCATGTCTGTGTTGAATGGTTTGAGCTGAAACAAGCGCGGACTGGCTGTCCTATGTGGTTAAAAAGCACAGATCAATGCACTTTAATCTTAATACAGGCCTGTACATGCATTGCTTAAAATACCTTAAACACCTCTTGTCCCGATCTCTAAATGAGATAAAAAATGTAATTTAATCATGTATTGTTTAATCTATATTTATCTTGCTGAAATAAATTAAATAGGAAGTCTCTGTGGGTTTTAGAATGATAATTTTTTTTATCCGACAGTATGTTATTGTTCAGCCAGGTAAAAAGAATGCATTTATCCCCTCAGGCTTGACTTTGGTTTTGTGGAAACAACCGCCATGTAAATACGTCTAAGTAAAGTCCTTTAGGGAAGTCGTGCCAGTTGGCAGCAATGTTTGCAATGCCTCTGGGTACAATTAAACAACATATTTCCAACCAACAATTAAACCTGACAACAACTGTATCATATTTTTTAAAGTCACCATGAAATTGAATTACTCTTACACATAATTTTTTATAATTCATGTGCCCTCATAATCGTTAATCAAAAACGTTAACTTCCTCCCCTCCTCGAAAGACCTCTCTTCACTTCCTGTCTTGAGAAATGGTGAGAAGGGTGTGTATTGGCAAGAATCTCGTTGCGATGCCATACGTTGCGAAACATTGAAATACTGTAAAGCGAGGAGATATATTGGGATATTTCCTATTTTAGGAACCTAATAGGATAGAATTTTAAGAAAGCCGCCATTGAGAACACACCACCATATGCAAACCTTATCAAAAATTGTGCCACGCCCCATGCAAGTACTTCCTGTCACTGTTAAAGTTCAGAAATAAGAAGAATGCTAACTAGTGATCGGTATGTAAACTCCAAAACTAATCAACTACAATCTTGTATGATTTATATTGCATTTTTGAAAATCAAAACAGTATTGCTGAACAAAATATCATGGTACTCTCATGTATTGACATTTCCTTATACTCCTAATTAGCAATTAGCAACATAGCCCAACTTCCAACGATCCAATCAGATGGACGAAATAAAGTCCCGCCCTACATTTTTTCTCGTTTGACTCGGATATACTATATCACGATACAGAAAAGACGACAATCACTACCTCAACTTCATGGTGCCTTTAAGCTTAAATTGCACAAAAAACCCACCGTTTCCGATGTCGCAACTCACGCAACTCTGTACAGAGCCCCTCCCCCAGAGAATCATCAGTGTTTACTGATTGACGATTGGTTCTTTTTACTGTACGGCAGGACTTCCATCGCCAAAGCAGCCATAATGAGCTTTGCTTTTACTCCATTCATAGTAATAGCTTGTTGTTATATCTATTATCATTGGTCTGGTGCACTGGTTTAGCAAAACAAGCAAAGTCTCCGCTGACTAAACAGCTACCAATTGATTCAACTATCTGAAATTTCCTCTCATTGGGTTTGTGAGGGATGTGTTACTGCATGCTTATACCATTCCACATACAGTAATAAAGAATAACATCTCCATGTCCTATCAAAGTCTTCCCATTAATAGTGTTTATCTTGCTAAGCACCAGCAAGAAGGCTAGCCAAAACTCACATCTGCTTGACTGTGTAAAGTGTGTTTGGGCTTGAGTTTCAAACTTCGACACCCAACTCATCCTACACTGTTAGGGGTACAGGCATGAATATTTTATAACATGTGGCTTGTTGATGAAAAGTTTAAGGTGACTTTCGAAAATGAACCATGTTTTTATGGTAAAAGTGAAATAATCATGGTTTTTTGGTGTATTAGTAACTATTAGCATAACCATGTTTTTTTGGTTTTAACAGTAGTAAAACCATGGTTAATTTTCGTAAGGGTCTTAGCGGCCGCATAGCAACACCCTGGCGGCCGCATAGCAACACCCTGGCAACCACCCAAAACAGCACTGTAATGGGGAGTTTTGCCAAAGTCCCTTTAGGGAAGCTGCACCACTAGGCGGCCATGTTTACAGTTATTTGAATAAGGAAAGACAGATATCTCTGTGTTGAAATCACAATTAAACAACATATCTCTAACTACAATTAAACCTGACATCAACCATAACTTTTGTTTTTTAAGCTCAAATACGGCTGGACCTTTTTCGAGGGAGCTTCAGCTACTGTGCATGTGCCAAGGTTAGAGAGCCCCTCCATCAGGGAATCAATATTGGTTCTTTTTAAAGGAAGGCAACATTTCCCCCGTTCATATTAATAGCATTGCCCTATCTATTATTTTTGGCTTTGCACAGACAAGCACCACTAATGTTTGTCCTACTACAAGCAGCCAGAGAGCATTTATATTCATATATTTGGCACTGTTTAATTTCAATGATATTGTATTACAATAAAAAAAGGCCAATTGAAGGTTATTTTAAGTTATGACCATAGTCAGAGACCCACAATGACCAAGAGGTCCTAATTCAGCAACATCATTGACACTAAATGTATGGTAGGTAGGTAAGGTGGGTTAATCTCAGCAATGCATGTTAAATTGCTTGAGAAAAGATGAAATATTAAATTTAAAAAAATTGTTATAGCAGTTTGCATTAATTGTAATAAATACAAAATAATGCTCTAAAGTATATTTTTTATGCATAAAACTATATATATATATAAAAGAAATGTGTTTGTGCTACACTTTAAAGGGATAGTTTACTTTAAAATGAAAATTCTGTCATCATTTACTCGTCCTCATGTTGTTCTAAACCTGTATGAATTTCTTTTTTCTGATCAACACAAAAGAAGATATTTTGAGAAATGATGGGAAACACACAGTAGTAAGTGACCATAGAATTCCATAGTAGGAATAAAAAAATATGATGGAATTTAATGGGTACCGTCAACTGTGTGCTTACCATAATTTATCAAAACATTTCCTTAGTCATTTATCACAATGCTTCCAAAATATTTTTTTCCTACTATGGAAGTCTATGGTCACTTACTACTGTGTGTTTCCCATCATTTCTCAAAATATCTTCTTTTGTGTTCCACAGAAAAAAGAAATTCATACAGCTTTAGAACAACATGAGGATGAGTAAATGATGACAGAATTTTCATTTTAAAGTGAACTATGCCTTTAAGTGGTTTTACCAACGACGGCCACTAGATGTCAACGTTTGCTGCATACTCTTGTCACATATTAATAAATTACTGTCACTGCATTATTATTACTGCTAATATTTACATGCCAAATATTTATGTTATCTCAGGTGTCCCGCTCAAGGGACAGTGCCAGTTAAAGGGCATATTTAAATAAGTTTACATTTATTTGACAAACCTAAAGCATTATTGTATTTTTTTATATTGTTTATCGCATCATTTAGCAAGTTATTGAAAATGGTTTCCCATTCAATGCCATGCAGCCATTGTATGATATTTAGCAGTTGCATATCAATTTTGCATATAAAACTACTTCCAGGGTAAAAGACACCAGGTTGCCATTTATAACGCAACATTAGTGATTTATATGCAAGTGAATACATTTGGATGAGTTATGGTGACAATGTTTAGACACTGCACTTCTGTGTTATTTCGCTACAGTCTTATTTCTTAAAGTGATTCTTAAACAAATCACAAAGTGGATTAAATAAATGGTTACAAGGCATTAATCTTGTGTGATCCTTGGATGCCAAACCTAAAAATAGCTTGACAGAGCGGACCAGTGTATAATCAATTATGGACGTGAAGACCAACGACCCCTTCCGCTCGTGACAGCAGTGACATCACATAATGGACCTAAACTAAACAGCTGAGAGAAAATCAATCTCTCGTCCAAGCGCATAAACCAGACGGAATGTCAAACGCTCAACCTTGAGCTGATAATGCGGTCTTATTGTAAACATCATCATTTATTCATACATCTCTCTTTCAGGAAAATGCGTATGCATGGCCTTGTAAAAGATGCTGCTCATGGTGATCAGGTGACAGATAACTGATTTGCATCCCTTTGATAAGATCTGTTTCTCTGCACTGCATCACGCGGATGCAAAATCCTCCCCCACTACAGAGAGCGCAACCGTTAGTGACCGGTCGCTTTTTCTGCAGCCATTTAATCTTATTGCTATAAGGGATTTTTACTTCCAGAACCCTGCTGGGCTTCATCACACTGTCAACAGGCCTAGAAACAGATCACATGAATTATTAGGAATGTCTGATCTTGAAACAGATGTTCTCACGCCAAAAGAAACTGAAATGGTCATATAAAAGAATATAAAAGACATATAGTTAGAAATAAAGGGAAAAGCAAAAGCTTATATAGGTTAAAAGAATTAAACATCCTGATTTGCATCACCTAAGCTCGTTTAACCTTCAACGGCGCTGTACCTGTTACGCCCACAGAGAGGAGAGGGACATCACTTTCAGCACGTATACATCATGACACGCGAGAGGAAGAGACCGCGTGATTCATCATCGCACGCGAGTGACGCAACGCGACAAAACGCATCCGTTGAGTCAGGCGCGCTGTTGATTTTAATGGGAACGTGGTAGTTCTAGTCGCATCGCGTGAAAATAGGTTTGAGAACAGTGGAAATCTTTACGTGTTTTGGACTTAATGCGGCGCTGCGCAGACCGATTCGCATATGACATCAAAGTACCGCGAGAGCGATTTTTGAGGCGTACTTCTGAATCGCTCTCGCGGTACTTTATGTCATACCCCGATCCTTATGCGCATAGCTACATTACGCCGAAAACACATTTTGACAAGTCCTATATTTGATGTTCATTTTTTCAATTGCTGTCGAGATCATGTGATAAAATAATTGTTTGTATTAAACCATTATACGAATCGAGATAACACGTCCATCAATTTATCATTAGCATGGCTGTTTTAGCTAGGCTAAGCTACGGTGATGTAGGAAATGCGTACGTGCACATCCACCACACTCCGTTCCGCAGACATCAGTCGCATCCCTGATGCTTTACGGACTTATACACTCGTATTGTCCCCAAAATGAGGCTTTATTTGTTAATCATGCGAACTAAACATTGCTAAAACATGGCTCTACGCAAGGCAAATATATGCGGAAGAGAGATGATGCGGGTGATGATGGCTGCTAGGGGTGACATTGAATACAAGGAATGTCAAGTGGTCATGTTGGTCTCTTTACGGTTGACTCTCATAAGCCTTAAAAAATGAACATCTTTACACCGAGATAAGAAGACACTTCCTGTAACTTATATCAGTTGACAATGCTTTACATAATTACGGTACCATCGACGAGGCCTAACGTTAATCAATCTAACTTTGAAAACCACTTGTCGAATAACAAACATCTGATTAAAAACAAATGTTGCTTTTATCGTAAAATGTACTTTATAAATACGATTTTAGAAATATTTACCACATCTAATGAAGTTGCGTTTTTAAAATGTTGTTTATAAGATTTAATCACATTAAAGTGTTATACTTTTCATATATATACAATATTATTATTATTGTTAAATAATTTTAAAGTTTTACCTGCTTAAGAGATGAGGGATGCAAAGGATGCACTTCTGTCGACAGCTTCCCGTTTCAATGCCGCAACGCAACGTGACCGCTCAGAAAAATCATCCTACGTAAGGGGCGTGGCTTTGGTCACGACCTTATTGTAATACAGATAAATATTCATAAGGCTTTGAAATAAACCTCGCACGTCACTTTTCCCATGCTTGAGGTGCGTCGTCACAGCACGTAGGCCTTCGAGAAATTATCAAATTAAATGAAAATAAATAATCACTGTACTGATAGTAAAAAAAATAAATAAAAGAAGGCAAAGTGACATTTTGAAAAAAAATATTAATAATTATTAAGCAATTTTATGTTTATTTGAATTCATTTTGATTAGACAGAATTGCTTTTTTGACATGGTATCATGACAAAACACATTTGCTTTTTACAAAATATATATTATGGTATTTTGTAAATAATGCACAATTTAGCTTAAATGGATAGTTCATCCAAAAATGAACATTTTGTCATCATTTACTCATTCTCATGTTGTTACAAACCTGTATACATTTCTTTGTTCTGATAAACACGAAGGAAGATATTGTGAGAAATGTTTGTAACCAAACCGTTTGTGAGCCCCATTCACTTCCATTGTATTATTGTATCTTATTATGGAAGTGAAAGGGATCTCACGGTTGGTTTGGTTACAAAAATTCCTCAAAATATCAATCATTCGTTTTCATCATAACAAAGACATTTATACAGTTTTGTTACATGAATTTTTATTTTTGGGTGAACTATCCCTTTAATAAAGTCTGGAGCTGACACAGCAGTACTGTGAGCCCCATGCGGGTAGGGATTTTATTATGACCACATATCAATTACAACCTGACCCATCATCTACCGACTCATCCAGTTTATATCTGTACCCTAATATTGTGACATATTAATTTTATTAAGCAATGCACTTTATTTTTAAAGTTCATATATTGTTCAACATAAGCACTTTTTACACTTTTTTGGTGGGGTCAGTCCAATAAGATCATTTAAAGAATAATGAAATGGCAACTTCTGAAATCCAATAAATGCAATTTATTTTGTCAAACATATTTTATTTGTATTTTAAAGGCTGAATTTGTGCACAAAAATACTAAATACACAATCATTTTTCTAAGAATTTTAAAAAAGATCATAAAAGAAGGTTAATTATTTAGAGATGGGCATCAATCCAGCTGTGGCTAAAACAACATTAATTAGGAAAATTATAAAATATGCAGACTTCCTTTAATAAAAATAACAGATCAAGGTGCAAAACAAATATTTTTTAAGTGTCTCTCAGGACAAAACACTTCACATCTTTCCTACCTCTTATCTGTCATAACTCATTTAAATAAAGAGCATTATGCAAAATATCTGAAAGTGCACAGTACCATGCATATAATGATATATTAAACCTTAAGTATTCACTTTTGGATATTACTACTTTACTTATGACCACTAACCAGGCTTTTAAAAATGGTTTGAGGTTTGTAGTTTGGTAAAGATAAATGTAGCCTTGAAATATTTCCCTGAGGGTTTGTGTATCTTTAAAAACTTTACAACTGAGAGGAATGTTCATTTACGGTGCATTTGTTGAAAGAAAATGTAGTGCTGGCTTAATAACGATGACAAAATACTCAAATAACGTCAAAACACACGAGTCACATTTCATAAAAATGTCTCAACAAAATGTAAAGAAGTGTAATGCTACAGTGTCCCAATAAAAATAAAATACACAACCAGTACCCCTCTCATGGCAGAATAAACAATTCTTAACCTTCCCATCTTGCACCATGTGCTGACCCAGTTTAATGTAAGCTTTGATGCACTCGCATTAAAACTCCCAATGTAGCTCAACCAGTAAAGCGCTGTGTGTGCAATTCTAAAGCTGAGAGAGTTGCTAAGGAAAAAACATATACTAATAAAATGTCTGTAAGTCGCTTTGGATAAAAGCACACTGGCTTTTCTTAAACAAACTTAAACAAACACCTCTCTTTTAGAGTCATCGTCTTGGGGCACGTGGCTTTGCATAAGCGCTTCTACTCGCTCCACGTTGGCGAGCGTTGGGGACAGGTCCGAGGTCGTGGGTGTGCACGGTGGGTTTAAGAGGAAATCACAGTCA
Source organism: Paramisgurnus dabryanus (assembly GCF_030506205.2). Lineage (NCBI taxonomy): Eukaryota > Metazoa > Chordata > Actinopteri > Cypriniformes > Cobitidae > Paramisgurnus > Paramisgurnus dabryanus. The sequence goes on from NC_133354.1 coordinate 24,870,719, forward strand.
AAGTTGGGGAAGGGTTCCAGAGTCAGGCCTCGACGGGCTTTGGCAGTGCGGTCAGGCCGGTTCTTCAGCTCTAGGATCAATTCCATGGGGGACTTTTGGAGAAGATGGGAATCAAACGGTGTGCCGTGAAAAAAGGTTTGGCGTTTGAAGCGGTCCAGTGTCCGAAGGCGACGTGCTGGTGTCTTACAAAGAAGCTGAGATGAAGGAAGATGGGTTTTGAATTCTGATTATGTTGCAATACACCTTACATTTAAATGAAGTGCATACTGTATTTTAAACCCCTACAATAAAATATTCTCTGGGTCTTAAATATGAACATTTTAGGGATTAGACCACCAGCAACAGAAGTTTAGCTCTCACCTCTGTGAGTAGAAGAGCAAAAGGAGGAGAGAAGTGTTTCGGCATCTCATAAAGGAAGCTGCGGACCCTTCTCAGCATGCTGCAGTGGTCCGGCTCGGGAGACACTGGAAACTGAGACAGATTGGGAGGGGTTTGCTTTAGAATGACTTGGCAGAAAAGTAAACTTAATCCACATTCATTTTTACATATGAACACTTTAAAGTTGAATTAGTTATATTTTTTTATAATAAAACAATGATTTAATGATTGATTACTAAACCATCTGATACTACTAAACTAACTTAAACTGCAAGCAGAAAAGCCAAAAGCTCAAATATGTCAGATTTTACAGTATTAGTTATTCAGAGAAATATTATTTTATATCAACAGTAGTTACAAAAAATAAGAATATTATTAAGGGGGCAACAGCCATAAAATATTTCACTGCTGTGGCTGTGACATTGTTGTTGTCTAGACATTATAGCAGTGCCATCACGTGCCTCTGACACGCTTTGTGACCTCACCTTGCCAGTGGCCAATGCAAAGAGGAGGATGCCAAGAGACCACCAATCAGCAGCGTGGTTATAGGGACCACCGCTAAGAACCTCAGGAGCTGTACAGACACAGGGACATTCATTATCATTGTTTACAGTCAAGATGTGAATGGAGATATAAACATGATTTAATTATCTAAGGCATGCATATAATTTTTTATTCAAATATATATATTTTTTTTATAGATTTACCCATGTATTGGATTGTTCCACATATAGTGAATGCCCTTCCTCCACGCTCAAGACGACGGGATAAGCCAAAATCAGCCAGCCGTAGATGACCTGAATAAAGACCTTATAAGGCTTAATACATATATATTGCTTATGTCTAATGGTTACCCATCTATACGATCATAGGATTGTTTTCAAGCATTGTTTAAATGATATTAAAATTTGAACATTTGCTTTGGCACAATTTGTTACACTATTTGTTGTTTTAGTTTCTTTATTATTATTTTACTCATTCATAATAATGCATTTCAGCTTTATAATAATCTATTCTAGTCTATATGGTAATAACTGAATGTTCTGGAACATTCCATGTTTACATGAAACAAAATAAAGACACATACTGCCCTCAACTGGAGAGTCTGAAAAAGGCATACTGTCCTACCTCGATCTGTTAGGAGGACGTTCTCCATCTGGTAAAATGTAACAGTAAACACATTTGAGATGTGTTTCGGTTCAGAAATTAGTGCAACACTTGTTCATTCTTTAATATGACATCAAAACATCAATAAGTGGATACCTTCACATCACGGTGGATGATCGCACAGTCATGAAGGAAGCCTATAAAATATGTGTAATACATTACAATTATATAAAAACCATAATCCTATGTAACGTCTTTTACAGAGGATATATGACATTTTTTGTGTTTGTTTGTGCATCAAAATGAGGGTAAGACTTTGAATCTATAAGTCATTTGCCCCCCCAAACCAAAGCCATGGTTTTGCTTGAGTTATTAATGAAACAGAAATATGAGAATTCATGTTTTATTTGTTTAATCTTAATATTTTAATATACTGAATTACTTAAAGCTAAAAAAAGATTAAATTCATTTAAATCATATTTCAAAACAATGAAGCTGCACCCTCTCGCTAATCTTAAAGGGGACATTTAATGAGACTTTTTAGGATGTCAAATTTTATTTGAATTTATTACAGCATATTAAAATTGCCACTTTATAGGTGTGACTCAGGCCTGGCTCCAGATATTAGATGAAAGGTGGGCCAAGTGATATTCCAGGTGGGCCGGTCGGATGGGGGGGGGGGGTTCTTTAATCCTGTAATCTCACTTGTCAATAGTTTTAATATCATATATTGAAGACAATTATTAGGGTTGTTTGTTATTGTTGTGTTTTTTTTTTTTTTCATTTTTAATATATTTTTTACATATTTTGGAACTATTTAGTAACTTTAAATATATATAAATGGTTAACATGTTTATTTTTATATTTCCTCTTTTTGCATTTGTCATTTTTTGACCCCTTAACAGATCTTGTATCAATTCAGTAACTTTAGATTTTGATAAAAAGGGGCAGTTCTTTTAAAATAACTATTTACATCAACTAAAACAAACCTGATACTTGAGTGAATCATGAACTGTAAGAATTGGGTTTATTATTGTAATGTTTTGTTAAAAAGGGGCAGTTCTTTTTAAATACAAAATACATTAAATAAATAAATACATAAATAAACACATTAAATGCATTAATATAAAATACTTTTACATCAACTAAAACAAACTTGTTACAAACAAAAAATGTTAATTTGATCTGAAATGCTGTTTTTCTTAAGAATTATTCTCACGTCTGTTAAAATAGTATTAACATTGCAGATTTTTAGCCAAAAGATTGGCTGTCATGTGGTGTGGGGCAAGGGTGTGAGCAAAAATGTGCCGAATTGGGGTGTGTGTGTGTCCCTGTATATGCAAATGAGCTGTTGAAATGCAGACCCTGTAATGGTGTTTCTTTTTTGAAGCTCAATGGTGCTGTCATTTAAAGTTTTTCTCTCTCTCTCTCTCTGCACTAAATGTCAGTGCTGTGGTTGGATAGTGCAGAATAAGGGGCGGTATTATTATAATAAGATCCCCCTTCTACATAACTTCTGAATGACCTGTTTGTTTCACATGCTTGCAGAGAATGGTTTACCAAAACTAAGTTACCGGGTTGATCTTGTTCACATTTACTTTGTTGATAGAAGCACTGGGAACCCAATTAAAACACTTAAACATGGAAAAAGTTAGATTTTAAAGTATTGCAGTACACTTGGTTGCCAGAAGGTGCCCCCCAAGCACAAAAGCCTGTGCTGCAAGTAATGTTCTGACTAAACACAGAAATTTCCCAGTGCAGTTTTAAGGACCGCAGGTGTTCTTGTGTTGTTAATTTGACAGGAAACCCAAAAACTGTATTTTATGTAGATCCAATGCTTACCTACTGCAGAACCTAATTCAGCTGCAAAGACTTTCACCACATCCTCTCCAAACTGACCAATCATCACCCAATATGTGTACAAGTCTCCTGTGCTGCAGTATTCACACACTAGAAAGAGAATAAACAATGAAATAATGTCTGTACAGATCAAACATGCAAATAAACGCACAAAATCCAACAAATACACAGAAAAGGCATCTGCTTTAAACACTGCACTCAGTACAAACTAATGATTGGAAAAACATCATAGTCAAACTAAACACACAACATTCTGTGTAAGAAAAGAGAGACTTTGGTGATTACAACCGTGAACCATTTTTTTTTCACACAAGCAGAGCGAAAAAGGTAAACAACATGTGCAGGTCGACAATCACAGGAAGTGACACAATCATCACAGCTTCAGCTAGGAAAAGCATTTAAGGGGTGAACGTCAGGACATTCACGTGCACAAATGCAGTTCGAATCAGTGTGAAATCACATCAATTGGGATTGATCAGAATGTGTAACTGCATATATTCTGAAGTGTTAGGCAAATCACTTTAACATGCAATTTATCTCGCTTGAGCTCCGCCTTCTACATAGCAAGTGTACCTCATGTAGTGAAAGAACCATAAAATCAGCACCATGGAGAGCGACCACGTTTCATAAACTGCTAGAAATCTTATTTAATAGGAGTAACTTTCAAGCACCTCAACTCTACTACACGATGTCTGTTAACTCCTAAAGATGAATCATTTATAATTTTATACAATGTGATGCTGACAGAATGAAAAGAATCATCAGAATGAATCTGGAATTAAAGTCTGCAGGAGCACCAGGGAGAAGACGAGAAACACATCACAGACGTCTGTGTGGGTAAAGGGTCACACGTCACACCTGTTGTGACTTTCTGGTGAGGGAAGTGACAGGAGAACTGGGACAGGGGGCGTTTTCAGAATCACTCACTAATGTAGATGTGCCGCTGCGTCTGCCAGCAGTCCTGCAGGTCGTGTACGAAAGGGTGGCGGACCTGACGCTGAAGGTAACAGTTTGACAAGACAACAGTTTGACAACAAGGATGTTCCCATAGCTCAGCTTCATACAAATACCATAAGTAACACACTACTGATAAAACATATAGTTTAACCCCTTCAGACCCTGTGTCCAGTGAAATGGATGTCACATGTTTTTTTTACTTTTGTTTAAAGCTAATAAAAATGCATGCTTTTAGTATTTTAATAATGCTTGGTCACTGATTGGTCCCTGATCAAGCAATCAAAAAGGAAGCATGACCATCCTAACCTCATGATCTTGTCCCTGTTTTATTCTTAATAGTATTAAAGGGGACATTTCACAATACTTTTTTAAGATGTCAAATAAGTCTTTTGGGTTCTTTACATGTTAAAATTGCCACTTTGTAGGTGTGAGCAAAAATGTGCCATATTGGGTGTGTCCTTTAAAATGCAAATGAGTTGATCTCTGCACCAAATGGCAGTGCCGTGGTTGGATAGTGAAGATTAAGGGGCGGTATTATCCCCTTCTGACATCACAAGGGGAGCAAAATTTCAATTACCTATTTTTACACATGCTTGTAGAGAATGGTTTCCCAAAACAAGTTACTGGGTCGATCTTTTTTACATTTTGAAAAAAACTATTAAGTGTTGAGTTAAGTGTTAAGTGTTGGGCTCTATTAAAGTCCATTAAAATGAGAAAAATCCTGGAATGTTTTCCTCAAAAAACATAATTTCTTCTCGACTGAACAAAAAGACATCAACATTTTGGATGACATGGTGGTGAGTAAATTATCTGGATTTTTTTTAAGAAAATTGACTAATCCTTTAATAGAAGCATTGGGGACCCAATAATAGCACTTAAACATGGAAAAAGTCACATTTCATAATATGTCCCCTTTAAGGGTTATTATCCAGAGTTAATCTAAAGATATTTCACTGTATTAATTTGTTATATTTCACAATTAATGTCTATCCAGTCTTTATAAAATATAAAGTATGAATAGAGTATAAAATGGCAGGCTTTTTAAATCCAGCTCATTGAAATTCAGCAATTCACACACACACTGCCCTGATGCAACAATGCGTACTGTTGCATACTAAGCATAATATTGATCAAATCAGCTATCAACTATAAATAAAACACACATAAACGCATTGACAGACATAATCAGGCATATATACAAATACTGTCAATATACAGAATGACTGTAATAGGATAAGTGTGTCTACATATAATGTAAATGTAAAGCCGCATTCAGACAGCCAGCGATGTTATCCGCCCGTCTCTTTCAATGAGGCGTTTCTAAATCTGCTTGTCATAAACAAATGAGTACCATCCACGCCAGTTACTGACGAGAGAAGGATGACGTGAACTCCAGTGCTTCGTTCTCATTGGTAGTCGCTCCCGAAAATCGCTCGACATTTGCATAAAGTTAAACTTTTCTTAACCTTCTCGCGTCACTGGACACGCCCATACAGTCGCCAACGGTCACTTTGGCTCGTGCCGCCGGAAGTCGCCCGGTTTCCCATTGAAATAAATGAGATCCCGACGCTCTGCTACTGCTGGTCGCTGGCTGTCTGAATGGGGCGTAAGACACGCAGGGGCAGTGAGTGATACATTTTTGTCCCAGTGTGATAAAGACACCTGCTTATATACACCAGAGGAATCAAATGCAATGTTAGCATCCTCTCAGCAGCATTGTGTGTTTATTCCTTTGAATGTTATCACTGAAAACACACACACCATCGTGAGTTAGTGTCTCACCTGGACTATTACTTCTTCTTTTGACTGTTCCAACACACCCAAGCGCAAAATCTCAGATTTTGGAATAACCTGTATTAGATAAACATGTTTAGACAAACATCACTAATGGTTAATATGCACTACAAGGTTAAAAGTCTACCTACTGTACTTTAAATGTACACAATTAAATTAAATAAAAAATTAAGATAGTTTGATTTTTTTATTTAGTTTAAATTACTTAAGCATTATTCCAAATTAGCAATAAAAAAACATAAATAGGTGTGCCTAAACACTGTTTTACCTTGACTGCATACGTCTTTTGCTTTGATTTATCTTTAACCTTTAAAATGGGACCAAATGATCCTTTGGCTATGTAACCCAGGACCTAGGGGATTGAACACAATTTGGAAATACAACACAGTTATGACACATAATGGATGGTAAATAGAGACATTTTGGTAATGAACTTAATCTGACTTTTCTCTCACCTGGAAATGTTCATGTCCCGGGACATTGCGATGAGGGAACTCAGGCAGAAACATGTTGATAAATGTAGGCAGACTACATTGCATAAGTAGTTTCTCAGGGCCTGGCATTGAGGTGAGCAGGTGCTCCGGGATGGATGGTTCCTTGTCACAAATCCTTCGATGTGATTGGATTTGTAGAGGGCTGACCCGCCAGAGAGCGGCTGGCAGAGAAATGCCCACAGTGGAAAAAAATTTCCTCCATGCGGTTGTGTGTGACTGATCTTCTGGCCCTGTGTAATGCTGTAAATGTGATAAGAGAAACAGAAGGTCATTAAATAATCATTACACGCTTCTGTGTTACTCATATTTCAGCAACCACCTATTTTTCAACTTGCTTACAGATGATAAACTATGGCATAATGAAAACCAAGCACTTGATGGAAAACAAACAAAAAGATTGGGTAAAGTGAATGATTTCTTCTTCACTTTAGAAAGTATGTATTGTGTTTCAGCAATACCACAATAAAAAATTCAAACTTATGTTCATGAGATTTTGACAGCTCGATTGGGATGTTAGCATTCAAAATAGCAATAAAGATATGAGATACGTAACGTTAGGATTTACCCAGAGCAAAAACGACAAGGTCTCGAAATGGGCTAGCAAACATCAGTAAGCAGCTAATATAAAATTTTGCTTAATAAAAGTGAAAAAACCACATGGTGTCCGCTAAATAACATTGAAGTCTCAAACTTTTCATCACTCACATTATGAAACTAATGTAAACAACCAACCTTGCTATTTTTGCTACCATCGGCACCCATCACATCGCCTTGCGTGATATATCAGTTGTCTGTCCTGCTCGCCCGTTCATCCATGTCGCCTATAGTTGCTTTGTGTTTAATTTTATAATCGCTTTTACAATATATCTCACATTTAACTACTCAGCACAACTCTTTCTCCAATGAAGTGTTATCCAAGCGAAAGATATGGCGACAAAAACAAGATAATCTCCGATAACGTTGACGACCGCTCTGCATCCGCCTACGTTGTTGACATCCAATGGGATTTTCCGCTGTTGTTAGACCACGCCCACTCATGAAAGAGTAATCAGGAGCTGTTCGGTGCTGAATTATTGACATCTAAATACACTTACATGATAATTTAAACATTTACCACTGCAGTGTTAAATCTGTGTTTCATGCTTACTTTACACAGAATTACATGCATATATTGTTTTTTTGCAAAAACGGAAAGGCCATGTTAAAATATATTTTTCTTTGTGGTCCGGAGCTGTGCGTTATGATTAATGTGTTGTTATTGTGAAAGTTATCTGTGTGACTGTACACGTGCTATTGTAACGGCTGATCTGTTCAGCATCAAGGGATTGCATAATACATAACTATCGGATTATCTCATGAATGTCCTTGCAAAATTGGACAGATGATGTGACAGAGTATGTTCCCAATGTGCAAAACCAAAACAGTGTACACTGCAAAAAAATACTTTCTTACTTATTTTTTGTCTTGATTTCATTATAAATCGAAATTTTCCAAAATCAAGAAGTAGTTTTTGATTAGCAAAATGACCTAATAAGTCTAGTTTATAGACAAAACAAAATAATTAAATTAAGTGAATTTGTGGTTATAACAAGCAAAAAAAATCTGCTAATGGGGTAAGAAAAATGTTCTTGAATTTTTCTTGAATTAAGTGTTTTTTACAGCATTGTCAGATTTTTTTTTTTTTTGCTGATATGAATGAATATACGAATCATAAGGATATATAATCAATTATGGCTTCATTATTTTTAAATGTTCACTGTAAAAAGTTTACTATAAAACTCTGCAATTTCCCCTCTTAAAAAAAAATGTGTAGTAGCCTACAGTAAAAAAACGAATGAATATTAAGTCCTACTGACGTCGCTTGGTAATCCTCCAATTGCAAAGGTTCACTCTTGAATATTAATTAATAGGCGTTGACAGCTCGATCGCCGCAGCCGCACACCCGGAAGTTCAAATGATGTCAAGATGGCGACGCGCATAACAAGCATGAGACGTTTGTCCCCGATATTGCAATCAGCTTTAGCATTGCGATGTAATGTAATAACTATACAAAGATATGTGCGAAGACGCAGACAAGTGTCTGTTTTAACTTCAAACAATGAGTTCATAGAAGATCCAAAACAAGTCGTCACTAGTGAGCATTTATTAAATGAGAACATTCACAATAAAACGGAAAAAGCGAGCGTTCAACGACTTGACAGCGCTACAAGTGTCCGATGGAGACCAGACGATATTTCAGTCTCACTACAGTTTTCAAGACCAACACGAGAAAAGGTGATGAACACAAACCATCATGTCGCAACTCTTGCCACCACATTGCCCCGTTTTGGAGAAGTTGATGGTTTACTGTATGAGAAAGCACAACCTGGTGACAAGAGCGTGACGTAAGTTGATACAACTATTTTCTTTTTGATAGATAGATAGATAGATAGATAGATAGATAGATAGATAGATAGATAGATAGATAGATAGATCAATAAATAGACAGACAGAAAAATATAGAACCACATACAGATAGATATATCTATAGATAGATTGTTAGATAGATTGATAGGTATCTCTAGACAGACATATACACAGATAGATCCACAGACAGACAAACACAAAAAGATAGATCTACAGACAGGCAGATAGATCCACAGACAGACAGACACTAATACATAGATCCACAGACAGATATATAAGAAATATAATTAAACAATTTAAACTAAAGATAAGACTTTACAAAACTTTCTTTAAAATCTGTTTTAAAAAAACAACAATTTGTGGTGGGAAAAAATAGGTCATCCCAACAATTATTCCAACTTAAATTGGCTAAAATCACACACAGGTGTATCATATCAGGTACACATGATTAGAACATTAGCTGTGTCCCAATTCAAGGGCTGCAACCTTATAAGCATGAGACCTTAAAAGTTGAGCACTCGGTCTTTCAAGGTGGAAGCCTCAGAAGTTCGTGAAGAGAACTGAAATGAGACGGTCTAACCTTCGGAGGACTCATAATTGGAGTCACCTGCTGCATGCGCCCACCGCGCCTGTCAGCAGGACACAGCGGACGCTTCTGACTTATTAAAATAAATATGAAATCAGAAAAATATTAATTTATTTTAGAAAATATGACACGTTGATGTAGATTAAACTATTCAATAGTATATCAAATCAATCAACCTTAGAAATATACGCAACATAAAAGAATAATATTAACACAAAACATAACTTATAATACTAAAACAGTGACAAGAAAAAATGTTTTCTGATAAATACACTTTTATTTAATAAAGGTTAGAATTGTTTATTTTAGAATATCCAGCCATTTTATTCAGCCTTTGCAGACGCGCAATGACTCTTGGGATATCCTCGGCTGTTAAGGATCCATTCGTTCTATCCTTAAAAGCGCGAGAAATGAGGACGCCTCTACAATCAGAAAGAGACTACACAAGTTTAACTTTCATGGGAGGTGTGCAAGGAGGAAACCCCTGCTCTCTAAGAAAAACATAAAGGCCAGACTTAAGTTTGTCAGAGAGAATGTAGACAAAGAGCAGGACTTTTGGAATAATGTTCTTTGGACGGATGAGTCTAAAATTGAATTATTTGGACATTGCAAGAGAGGACATGTTTGGCGTAAACCAGGAGTGGGGAACCCTGGGTCCTGGAGGGCCACTGTCCAACAGAGTTTAGTTCCAACCCTAACCGAACACACCTGAATTTAATTTTCAAGTAATCCTGAAGACTTGAATTAGATTGTTCAGGTGTGTTTAATTAGGGTTGGATCTAAACTCTGCAGGACAGTGGCCCTCCAGGACCAGGGTTCCCCACCCCTGGCGTAAACCAAATACTGCATTCCAGGAAAGAAACCTCATACCAACTGTAAAACATGGAGGTGGAAGTGTCCTTGTTTGGGGGTATTTTGCTGCAGCAGGACCTGGCCAGCTCACCATCGTAGAATCCACCATGAATTTTACTGTGTATCAGGGGGTGCTTGAGGAACATGTGAGACCATCCATAAAAAAGTTAAAGCTAAAGCGGAACTGGATCTTGCAACAGGACAATGACCCAAAACATACCAGTAAATCCACCAAGAACTGTCTGAAAACGAAGAAATGGAGAGTACTGGAATGGCAGAGTCAAAGCCCAGATCTCAATCCCATTAAGATGCTGTGGGCTGACTTGAAACAGGCTGTACATGCAAGAAACTAAGGGTGTCACGATTTCGAAATCGATCGAAATTAAAGGGATAGTTCACACAAAAATGAAAATTCTGTCATCATTTACTCACACTCATGTTGTTACAAACTTTTATAAATTTCTTTGTTTCTGATGAACACAAAGGAAGATATTTTGAGAAGTATTTGTAACCAAACCATTCCTGGACCCCATTCACTTCCATAGTAGGAAAAAAGAATACTATGGAAGTAAATGGGGTCCACGAATGGTTTGGTTACAAACATTTCATAAAATATATTCCTTTGTGTTCATTAGAACAACGAAATTTATACAGGTTTGTAACAACATGAGAGCGAGTGAATGATGACAGAATTTTCATTTTTGGGTGAGCTATCTCTTTAAGTCACACCCTCGAACTTCGAATAAAAAAATGGGATCGTCGATGCTGCCACGCCCCCATGTCATGTCCGGTCGGCTTGCCAAGTGGGGAAAAACTCTCAAAGATTTATATTTTAAATACGAGGGATGTATTGCTACAACTCCTTGAAATGCATATCATAAACAGGATTACTACCTAGTTATCTGACTTCGGACAGAGGGCAGCTCTCTGCACGTGCACGAGAGTGAGAGAGGTGCCAAGATGCAGCGGCTTATATTTTAAACAAAAGGGATAGTTTGCCTCAGCTCGCATGAAACGCATAAAACTGAACAAATCCGTAAAGATTACTACTTTAGTTTATGTTTAGATTTCGAACAGATGCGAGAGCGCGTGCACGTGAGACAGAGAGAAGCGCAGCTGCTTATGACGTGTTGGATTTATTTCAGATGTTAGGAGTCCAAGACACGCGCATTAAGTCCATGTGCGTGCAAGAAGGAATCCTACAAGCTTTCTTGCATAAAGTGAAGTCCACAAACCCCCATGCGAGAAAAAGCACGCAATGTGCATGTTAGTGTGAAACTATAGTAATAATAAAAATAAATAATAAATAATAATTAGGGATGCACCGATACCACTTTTTTGGAATACGAGTACGAGTACTTGCATTTCAGTACTTGCCGTTACCGAGTACTTAATAAAAAAACATGATTTAAATTTACAGGTAACAGCTTTAGTCATATAATTTAACAAAAAAAACAAAGGACTAGTTTTCCAGTTTGTTGTAAACTCTGCTTCTTTGGACAACACAAGAGGCATTGTGTCTTTGTGAAGTGTATGTCATTGTTTAACGAATGTTAATTGTTGTAAACCTGGATACTGTGATGCAAGAAAAATTTCAGACTTTGTCTGACAATAAAGTACCATATCATATCATATCATATCATATCATATCATTTACCCCTTACACGCCGCTCAAACATAGAAATTTATCAGACCGTGGTATCGATTCCAGGTATCGGGGGACTTTTAATGAGTACGAGGACTTTAGAAAATGTGGTATCGAGGCCGATACCCGATACCAGTATTGGTGCATCCCTAATAATAATGACATAGCATTTAAAAAAAAAAAAAGAGAATCGATTTGTGACCTTAGAATCGAAAAAGTAATCAAATCGAGGATTTAGAGAATCGTGACACCCCTACAAGAAACCCATCAAATATCTCACAGCTAAAAGAATTTTGCATTGAGGAGTTGGGCAAACTTTCCTCGGATCGATGTCAGAGACTGGAAGATGGCTACAAGAAGCGTCTCACTGAAGTAATTTCAGCCAAAGGGGGTAACACTCACTATTAGTGGGCAGGGTGTCCTAACTTTTTCCTAAGTTATAATACACATTTTGGTTGAAATTTTTTTTTATGAGTAAAACTAGATCATTTTTTGTTGTTTACCTGCAATCAAGGCTTTGAAGCGGTTCACGGAACAAAAACGAAAACCAGAAACTTTTGATGTTTTGCATGGAACAAAAACGAAACCAGAAACTTAAAAAAAATATATGTTCCGGAACAGAAACGTTTATTTAAAATAATGGTAACTGGCAATGCCGTTTTTTTTTTTTTTTTCGTTTTTTTGACAAGATTTCTGTCTAATATGACTCGGTGAAGTTCACCTTCGGTTGTCGTTGACTCATCTATGAGAAGCGTGCCACTTTCAAGTAGCCTAACTTACTCAAGCCCAAGTCTCTAATGCTTAATAATAATAGGTAAATATTATAGGCTACCAAGTTTCTCATGACCCATAGTTCGGCTCGCATGCGATTTGCTGATTAATTTCCAAATTTAAATAGGGTGAAAGTTGATCATTTGCATGTGTTTCAAAGGCTTGCAAATGTTAACACTTAAGTGAGTTTAAACAATTTAACCGCAAAAAGACAATAAAGTGAGCAGTTTTCTTTACACACAAACGCACATGTTGTTGGTTGTGTCCGGTTCAACTCCAATCAAACGTGATTAACCCTATGCCCTTCAAAGATCAGAACTCTTGATGTATAAACTTGAGAGAGAGTTGCGCTGCTGTGTCTCATACTGTAGTCCATTAAAATACATTTGGTGAATAAAGCACTGAAAAACAACGTAATTTTCACTTTATGTGGAGCGACTTTTTATGCTGCATCTTCTTCCCAAAGCGCTGTTTGGAATTCGTCCTCCGTCTGTGTGTGTGCGCGTGTTTAAGTGTGCTCAACAAATGTAGGCATGTCAGAATTACAGTTATGCCGCTTACATAATGTAGCCTTTTTTAATGTTTGATGACAAGATATACTAATAATTGTAGGCTAATAATTTAAGTTTAATATCCTAAGGATCAGCCTACTTATTTGTATGCCCCACAACTGATATGGAACGTTATTAACTCTTTCCCCGCCATTGACGAGATATCTCGTCAATTAAGAGAAAACGCTTCCCCGCCAATGACGAGATTTTCCGTCTTTCCGCAATACCGCTATTATCCACCAGGTGGCGCCCTTCCGCAACTTTTTAAAACCGGAAGTATTGCCCTATGGCAAGCTGCTGCATGTCCGTGTCTGTTTTAAAGATCGCTCTGAATATGATCCCTATGAAAAATCCGTCATAAAAATGGAATTATTTATTATTAATGGAATTATTATGCTTTTTGCTCAAAATATGGTGTTTTTGCAAAAACCTACCCATATTCAAAAGCTGATTGCAAAAGAACCACTAAAGGTAGGATGAAACGGTTTTTTTGTTTGAAAGCAGAGGGTCTGTTCTTTCATTTGGTATATTGTATGTTTACATATTTAAAGAAGAACATTTTCTGGAAGGCATTAAACTTTTGTGAAAATCATGAAAAACGCTGGCGCTGGCTGGCAACTTTTTTTAAAAATGCTGGCGGTGAAAGAGTTAACCAGTTCAGTAATTTTAGGGTTGAAACGAAAACCGGAAAGGTTAAAATACTGTTTCTGTTCGGAACGAACCAATTGGGAAAAAATTCTGGTTCAAAGCCCTGCCTGCAATTAAATCACTTTCTTTTTCAGACAAAATTAAAAACAAGATTAGCCAGCGATATGTAAATATTTCTTAATAAAAAACAGAAAATGTAATGGGGTGTCCTATTTTTTTACATGATATATATCTATAGACAGACACAAAGATAGATAGATCCACAGACATACATACACGCATACATACATACAGATCAAAAGACAGACTGACACACAAAAAGATAGATCCATGCACGTATGCAGTAAATAGATAGATCTATAGTTTTACAGACAGACAGAAAGAATAACAGCCAGACGGATTATTAGATAGATTGATAGATATCTCTAGACAGACACACATATAGCTAGATCAACTGTCAGACAGATAGATAGATACAGACAAACAAACAAACAGACAGACACATTTATAGACAGATAGACCTGTATACAGTAGATAAATCCCAACTATATACTGTACATACTGAAAAATGTACAGCTTTAGTTCTGTTTTAAGGCTTTTGTTTTGGGGTAAATGGTTAAAATCAAAAGTTTGCTTTCATATATAGGAGGCTGCTCCACATAGCCCGATCTAAGAAGCTTCGTGAGCAGCAAGGTAAAGTTATTCTGGAGGGAAGACATCTCATACACTGTGCTCTGGATGCAGGGGCTGTGGTACAGACGCTTTTCTTCTGCTCTGTCAAGGCACTACAGGAGCTTCCCCTTGATAAACTGAGACAAGCCAGTCTTGTGAAAGTTAAGATGGATGACTCGAAACTCTGGTCTGATCTCGACACTTCACAAGATGTAATAGGTAAGAAACTTGTAACGCCATTGTCAGATGGATTCAAATCAAACGTTGTAGCTCATACAGCAGCACGTGTGATTTAAAAGACATAAAGAGCAACGCAGTTTAATCATGTGTGACATGGTCTTCAATTGCAGCCATATTCAAACGTCCTACGGCCTCCCTTTTAACCTATCCAGAGGAAAAATATGGCAAGCCCTGGCCCCTCACACTGATTTGTGACAACGTGAGGGATCCGGGAAACCTGGGAGCAGTGTTACGCTCCGCTGCGGCGGCTGGATGCCATAGTGTGCTGCTAACTAAAGGTACAAGTTTATTTCAAATTCACAAATTTGAACTCTTTTAATGAATAGTTCACCTTAAAATGTATGGAAAAGAAACATGCCAAATTATGGCAGAGTTTTAACAAATATATGTTACAAAAAAACATAACAATTATTATATTTATTGTACTTTAACAATAAATATTGTAACATCTCCTTTTAGGATGTGTGGATGTTTGGGATCCTAAGGTCCTTAGAGCAGCCATGGGGGCTCACTTCCGTCTTCCAATTATCCCAAGCCTAACTTGGAAGGACATCCCAAATCATCTTCCCAATACCGCGACAATTCATGTTGGAGACAACAGCAGAACCATCATGAATAAAGATGACCACACCATGACCCCTAAAAACCAAAAAAAGCCGTCAGATTATGGTTGGGTCAGAGGTCATCACTACCCAACGAAAGTACAGTGTGACGCCGATGATGAATTTGAGGATTATGAAGGTAGCAGATGTGCGCACACAAGTAAATCCCCTGAGACCCAAAATTACCACACCGACTGGGTTGCCAGGCACACAGGCATCGTGATTGGAGGAGAAACGCACG
This sequence comes from Paramisgurnus dabryanus, assembly GCF_030506205.2. NCBI lineage: Eukaryota > Metazoa > Chordata > Actinopteri > Cypriniformes > Cobitidae > Paramisgurnus > Paramisgurnus dabryanus. The sequence goes on from NC_133354.1 coordinate 24,886,523, forward strand.
GCCTGAGCCAGGAAGCGTTGCGATTGGCTGAGAAGACCGGGGGCCGGAGGTTATTAATCCCCATGGTGTACGGTGTGGACAGCTTGAACTCTGCCATGGCTGCGAGTATTTTGCTTTTTGAAGGAAGGAGGCAGCTGCAGCTACAGATAAGAGGAAAGTTGACCACAGCTTCATGAAAACAGGATGTCACGTATTAAATTCGACATAATCCTTATAATCTTTATATACCGTATGTGCTATAAATAGATCCAGGATGTTTTTGTAATATAGAAATGTCAATGTATGTAAATAAACATTAAAAGATAAAATCACCATTTTAGGTTGCAATAATAATTTATCATAAATTATGGGTCAAAGCATGTTTAATATATTTTATTTTTAATCTACTAATGTGCAAGTTTGTATACGGTAGAGATTAAGATAGAGCTCTTCAACCTTTTTACAAGAAGAAATAGAGTTTATGTATCAAATTAAGACTGGATTTACATACTTAGTTATGATGGTTACATTACACGGATATACTTTTTGGTATACACAGTTGCATATTGTTAACATACTACATAACATTTTAAATTTGCTGAATAGATAACATTTTTTAATTGTCATATTGGTACAAATTCTTATTTTGTTTTTACCTCAACATGTGGTAAATGCCAACGAACATTAAATTAAAGATTAAATAAAAATAAGTTTTGAAATAAAAAGCACGAAGTAAAATAAAAAGTAGGACTACTTAATATTAACAATTTACAACATAAGAGAACTTGTATTCAATAACAACCTGTAATATAATAATAATGTGGGAACCTTCATTTTAATCAAGTTTTATTTTTATTATTAGCATATTAATGCATTTTTCCAAAAAATTAAATTCAAACAATATTTGGAGGACCACTTGTTATATCATTATGGACCCCCAAGGGGCCACGGACCCCCTGTTGGGTTTAGTCATAAAATTAGCCTGGTATGATTACAATAAAAGCCTGTGCGATGTGAAACAAACATCTTCAGGACATTCTTGGTGGTGGTTATAATATAAAAACAGATACAAATTGATGCCTATAATAAAATAATTGATCATTGCTTTGAGATTAAGGACAAATGTAATAATTATGTGGAGAACTGTATGACTTTTTAATATTTATATGTAATGAACATTATTGTCCTGACTGATAATAAGCTCTTTAATTTTAGTAAAAAAAATTGGGCCACTTTTTCTTTATTTTAAAGATAACCACAGACGTATCATAAATGTGTGATAGGGTCACAAGTTTCTTAAAAATTCCCTTTATTTTTGAGTGCATATTCTGCATATATCAATGGTAAATTAGACTAAACTGTGTGCCTTCATGTATTATTTATGCAGGCATGCTGAATTTCAATCAGATGAGTTTCTATCCCAGCACTTCTCCAAGCAGCAGATGCAAGAAGTCATTTAATCATTTAAGTGCCTGTTTATAAATGTGCCTTATAAAACTTATGTTTTAATGGTGAAAGCTTAAATAAAAACTGAAGTACATCTTTTCAAGCAGTTTCAATGTAACCCACAAACTAAGTTTCTTACATTATAATAACTGAAAAAATATCAACCTTAGTTGGGTTTTCTTCACATTTTGTACCATACACCTCATTTAATCTAACCCTACAAAGCATTAACCTGTTAATATGCCATTACTTTTATTTAGATTTCTGTTTTCACCTCTAGATGGTGCAAGTGTACAGTCTTTAGAATAAATGTAAGAGATGACCGTGTTGTTAGGGGTGTTTGCACTAAAAACTTTGATTTTGGTTTTATGATACTATCCATTGTTTTTTCCAAATAACTTGATGCTGTATTGAAACTATTTTAATATATGATGTGTGTATAACAAAGCTGACTGAGAGCGATGATTGAACTCATGATCAAGTGTCAGTGTGCATGTGAGAAGATGAGTAGCACTGGAGGCTGATGAAGTGCAATAAGGGGACCAGCTGTTGATTAGGAAGGAAAGAGGAGCTCATTACAGGCTAATTACATGTCATCTAAACTATCATTTTAGTTCATCCATCCAAATATTCATATACAATTTTCTTTTATCCATTAGACATCATGCTTTTACATAAATATTTTCAGGACAGTGACCATCAACAATCAAAACCAGACATAGTATAGATCGTTTCAGCAGTAACAACATTTTTTTTTTTTTTTTTTTCAGCAGTAACAACATAAACAAGCCGCTGTCGCGGTCCTCACCTAACTTCCGGTAAACTCCGCTAATAATAAATAACAGCAAAGTTCTTTAAACATAGTTTATTTATATAACAAGCAAACAAAACAACACATAAATTACCAAGGAAACCAAAACATTTGTTATTTTCAATGAGGCATTTTTTCAAGAGATCTGGGGCCCGTTTCAGAAAGGTGGTTAAGTGCAAACTCTGAGTTTGTTAACCCTGAAATAAGGGAAACTCTGAGTTTTCCGTTTCAAAAAGGGAGGTAGGTTAAACCTGAGATGGTGGGGTAAGTCAAGCCTGTTTCAGAAGGAGAGGTAACTTATACTCAGAGTCTGTTTCCGGAGTAACATACTCTCTGAACCTAACCTGGTCGGGAGCAGGTTTTATCCTGTAAACTCTGAGTTTCTTGTGGTCTCCTCCCCTTTTGAGTAGCGGTGTTTAATCTTGTTAGTTGCTTTAGTACATTCAATCATTGCGCACATTTTTATTATGTACACTGTAAAATATTTTTAGCTGTCTTTAAGTTATAATTAAATTGCCAGTGCAAACCATTTTAACTTACTACTTTATATATTTATATATTACACTAAACTTTCAACTAAAAAATTAAAACAGTAAATTGAAATGACTAAAGCTAATATGATATACTTAGGTTCATAGATCGTCTTAGTGACTAAAATGTCATGTACTTTTATAGAGAATCTTGTAGATGATGATGTTGCATTCATTTGTAGAAAGTTAAATTTATGTCCCGAGAGGATTTTGAGACCCCGAGTGTTTTTTGTCATATCCGCTTACATTTATGTGAGCGAAATTATTATTTTTTGCAGTCATTTTAGATATATAAATATCATTATATGACTAATATCAGTCTTTGTGGTGCTCTTACATTTATACAGTTGCCTTGACATTTCTTACGTATCTACTCGTCATTATCGCTGGTCTAGTGGGTAGTGCTGTGTGTAATATTTGAGCCAGACCTGCGATCGGAGATCGAATCCCGGCTGGGCGAATTTTTGTTTTATTCATGACAAACATTTGTAAAGTTCGTAGCCCTATAACAAAGTATTATGCTTAATTTTATTTTAGCTGCGCTGCTGTCATCTTTTTGTCCATGGGATTGCATGTGCATGTAAATGAATATAATAACGTAAAGTCCTCAGTTTATTTACTTCTGATATTTTAAGTTTGATGGAAAATGAAATGTACTCATTAACTAGAGTAGCAATTTACAAAAACAACTCTTTTCTTTAAAATATATGCTCGTAGTTCCCTGCTGAAAAAAACAGCATACCAGCAAGACCAGCATATGTTGTGTTTTGGTGCTGGTTTGCTAGTGAACACCAGCTAAACCAGCATCAAACCAGCATCAGCACCAGCATTAGCACCAGCTAAACCAGCAACAAACCAGCATTAGCACCAGCTAAACCAGCATTAGCACCAGCATCCCATGCTGGTCATTCCAGCATATGTTGTGTTTTGGTGCTGGTATGCTGTGTTCACCAGCTAAACCAGCATAGACCAGCATAATTCCCATGCTGGTCCATGCTGGTTTGATGCTGTTTTTTTCAGCAGGGTTGCTGTACACTTGCAGTAACACTTTCAGTTTTAGTAGTAAAAATGATTAAGACCTCTTTGTCACGTGCTGTTGCCACGGTAAATCGTAATATCTGAGCTCCATTGATGATGGCTTTTCATTGTGGCTGTGCACGCGCTTAACTACTCAGAGTCGATTGAACTAACTCAGATCAGCTTTTCTGTAACCGAAAACTCAGAGTTTACTATCTCAGAGTAAATCAACTCAAGAGTTCAAGTTTAAACTCAGAGTTGGTTGAACCTCCTTATTGAAACGGGCCCCTGTTTAGCAACTAGTCACCCTGCTGAAAAAAACAGCATCAAACCAGCATGGACCAGCATGGGAATTATGCTGGTCTATGCTGGTTTAGCTGGTGGTCACAGCATACCAGCACCAAAACACAACATATGCTGGTATGACCAGCATGGGATGCTGGTGCTAATGCTGGTTTAGCTGGTGCTAATGCTGGTTTGGTGCTGGTTTAGCTGGTGCTAATGCTGGTGCTGATGCTGGTTTAGCTGGTGTTCACTAGCAAACCAGCACCAAAACACAACATATGCTGGTCTTGCTGGTATGCTGTTTTTTTCAGCAGGACAGACCATTAAAAAAACGAAACCGGAAGTAAGGTTCGGATCCAGACGTGTATCACGTGCGTCCGATGAAACCGTCTATAAAGATCAATGCATTCAAAATAATGCTGGATTGAAAATAACACTCTAAAAATGGCTGGGTTATTTTTGACCTATAATGGGTAAATATTTGACAGAACATGTGCTGGGTTAAAAATTGACCCATTGCTGGGGTATTTTAACCCAACTGCTGGGTTATTCTACTCCATGGTTGCATAACGACAACCCAACATTGGGTCATTTTAACCCAGCACGGGGTCATTTTTAACCCAGCACGTGTTCTGTCCATTATTTACCCATTATGGGTAAAAAAACATTTTAGAAAAGGGACAACCCCAGCTGTTGGGTTAAATGTTGATATTTTGACACAACAATGGATTAAAACAAATAACCTAATGGGTTCGGTTCGTACCTTTTTGACCCAACGCTGTGTTGAAAATAACCCAGTGAACATCGATCTCATCTCACAAAGAACTGTTCTTTAGATGTTTAGAAGTTACAAAATAAAGTTAAACGGCTATTGTAAACACACGAGAAGTACACATGAATAGAAGTAAACAAGCTTGCTCTCCGTTGAATAATCATCCTAAATTTGAATGCGAAAACTAATTCAACACATGAATATTTATCAACACTTAAAATCAAACCAGAATTTGATTACGTTTATCATTTTCCAGCATTCAAAATGAAAGTCACACATCCGAGCCAGAGGTGCAATGCCGGTTCCTCACAGAAACGGATGTTTTTTGTCCAAAATTGAAATCTCGATCGGCTTGCCCTGAACGAACAATAATGTAATATTCTTCAGTAAAGAGAAGGTTTATTGCGTGTTATGATTGCATAAGATTATACTTTTAGCACCTCAGACTAACTAACACAACACATCAACCCACGCCATCTGACAGCCATTCAACCTCTGAAAAATTGAATTTCAAAGCAACAGAAGATGTGTAGAACAGAAATGGACATTGTGACAGACTATTCAGATGTGGCCGTGGAGAGAAAATACAAACGCGGTACCTTCCAACCAGTACTGATGAGAGTCTAAAAATAGCAACAGAGAGAAAGAGAGAGAGAGAGGTGAAGCTTTTGATGTCACTGCCATGCCAATTCTCGCGCGGTGGGGTGTGGATTAATTGTTAGCTGGATTTTGAACTGTATTCGTCTAACTGGCTCATCAGGGGTATTTTTTCTCGTCCCTCGGGGGCTGTTATTAAAATCAGTTTTATTTTTCTTTCTTCTTCACGCCATTCAAGCATCTGTGGCTATATTCCTAACTTGCATGTTTTTGGCATGTGGGAGGAGACCCGGGAAAGGACATGCAAACTCTACACAGAAAGGCCACCTGACTTAGCCGGGGCTATGGGGACCTTCTTGCTGTGAGGCAACTGTGCTACCCATTACGCGCCCCCGAAACAGTTTTATCTCTCACTTACTCTTCACCTAGTAACCAGTGTTTCAAAACACAACCTTTATCCTCTGTGCTTTATCCTAAAAGCCAAAAAGACTTGTTTTCCGTTTATAGTCCTTGCATCTATCCACAAACTCTTAATGAGTTCCTAAGGGACCAATTTAGGGTTTCTTAGGAAAACAAGTCTGTTAATCCATTCTTTCTCCTTTCTCTTCAGCAATGATTGCAGTAAACCACCAGCCCCTGACTTGCAGATGCTCAGCTCCTGTAGATGTATCATACTTATTTGAATTGGCATTGATGGGTGATATATGGAGCAATGAAGCGTGTGTGAAAACAATGAAGTGTGGAGGCCGCGGGCTGTTGCTTATCACAGATACTGATGTGTCTGAGGGGGCATAACAGCTCCAGAGACGATGAGATGAGGAACGTATGAATTGATCTTTTAATCAATGCTCACAATCTCCTAGTCAGTGCTGATTTATTATTAGTTATATTAAATTAGAAGGGAAATGTGAAATATTAGGATCGATATTAAAAGCCATTTATAAAACAGTTACAATACAATACTTTCATGAAGCAAAATCACTAAAAATCTTCCTTCCACTGGAAAAATAGTCCATGACCGACTGTGAGTAGCAACAATGTTTCACATATGTTTATTACGTTGCTAAACGTCCTATGCAGTGATACACAGAATCTTGGGTGCAGCGCTGTACTTTATCGTAAATAAAACACAGCTATTGACCAATCAGAAACAAGGACTGCAATTAAATGATTTATAAACTAAAATATGTGATCATCTTACATGCTTGTGTTGTGATTTTTTTGGGCAAGCAGTGCTATAGTGCAAACTAGCTTGTAGGAGACCGTATCCTGTTTTTACAAATGTGAGTGTGTAATGTAAAGAACAAATGCAAATGAATGGAAATTGCAATAATGTATTGATCATGCCGTTTATTTCTTTAAAACAGTGGGAAGTTTTGAAAGTTTCAAGTTTAATACAGTTTTTTGCCATTATTAATCATTTTATAACCATAACAAATTGATACATTGAAATATATTTGAATTTCAAGAATAAAATGTGTCACTAGTTTGCTTTAATCCCAGTATCACTTTACTGTATCTGGTATAAAAGTTACCAGCTGTCTGCTTTATGAGGTCTTGTCTTTTAAATAATCTTTTAAAGGTGGCAAATAATTCATTAAAATAAAATCTACATAAAAGGTTTGTGGCTTTATTAAGTGCAATAACTGGGGTACAAATTTTGGCCATTTATTCTGACAGTGTATGCATCTAACTATGGATACTGATTTGAGTTATAAACAACAGAAGCAAACATATTCCCAAACATAACGCTCAGAAGGAATGTAAAGTGAATGTGATAGATTTGGGCCAATATAAACAGTCGAGCTCAACTGCTATTCTGTACTTCCTTTAGAAATAATTCATGCCTCTGTGCATGTGTGTTCATGTGTGTCTTTAGGTATGAATAATTTAAAGTTCAGTGCTTCAGTAGATTATGCATATGCTTCCAGCCACTAAAAACTACTTTGTGTATGTTGACAAAAGAAAACAGCTCTACATCCGAAGGCTGCCCGAGGCTCACAACACAGCACCTGCTTTAAAAGAGAGCTTGCAATCAAGGATATTTCATTCCAAAGTGTCCACTCTATTGAGGGAAGTGAATCGCCTTTTTCAGATTCTTAATTTTCTTGCAGGGATATGTGGGAGGAAGAGAAGTAGGATTGGTTGAGGCAGACAGAAGTGGACACGTTGGACAAACAATCACAAAATCACACACTTCAACTGCAAAGACTGATATTAAATGTATTCTCAGTTTGTGAGACCAAAGACAAATGTGATATTAACCACCCAGCCAAATTTGAATGATTAAAAAAAGGTAATTTAAAATAAATAATATTCTCTGCTCTCAAACGCTGGGGGCGTGTTCGTTGGGGGCGCGGGAAACTACGGCCACTTACGGAAATCTGTTATCTTTCTCAACTTTCAAATACAGTTACAACCTAATGGATGCACGTGATATTTTAGGGGCGGGGCCATGCTGGTGGCTCCAGTGCATCATGGAGCCACCACTTTAGCCCCACCCCAAAAATGTCTTTGTAACAGATTTCAGCAATACATTTATAACATTTATAATGTGTTAAGAAACTATTTTCTAAAATTACTTTACACAGACTTTAAAGGCAGTCCTTCCAAAAAAACGTGGCGTTTTTTTGTGATTGTTGCGGGCAAAAATCCTTGATCTTGCAGCACGTTTTCTTAAAAAATGCAATGGAATATGCGGGATATTTATGCAACTTGCAATAACAGTTTGCAGCTTTTCAATGATGTTCATGTCACATAATCACGTCACTTCATAACGTTCCCATGGCAACAGGGGACATGGCTGCGCTTGTGTGAAGTAAATGCGACATTTTTCAACTTTCTGCTAAGAAATATGTGATTTTTGCTACGAAAATGCTGGGATTATGAAATCATGCAAGCCAGCATATTTTGCGCACGGAAATCTGCAATTTATGCTGTGAAAGTGCGGCGTATTTGAAAAAATGAGACCCCCGCATAAATATGCGGACTTTGGTTGATTATGCGTTGAATCATGGGATCGCATAATCGAGTTTTTCATTTCACAAGACTTTTTTAAGATATAAAATGAATCGTTGGTGTCCCCAGAGTACGTATGTGAAGTTCAAGCTCAAAATACCATAAAGATAATTTATTATAACATGTTAAAATTGCAACTTTGCAGGTGTGAGCAAAAATGTACCGTTTTGGGTGTGTCCTTTAAAATGCAAATGACCTCATGGCAGTGCAGTGGTTGCATAGTGCAGATTAAAGGGGGGTATCCCCTTCTGACATCATAAGGGGAGCCAAATTTTTTCACATGCTTGCAGAGAACGGTTTACCAAACTAAGTTACTGGGTTGATCTGTTTCACATTTTTAGGGTTGACACTGGGCACTTAACCATGGAAAAAGTCAGATTTTCATGATATGTCCCCTTTCAAAAACTTCATAATCAGTGAGTAAAGTACAAAATGGAAATGACACAGTAAGTGGAAAATCAGAAAAGCTGAAAAAAAATCAGCTGAAAAATAACATGAATAAATACTTGTGTTTGTGATGAACGTATAAGAGTAAAATTGAAGGTCGTTATTTCTGATATCAGCCATCATTTGAATCACCATAATCTGTCATCATTAATGATCTGTTATAACTGGGTTGGCTCTTTATGATGTGGGTACTATATATAAAGAACCAGACTGTATTCCTTTCACCTCTTTCAACCGAACCTTCTCATTGGCTGTTTCACAAGTGGAGAACTGGCCCAGATACTCACGTCTAACACTGGTATAGCATGTAAAAAATTACCCACTTGAAATAACCCTCACAGCAAAGCAAGAAGTATAAATCCATTCTGCTATCCAGATAGGCAAAGCATCCCCTTTGCAAGGTATCTAAATGTAACCCAGTCTGTAAAAACCGGAAACCTGTGAAGTCATTTGACAGTTTTCTACATAAAATAATTTTGCATAATGTAAAGATCATTCTGTGACAATAATATAACCTTGATATCTTTAATATTGACTGAGTAAGATCATGTCAAAGATGGAAATCAATGAGTAAAATCAAACTTTGATGCTCCTAATCTCATAATTACATCATGAGACTTTAGTCTGGATTTCACAGACAGGGTCACAAATATGTTACATAATAAACACAGCTGTAACTTTATTTCACTAAAATGTATTGCTTATCACCCACAATACAGACAGTCACTGTGGCATGCATATTGTTTAAAGCCATAACAGGTATACAGATGCCAAATTTGCAGTGTTTTATATGGGATAAAAGATTCATCTGCATTAACTTACTGTTAGAGACCATGAAGCTGTGAGGTCAGAACTAATACCCGGTTAGCACCCAAGCTTTAACCAAATCATTATTTACTGTAAATTCAAAGCAGGTTAAGTGAGATCACTGTCCATGGTGCTTAACTAAGTGACAGTTAATAGCTTTGGTTTCACTGACCTTTGTCAACTATATGATGGACATTAGAAGTTTAGCTATAGAGCTCAGTTAGCATTTGACCAAGTACAATATCTTAGGCTGCTGCACTTTTCCCCAAAGACAAATGATGTCAGCATTTCACACTTGTGAGGCAATTGGTGAATTACCGTTGCCATGGAGTTTTTCTTTTATTTTCTGTGTTGTTTTTCCATCTTTGTCCATCTAGGAGTTGGAAACAGCACTAAAAGCTTCACATAATCCATCAGTCCAAGAACATAGAAAAATAGTAAAACTATATTTAATACACTAGCAAAAAAAATACTCCCAAACTGTCACTGTGGCTGTGCCCTTTAAAATTTACAGATATGCTTGCATTTGGTACCAATATGTACCCTTGAGGTACTAAGCTATTCAGGTGCAAAAGTGCTTTTCCCACAGATGACCATTTTTAACTATTCTTTTCTGACAGTGAATTTTAGACTTCCAAAGCAAAAAGAGCATGATGTGTCATATTGTTTTAAACCCCGGAGGTTTCAACAAGCATCCCAGGTGGCCTTAAGATGACTTAAAAATACTCAAATAAGACAAGCATACAAATATGCAAAAGTAACTAAAAATAAAGATATATTTAAGTGTTTGTTTGTTTTTTTTCGTAGAAATTGTGAGTGGGGGGCTTCAAATATTGTTTTGGGCAATGGGGGGACTTTGAAGTAAAACATATGAGATCCACTCCCAACTGAAAAATCCAGCTTAGACCAGCATAAGCTGGTGAGCTGGTTTTAGCTGGTCTTCCAGCTTGGTTTTTGCTGGTGTAGCAAGCTGGTCTAGCTGTGTTTTGAGCACTCTATAAGCTGGTCTAGCTGTGTTTTGGTCATCTTTAAGCTGGTCTAGCTGTGTTTTGTGTACTCTTTAGGCTGGTCTAGCTGTGTTTTGGTCACTCTTTAAGCTGGTCTAGCTGTGTTTTAATCTCTCTTTAAGCTGGTCTAGCTGTGTTTTAATCACTCTTTAAGCTGGTCTAGCTGTGTTTTGGTCACTCTTTAAGCTGGTCTAGCTGTGTTTTAGTCACTCTTTAAGCTGGTCTAGCTGTGTTTTGGTATTTAAGCTGGTCTAGCTGTGTTTTAATCACTCTTTAAGCTGGTCTAGCTGTGTTTTAATCACTCTTTAAGCTGGTCTAGCTGTGTCTTTAAGCTGGTCTAGCTGTGTTTTGGTCACTCTTTAAGCTGGTCTAGCTGTGTTTTGGTCACTCTTTAAGCTGGTCTAGCTGTGTTTTAATCACTCTTTAAGCTGGTCTAGCTGTGTTTTGGTCACTCTTTAAGCTGGTCTAGCTGTGTTTTAGTCACTCTTTAAGCTGGTCTAGCTGTGTTTTAATCACTCTTTAAGCTGGTCTAGCTGTGTCTTTAAGCTGGTCTAGCTGTGTTTTGGTCACTCTTTAAGCTGGTCTAGCTGTGTTTTAATCACTCTTTAAGCTGGTCTAGCTGTGTCTTTAAGCTGGTCTAGCTGTGTTTTGGTCACTCTTTAAGCTGGTCTAGCTGTGTTTTGGTCACTCTTTAAGCTGGTCTAGCTGTGTTTTAATCACTCTTTAAGCTGGTCTAGCTGTGTTTTGGTCACTCTTTAAGCTGGTCTAGCTGTGTTTTAGTCACTCTTTAAGCTGGTCTAGCTGTGTTTTAATCACTCTTTAAGCTGGTCTAGCTGTGTCTTTAAGCTGGTCTAGCTGTGTTTTGGTCACTCTTTAAGCTGGTCTTGCTGTGTTTTAATCACTCTTTAAGCTGGTCTAGCTGTGTTTTGGTATTTAAGCTGGTCTAGCTGTGTTTTAATCACTCTTTAAGCTGGTCTAGCTGTGTTTTAATCACTCTTTAAGCTGGTCTAGCTGTGTCTTTAAGCTGGTCTAGCTGTGTTTTGGTCACTCTTTAAGCTGGTCTAGCTGTGTTTTGGTCACTCTTTAAGCTGGTCTAGCTGTGTTTTAATCACTCTCTAAGCTGGTCTAGCTGTGTTTTGGTCACTCTTTAAGCTGGTCTTGCTGTGTTTTAATCACTCTTTAAGCTGGTGTAGCTGTGTTTTGGTCACTTTTTAAGCTGGTCTAGCTGTGTTTTGGTCTTTAAGCTGGTCTAGCTGTGTTTTGGTCACTCTTTAAGCTGGTCTAGCTGTGTTTTAATCACTCTTTAAGCTGGTCTAGCTGTGTTTTAATCACTCTTTAAGCTGGTCTTGCTGTGTTTTAGTCACTCTTTAAGCTGGTGTAGCTGTGTTTTAATCACTCTTTAAGCTGGTCTAGCTGTGTTTTGGTCACTCTTTAAGCTGGTCTAGCTGTGTTTTAGTCACTCTTTAAGCTGGTCTAGCTGTGTTTTGGTCTTTAAGCTGGTCTAGCTGTGTTTTGGTCACTCTTTAAGCTGGTCTAGCTGTGTTTTGGTCACTCTTTAAGCTGGTCTAGCTGTGTTTTGGTCTTTAAGCTGGTCTAGCTGTGTTTTGGTCACTCTTTAAGCTGGTCTAGCTGTGTTTTGGTCACTCTTTAAGCTGATCTAGCTGTGTTTTGGTCACTCTTTAAGCTGGTCTAGCTGTGTTTTAATCACTCTTTAAGCTGGTCTATCTGTGTTTTGGTCACTCTTTAAGCTGGTCTAGCTGTGTTTTGGTCACTCTTTAAGCTGGTCTAGCGGTGTTTTGGTCACTCTTTAAGCTGGTCTAGCTGTGTTTTAATCACTCTTTAAACTGGTCTAGCTGTGTTTTGGTCACTCTTTAAGCTGGTCTAGCTGTGTTTTAATCACTCTTTAAGCTGGTCTAGCTGTGTTTTGAGCACTCTTTAAGCTGGTCTAGCGGTGTTTTAGTCACTCTTTAAGCTGGTCTAGCTGTGTTTTAATCTCTCTTTAAGCTGGTCTAGCTGTGTTTTAGTCACTCTTTAAGCTGGTCTAGCTGTGTTTTGGTCTTTAAGCTGGTCTAGCTGTGTTTTAGTCACTCTTTAAGCTGGTCTAGCTGTGTTTTGAGCACTCTTTAAGCTGGTCTAGCTGTGTTTTGGTCTTTAAGCTGGTCTAGCTGTGTTTTAATCACTCTCTAAGCTGGTCTAGCTGTGTTTTAATCTCTCTTTAAGCTGGTCTAGCTGTGTTTTGGTCACTCTTTAAGCTGGTCTAGCGGTGTCTTGGTCTTTAAGCTGGTCTAGCTGTGTTTTAGTCACTCTTTAAGCTGGTCTAGCTGTGTTTTGAGCACTCTTTAAGCTGGTCTAGCTGTGTTTTGGTCTTTAAGCTGGTCTAGCTGTGTTTTAGTCACACTTTAAGCTGGTTTAGCTGTGTTTTAGTCACTCTTTAAGCTGGTCTAGCTGTGTTTTGGTCTTTAAGATGGTCTAGCTGTGTTTTGGTCACTCTTTAAGCTGGTCTAGCTGTGTTTTAGTCACTCTTTAAGCTGGTCTAGCGGTGTTTTGGTCACTCTTTAAGATGGTCTAGCTGTGTTTTAATCACTCTTTAAGCTGGTCTTGCTGTGTTTTAGTCACTCTTTAAGCTGGTCTAGCGGTGTTTTGGTCACTCTTTAAGCTGGTCTAGCTGTGTTTTAATCACTCTTTAAGCTGGTCTTGCTGTGTTTTAATCACTCTTTAAGCTGGTCTAGCTGTGTTTTAATCACTCTTTAAGCTGGTCTAGCTGTGTTTTAATCACTCTTTAAGCTGGTCTAGCTGTGTTTTAATCACTCTTTAAGCTGGTCTAGCTGTGTTTTGATCACTCTTTAAGCTGGTCTAGCGGTGTTTTGGTCTTTAAGCTGGTCTAGCTGTGTTTTGGTCATCTTTAAGCTGGTCTAGCTGTGTTTTGGTCACTCTTTAAGCTGGTCTAGCTGTGTTTTGGTCAATTTTTAAGCTGGTCTAGCTGTGTTTTGGTCACTCTTTAAGCTGGTCTAGCTGGACTTAGCTGGTCAGGCTGGAAGACCAGCTGACCCACCAGCTTAATCAGCTTTGCCAGGCTGGGAGGACCAGCTTAAACCAGCTACTGCCACCTTAAACCAGCTAAAACCAGCTACCAGTTTTGATAGTGTACAATTTCTTCAGAAGAATCTGAAATCCTAATGTTGCCCTAAGATCTCTTTGATTTTACATAGCATATGCTTTATAAGAAAGTCATATGGGTGTTACATTTATGCATGGAGTACACACTTTTATCCAAAGTGGCTTGCAGAGGATTAAGGAATACATTTTTATCACTGTGTCCCCTGCGAATCAAACTCGCATTTTTTTGCGCTGAAACAGGAACACTGATGGTGAGTAGATGATTTCTCAATTACTCCTTTAAAACATAATTATACAATTTTAAAAATATATTCCCTAATAGTATAAATCCACTTAGTTTTTCATTCAAAGTCCCTCTATGTCTATTGTCTAAGTTAACGACCACCAGAAGCTGAGGAGGGTCCAGTGAGAACTTATGAAGCCTTAAACCGATTCATAATCAACTGTATGATTCATATGCACATTGAAGACGCACGCACATCGGCCACACACAGACCACAGTATTAACGATGCTCGTCAGTCTCGAGGCTCGTGCACATTCGTCACAGACGCGTTCGCGTGACGAGATAGGCTACTTTCCGAGTCATGCGTCATAGTGGCTCAGACGCATCACTTTTGGCGCGATTCGGATGCGCGCTGCACTTTAACGGCATTTCGTGGTCGCAGGTGCACGACAGGTAGTAAAATATGGGAAGCCGATCTCCTCAAAAGAAGGACGAAACTGCGCCACTCGATTGATCCGCGCTGCGCGGACCAATTATACGCGCAGCCCAATGGACAGAGCCGCGCGACTATCTGGATAGCGCAGAGATGAGTTGTTTACTTGCGCCACCCGATGGATAGCGCAGCGCTGACCAGTTTCATCAGAGCAGCGCGACCCACTGGGAAGCGCAGCGCGACTCTGATGGAATAGACTCGATTTACCCACAATTCTCTGCTAGTGGGACAAAACCGTGTTAGTGCTGTCAAAACATTATTACATTTTAAAGATAAAAAATAAAAGTATAATTATTCGACTGTTTATTTATTGGCAAGCAACTTGTGCGAATTCCACTCCCTCTCTCAAAGAAGCAACTTAAACCATTTTGCAAGATGTAAACAACGCTGGTCCAGAAACACTTCCTGTCTCAGTTTGTAACTGTTTTCTTTATTTCACATATATCTTAAAGATGTTAGTTTAACTTTTTGATTCAGTTATTTTGGTTGTTGTATTTTATCCCAACGTGTTAAAAAACTGAAACACGAAGAGCTTCGACCAATTGTTTACGACTTGCAAAATGGTCTATATAGCAGTGCTTGGTTATTGGGAACAGTTGAGATATTAACAAATATACAGCTTATGTCACTTTATCAGTGCGGGACTAACAAACCAAAGTAACTTGCAAACCCACATTTCCTGATATGTCAAGAAATGCAGCTGGCACTACCAGAAAAATATATGCAAAACAATTGCATAATGCTATAATGTCATTATTAAATCATTAAAAATTATTACAAAAATAAAATAATAAAATAAATGTAACTGCAATGCATAAAGTATACAAATGACGGCAGCATATAAGATGAGAACACCATATAAGATATTATAAATATAAAACGAGCACTCAAGGTAGATAAAAAAATCGTTGATCATTGCCATTCATATTGTAATCATTTTTATTAATGTCAAATAACAGAATAGTAGAATTCGTGCATATCTTTAACACAAAATAAAAAAATAATAATAAACAGAGATAATTTACGTCAGACGTGTGGTCACCTCTATTAAATTAACTACCAAGAGGAAGAAATTGTTATTTATGGTTACCCGATTATACCAATCAAGCTGATAAGTATTTAGATGCTGTTTTAACTTATGCATATTAGTAAATTAAGTTGTCTTGTGGCAAAATTAACAAAATGGTTATTTAAACTGGAAATAAATTGTATACTAACAGAGAATTGTGGGTAAATCGAGTCTATTTCATCAGAGTCGCGCTGCGCTTCCCAGTGGGTCGCGCTGCTCTGATGAAACTGGTCAGCGCTGCGCTATCCATCGGGTGGCGCAAGTAAACAACTAATCTCTGCGCTATCCAGATAGTCGCGCGGCTCTGTCCATTGGGCCGCGCATATAATTGGTCCGCGCAGCGCGGATCAATCGAGTGGCACAGTTTCGTCCTTCTTTTGAGGAGATCGGCTTCCCATAGTAAAAGATTAGACTGCAGTACTAACTAATGTGTGGTCACTTTTGCGAGGAAGCAGGTGGTTTTGGGGTATACGCGCGCGCACACTGTGATTCCGTTTGGTGATCAATTGATTTTAAACTAACTGTCGCGCGTATACCTGTGTAACGAGTCAGGATGGAAAAAGAGACGCGAGGTAAGACTTGTGTTTTATTGTCTGATGTGCATGCTTATAGTGATGCAACTAAAATGCATGTCTTGTCAGTCGATGCGATGATCACTGACACACAATGGCATTTTTATTGAGAAACTGTTTTAGTGATTGAGAGTGAATGAACTACTTTACTGTATGCTGTCCATGTTAAGTGCATGCTTACCGAATCTTGCATTCGTTTAGATCACTGTTTTAATAACATCACACTATTATCGTTGTGACACTTTTTAGTCAGAGTGGGTTTATGGTCCATTTCTGTATAGGCACTTACCTTAAGGTCTTGCCTCCCAAAGCCAGGCTCTTATCACAGATGTTGCCCAAAGATACAGTTCATTTAACACACATTGGCTTCTTGTTAAATTAACATTGGCTGTGCCATTAAATAGCTATACAGCAAAATTAAAAACTAAAATGAATAAAAAATTGGTCACAAAAATATTAGAAATTGAGAGAAATTGTAGTAGACAAAACCTGTATGTGATGGTTGGCCCCAGCTTGACAATTATGAATGCATTTATCCTAGAACATCAGTTTATAGAAAATTGGCAGCCGCCGGTTAGATTTTTTTTCAGTGTCTGCTTTCCAAATTTCCAAACTGCACCTGATGACTAAAGCAGGATCTACTGAAACACATGTAAACCATTGCGAAATGCACTGCGCAAGCTTAAGACACGAGCAAACATCAAATTAATACGAAATTTCAGTACTTGCATGAATTTTCTCCTAATCCCAACCCTGAATTTAACAATACTGTGAACAAAGGTGATTTCTTTAACCTACTGGTTTGCAAATGAAGAAGCTTGCTTGCTAGAAATCACAACCAATGTTATTTTTAGGATAGATGTAACTTCTTAAAAAATGACAAAGACTTTATATTGGGGATTTTTGCATATAGTATTCACAAAAACAAGTCTCAAGTCTCAAGACTATATTTATATAGCCCTTTCCACTACAACGTAGACCAAAGGACTGTACAACTAAAACCAAGAAAAAAGCATACAAAATACAATATACAATAGAGCATCAAGAATTAAAAAATACAGAATACAAATAAGTTTTCACACGAATTTTAAAAACATCAACTGACGGTGCAGATCTAATATCAGGAGGCAAAGCATTCCACAACCTAGGGCCAACGACTGAAAACGCTCGATCCCCTTTCGTCTTAAGACGAGTTCTTGGAACATATAGTAGTAAGCAGTTAAAAGACTTTTGGGATCTATCAGAGTTCTTAACCACCAGATCCTTGATATATTCTGGGGCCAACTCATGAACAGCTTTGTAAACATATAACAAAACCTTATACTGTATCCGATATTTCACAGGGAGCCAATGGAGCCTTTTCAGAACTGGTGTAATATGCTCCCTTTTCTTAGTACCAGTAAGAAGCCTCGCTGCAGCGTTTTGAACCAGCTGCAATTTTGAAATAAGAGATTGACTGGCGCCTGTATATAAAGCATTACAGTAATCCAAGCGTGAAGAAATGAATGCGTGAATCACTGTTTCCAGATCAGGAACAGACAAAAACGATTTTAAACTTACCCCATAGGTGGGGTTAATTGTAACAGGCAGGGGGTTAGTTGTAACACTTACTAAAAATAAAGTTTGCAGGCAAATATTTCAACACTATTTTGTCTATATACTTGAAGTGGATATTATTTATATATCTGTCTATAATAGACAGATATACACACTGTATTCATTCATTCAGCCCTTTTCTAACAATAGTTCAATTATAAATGGATACAAATGTGTAAATATGTGAGAAAAAGCAGCACAATTATGACAAAACTTTTTTTTTATATGTGATCCAGTCTGTGATAACCATACTACAGTTTCAAAATCAAATTCTGAGATAATGAGCATCAAAGTCTGATTTTAGCCATTCATTTCATTATGATTTCAATCTTTGACGTGATCTTATTCAATCAATATTAAAGATATGAAAAAAAAAATTGACACATGATTTTTGATAAGACAGGCACATTTATTTTGTTGGCAGCCAGCAATCATTCGTGTATAGCCTATTTAAAACAACGGCAGGAATTACGCTAACGTTAGCGGTTTTCATATCGTAAGTGATGAGGGGTTAGTTGTAACACAGCGTTACAGTTAACCCCGCTGGGTCAAAATATTATCAAGCCCTCCAAAAAAGTTCTTAATAGCTGCAGATATATTTCAAAACAATGCTATGTTTTAGTAAACAAGACACTGATTAATATGACATAGCATTGGATTTGGTATCTTACACACCCAACCGAAAAAAAGTATTTTAGTTACATTTTCCAAGCATGTGTGCTTCATCAGAGTGTTTGTCTTGGGAAAAAATTTACTTTTCTTTACTAAAAAATGTTCACTACATTCTTAAGCATAGAATCATACTGTGTATTCCTTTTATATTGCATATTAAAATTGATTTAATGCCTAATTACATAAAAATTGTGTACTTTTACTTTCTTGAGTAAAAGTACGAAAATAATTTTTACTTAAATAAAAGTACAAAAAATTACTAGCTGTTTAAATGTACTTAAATATTAAATATGAACCAAAAACTTGAAATGATGAAATGTAGTGGAGTAAAAATTATTATAATATGTTTTGGAATATATGTTTTCCAAAGAAAAACACTGATAAAATACGAATAATTGCAAATTTTCTTTTATGTAGAAAGTAAAAATACTTAAGTACTATACAACTCTGCCTCTGAGGTCCTAATATAAACTCTTTAGGTGCAAAGGTCAGTGTACGTTTTGCCCCATTGGGGTACATATTCTGACAGTGCATTTGTGTACACTAAAAGAAATTATGCTAGATTTACAAAAAATTAAAATACCACTATTGCTTAAAATTCCATGTAAAATTTACTTTAAAAAGTGGGTGCAAAATTAATGCACTGTATTTTTAAGTAAATACAGCCTTTTATTTTTAGTCCACGGCCTAGTTAGTTTTACTTACTAAAACAATTAAAGTAGTTTCAACCAAAAATTATTAATTTAATTTCTTCTTACAAATTTTACATAATAAAATTTTGTTGAATTTATTAAATAATGTGTTCATTTAAAATTACTCACCTTTTTACTAAAATTTGGTTAAAAAACAAGAATTATTTTTTAAAATAGAATTTACTTATTTTATTAAGTTACATTTACTAAGCCACAAAATGATTTTTTACAGTGTATTAGCAATTTTATTAGTAAAACAAGTGTTTTTGTTATTAAAATGGCATGGATGTGAATTTCAAGAAACTGACAGGCTGTCGGTGAGATGCTTGTTAGGTGAATAGCACAGGAGGGAAAGGTGTGGACATTTTCATACTACATTCACCCGCAAAAAACAAGTGAGCAAGCTGTCAATGCCTTGTCAGTTGCATAGCATGTTTTTTAAAAACTCGTGTCACGCCTCTGTTCCTTTTCATTGCATACATACCTGTATAACCATTTGCAGACATAAATAGTCAGCTGTTAACATGGTTACCAGGAATATGATTTCATTAAATTCTACCACAGCAGATGCCACTTAAATTTGTGTGAAGTAGAAATCGACGTTTGCCCCATTTACACTATATTTTCAAATACATCTAATTTGTGACCCATGAGCGCATCTAGGTACATCAAATCAATGGAAAAGCTCAGACTTTTAAGGACGGATATTGATTCAGACATTGTGAGGTCATATAATTTTCAGGATTTTATTGACAAGAGAATTCATTGGAAATTGATTGTGATTCAGATGTACAAGCCATAGATTAAAACACACAAGTTTCCATTTGCACTTTGTCTCAAGATCTGTGTGTTTCGGTACATCAAACAGCGTTTTTGTCTGATCTCATGTGTTTGAATAGCCTCAATTAACCTGTGTCTCTGTCTTATTCAGACTTCCTCCGTACATGTCTGATCAGACATAATTACAAATACAAAGGCACGGTTGTGCCCTGTGAGTGATGCTCTTGTTGCTCTGGATGAGGTGGGACTGACATTGGATGGGGCAGCTGTACGGGCTGGGCTTTTGTTCTGTTTTGTGGGAGAATCATTGAAAAATATTGTGATATTATGGCAAAACAAAAGCTAAAACAATTGATATCTGGATTGATTCAACATGTATTTGATCCAAAGTCATCCTTAAACTTTGCCAAGAAAGTGCATGTTGTAAAACATCAAATACACAAAATAGCCATTACTCATTATTAGTCATTATTATTTCAATGGGTGAATCTGAGTCGACGTAATATTAGGCAGTGGCGGCTCTTAACTGCTCATCCGAGGGGCGCAAATTCAAAATATGTGTTCAGAGTCTTAAAGGTGACATAGAATGATTGAACGGGGTATTTATCCTTGTTCTGTGATGTGACATGTAGACAAATTTTTTGGTTTGGGTCTGTAATGCCTTAGTAGCTTCCTAAAAACCTCTCTCAGATAGCTCTATTAGGGTGGGGGATTTTAAACAAGTGGTTTTGCACCTATTTGGCTCCCCCTACTGGCTTAACTTGCAATCTCATTACTGATTGGCTGACTTTGCTGCCACTCAAAAAATTTAGCCAATTATTTTAAAGTGGAGGGGCATTGAGATGCCTGTGATGTCATAAACATCAGTTTTTCAGATTGGGCTGACATTTCTAAAAGAGGAATTTCTATGAGACTGAGATGTTTAGCACTTTTTATATGTTTGTGAATGGGGGTAGACTACCATTATTCAACAAAGACAAGGTCAAAATGGTTTTTCATTCTCTGTCCCCTTTAACATTAAACTTTGATTACGAGATTGTGCGAGTATCTGGCAAACGCGAGCATCTCTTTTATCATATACCCTTTAAATGGTAAATCATACCCCGAACTTCGCATCGAGCGCCCTCGAAAAAAAAAGTCACCGGTCGCCACTTATATTAGGACAGCTATGTGCTGCTTCACTTTTGTTTAAAAACTGAGATGCATCGACGTATTACCAGTCAATTAGTCCCATCGTGATTTTTTGTATTTAAATCCAAAGTAAATGCCCAAACGGATGCCCAATTTTTTTTTACCAATAACTGCCTATCCATCCACACACATAGTGTATGCATATTAACAAGCCTGATCTCACGAGAGTTGGTATGTATTTTACAAACTGGCTAATTTGTAAAAATTTGTAAGAAGTGAATCGTACAAAAACATACTACTACTATCAGGGCTGTGTATCTTCAACAATTTCCTGATACGATATGTATTCCCGATAAAATGCACATCAATTTTCACCATTTTGAATTAAAATGTTGTTCAGAATTTAATTACATTATTATTATTATCTGTTTATTATACATTGAATAAGCAGTGTTGTAACAGTTGTGTTTTTGCCATTCATTCAGTAAAAAGACATAAAATGTCATGTTGTTTCAAAGCAGTTTTACAAAGATAGTGACTTATGTATAAACATGCACTCAGACTAAATACTGTTTCTCTATAGAAATCTTGCGACTCCTTCTTGCACATGAACTTGTAATGTGCATGTTTCTGACTTTTTCTTACACATGAGCTTGTAATATGCACAGCGAACAAATAAATAAATGAGAAAACGATTGCCCCCCCAATACTATTGTGTATCGGCGATCTCACGGGCTGGCGATAAGACGATCTCACAATGGGGCATATTGGCCAACGCTACCCTTAGCCATCCCAGATGTATCTAACTTACTTAAACAGAAAGATTTTTCATAAAGAAATTAGCGATATGCCCGATTTTGAGATCGTCCTATTGTCAGCCTGTGAGATTGCCGATACACGATAGTATCGGGGGCGGGGCAATAGTTTATTTATTTATTTATTTGTTCATTTTTTACTCATTTTTCACTCATTTATGACAAGCCACTTGATTGATGGAGAAAAAGAAGAAAGGGCAACATTGTCATGTCCGCAACTCTCTTAAAACTGATGCCATTAAATCGAGCACGGAAAAGCCCAGGGCCCGGTTGCATAAAGCACCTTAAGTTTTTCCCTTAAGTATGAAACGTAAGGGGTAAATTCCCCTTACCTACTGTAAGAGAATAATTTAAGGGTTTTGCATATAATCCCTTAAAGGGTTCTCTTAGGTTAGAGTAATCGTAAAAATGTTTCATGACAGCGACCCAGGTTTGTTGTTATAAAATACTATTGTTGCCATGGAGACGCAACAGAAAAACATTTTTCTGCAACACCCTTAAGTTTAAGGGAAACATAAGGGTGAACTTAAGGGAAAATTACACTAAGGTGCTTTATGCAACCGGGCCCAGGTGCTCTTAAATTTCTCACTGGTTTTAAACCCCTGCTCGCCTAACAACCTGTCTAGTGCAAGGAAATGTCAGAGCCACGCGTATTACAAGCTCATGTGCGAGGAAGAGTCCGAATCATGCGCATTACAAAAGGAGTCCATGCCGTGTGCATTCAGGTCTGAGCTAGAGTCCAAGATGCGCACATTAAGTCCAGGGGCCTCATTTATAAAGCGTGCGTACGCACAGATTTGATCGTAAAGTGTGCGTAGGCGAAAATCCACGGCAAAGTCCATATTTATAAAAACCGTCTTTGACGTGGAAAAGTGCTTAGCGCCACGTCAGGGTCTGAGCAGACGTACGCACTTTTGCTTGTCTGATTGCTGCAGGTTTTTGGAAATATAAGCCATTCTTGCTGTTTGAAATTTGGTTTAAACATTGACAAGCGCTTTTTATATGTCTGACATTAATTACGCATCGTTTAAAGGCGGAGTTCTGAAACTGCTCGGCTGCGCGCACAAGTTCAAGTTCATTTCTGATTTATAGATTTGAAAGGGGTACGCGCGTTTTCTGCGCGTACGTTCGGTTTATGAATCACACGTGCGCATTTTTGTTAAATGATCGTAAGATCAAATTTAGGATGGTTTTTACGCAGCATTTTATTAATGAGGCCCCAGGTTATTGCAAGAAGTGAAACCCACAAACCCTCTCATGTGAGGAAAAGCATGCAATGCGCATGCTAATGTGAAAATATTATGATAATAATGATATTACCCATCTCCAACTATTGTCATGAAAGCCTAATATTGGTTAATCTTGTTAATCTTGATGTGTTTTTTCTGCCTTTGCCCCTTTAACTCTTTCACCGCCAGCGTTTTTAAAAAAAGTTGCCAGCCAGCGCCAGCGTTTTTCATGATTTTCACCAAAGTTTAATGCCTTCCAGAAAATGTTCTTCTTTAAATATATAAACATACAATATACCAATTGAAAGAACAGACCCTCTGCTTTCAAAAAAAAAAAAAAAACGTTTCATCCTCCCTTCAGTGGTTCTTTTGCAATCAGCTTTTGAATATGGGTAGGTTTCTGCAAAAACACCACATTTTGAGCAAAAAGCAGAGATAATTCCATTTTTATGACGGACTTTTCATAGAGATCCCATTCAGAGCGATCTTTAAAACAGACACGGACATGCAGCCGCTTGCCATAGGGCAATACTTCCGGTTTTAAAAAGTTGCGGAAAAGTATTATCCACCTGGTGCACAATAGCGGTATTGCGGAAAGACGGAAAATCTCGTCATTGGCGGGGAAGCGTTTTCTCTTAATTGACGAGATATCTCATCAATGGCGGGGAAAGAGTTAAAAGGTGTAAATGTTGTAGTACAATGCTGACTGAGGCGGAAAATGTTAGCTATTTTTTGTGTTGTTTACATTACGTGCACAAATGCGCCGATTGCGAACAAAACACGTGAGATTTTTATTTACTTACGCCTGTTTTTGCGACTCCTAAACAGGGTCTTATAATCTTGGGACCGCTCCATCAGTTGTAAACAAGTGGCAAATCTGGCATCAAACTGAGCCTTGTTTGTAAAGCAATCCTCTCTGAAATGCAGCCAGGGAACAACATAAACCCATTCGCAAATATGTTAAAGGCCCATAAAAGAAATATGGGGTCAATCAGTCAGTCGAAAAAACTGTATGAAACTTGTAGGAAAAAGGAGGCGTGAGTTTGGCACAGAAATACTCTGTCACAAGCTTAACGTTTTTGACACTTTGCTTATGTTTAGCATGAAGATTACAACTCTTTAACTGTGTTAATAAGTCAGAATGCATGAAAAATCATTAACCCCCCCTTTAAATAAAAACATGTGTTCAACAAAAGAAAGTAAGTCATATATACATCTGGGATAACATTTGGCTTAGTAAATAGCATTAGGCTTAGTATAGTATTTTTGTTTGTAAAAGTATGAAGAATTTCTTTAAAGGTCCCTTTATATATATCTGTAGCAGCTGTTTCCTCCGAACACCAGCTGATCACCACAGTTGTAGATTGTGTTCACTGCAGGTTCAGGACAAGTAGGGCATTCAGACTTCTATGTGTCAAATCAAAGACTGATTCATTGTGTCAGGACTGAATGAAGGCAGACGACAGGTAGACGTAATAGCTGGGACACATCTGCCACATAAAGCAGCAACATGTGGATTAAATGAAAAAAGAGACAGATAGAGAAGGTAGGTGACAGACGGTTTAAGAAAGAGAGGTCAAGAAAAGAGGTTTACAGAGATTGTCAGCAGGAATTATTACTGTATATAGAGTTATTGTCTTCATAATATTGAATCAAAAAAATGTGCCTTTTTCTCTGAAATGTCTTTCTGCTGTTTTCATCTGTTATGTTAGCCAGACAGGTATTTTCAATTGTTTTAGTAAACAGTGGATTGGACTGCTTTCAATTTGTGATAGAGACAAAAAAATGTATCTTAATTTTCTCTGACATTCTCTAAATTTCCCTGACATTTCTTTTATTCAATTTCCTATTTCACTTGATGATACATTACATATTAAATTAGTTTAGTAAAGGAAATAATGTTGACTTTAGTCTCATCTGAACAACAGATTACTTTTTAATTGTATTAGGGTCAGGCTCTGCCCTTTGCCCCACTGTGTACTCCAGTCAAAATAATATGTGTTTTTACTGGGAGCTCAAGTAGTTTGTTTATAAATACACCTTTAGTTATACATTAACATAATATATGAGCATTTGCCAAATACTTTTATCCAAAGTGACTTAGCTTCATTTTATTGGGATCAAAACTTATGACCTTGCTGTCACAGCACCACCCACCAGCAGACCTTCATATGTGTACAAATAAAAAAATAATATAAGAAGCTATTTTGGGCATATGAAATACAAATTATGCCATTGTCTCTGCAGGGTACATTTTAATAAGGAACATGTGAAAGTCGATGGGACATTGTGTGTTACGACAACTATTGTTGGATGAATGATGACTGTTGAGGTTTCACAGCAGGCAGATTTTATGATGGATTAAACAAATTTTGTTAGAGACTATGAGAGACATAAACACATTGGACATCAAGGGTAAAAGGTATCCACACAAAAGGATGCTTTAAAGTCAAAATCAAAGCGTAAAACACAAAGGTATTGACAAAAAGCAAGCCGTGTTGTAAGAAGTGATCTTGGCAAACATCTTAAGTCGACATAGTATGAAGTTCCTGTTGTTTTTTATTTTTCAACAGGTGGTGTTGTAGCTTGAGCAGGTATTGTTGAAACACTTTCACAGCTTTTTTAAGTGATGGCTCACTTTGTGTCCTTGAGAGATAAGACAAAAGAAAAAACATGTTTATAAACAGTAGCTGTAACCAAACAAAAAGTGTAATAATGTGATTAGGATTTTAGGATTTTGGTTCGAATTCTTAACAAACTGACATTAAATTGACATTTCTGCTGTACTGTCGGCTCTTTTTTGATTTAATGTGTGAATGTTTTAAATTGGTTGGTGCCACATCATGTGCTAATGTGAAAAACCTTTATTATATCACTAAGGCAACCATCACTTGAACAGGATAAAGAAGGAACAGAAAACATTCAGTAATACTGTAGGTCTTATGAGCAACAGAGAAATTAAAATATTGTTTTATTTGCATTGTAACATCAACACAGACAGTAAACATGCACATTATTATCAAGATACAATCACTCTTCTTTACGTGTCTAGATAGTCTGTTTTGTTGTACTCTCAATATGTATTGAGATGGAGCAGAGAGATTTTCCCACATTTTCTCACACGGTGTATCTGATAATTTGTCTCTCAAATATATATATAACAAATTTAAGTGAGAAGGTTAATCAAAACTAAGGACTGAAGGAAAGTGAAACAAATCTACAC
The DNA here is from genome assembly GCF_030506205.2 of Paramisgurnus dabryanus. NCBI lineage: Eukaryota > Metazoa > Chordata > Actinopteri > Cypriniformes > Cobitidae > Paramisgurnus > Paramisgurnus dabryanus. Next base: position 24,912,852 of record NC_133354.1, read on the forward strand.
CGTCAGAAAAATGGTACCTAGCTGTCACTGGAGTGGTAATCTTTAAAAAGTAAACCTTTAGCTTGGAAGTATTTGTTTGACAGATATAAGTTATAAATTGGACACAGATAATTCAGATACATGGACACATTGAATACACACTTTCAAAATATTTTATGAGGTCTTGCTTACTCATTACAAGCCTCATTAAAAAAAAAACCAGCAAGGTACCAGCACCATGTGTGGATCCATCTGCTTATCTTGACATCCAGTGAGTGGATCCATTAGTGAGATTAATAACACCCTATAAGAAACTGATAAGGCAACAGAGCTGTGACTTTCTATTAGATAAAAAATTAAGATTGTACCGTCTATTGAATTTTTTTCTATCTTAAATTATAGGCTTTTCAATCCAATTAATTTGATTGTTTTTTCCCCAAGGATTTTGCTCACATTATGTACTTTTTATGTACTGTCTGAAATAATCACCCAAAAACGTTTTGTATAAAAATGGTTAAAATATGTACCCCAGCTGTCATGGGGTGGTACCCTTTTAAAAGGTCCTAGTATACCATTAAGTACAGATATACATTTGGTAACAATATGTAGGTACTAATTAGGGCTGTTACAATGGTTAAATAATTGTCTCATTGCGATTGTTTGACCTCATCGCAATGATTTCAGATCACCGCAATGAATGCACATCTCTTTAAAAAACACAAGGGGGAGCTGCAGCGCCTGAATAATTGAAACTGTATCAGAGATGGCGCTCCTGAACTGACAGTGTAACGCTATACATTGCAAAGCAATTTAATACAATATCAAAAACAGCATTTAAGGAAATGCTGCAAAACTTTGATAATAGTATGAACTGCCAGGTAAAACATTTCTAAAACAGCAATTCCAAATTTAGGGAAGTGAAGGGTGCTATACTTAAGGATCTGAGGGATTTGTTTTTTTTTAGCAGCCACTACAGACACATTTTCAGTGTTTTCAGACACTTTATTGTGTTTATTTCTTATGAACATTTTTCAGTTTTTGAAAGATATATTCATTTAATTAATATTTACTGCCAGGTGAACCTTTCAAAATGTTTAAATAATCAAAACAATGTGTGAAAATTATTTCATGAACAAATAAACAAATTATGAAAATTAAATGTCAAAGCAATAAAACAGGCAATTAATCATCATAATCGTCACAACGTATTACACAATTACCCGTCAGCCAAATTTCATAATCATGACAGCCCTATTTCTAATATATTTTAGGAACGGATAAGCTCTCTTTGGTACCAATACATCTGAGGAACTAATATAAACTCTTAAGAAAATGCAAAGCCGTACTTTTTTGACAGGGTACAGCCCCAGAGATATAGCTGGGGTACACATCCACTTGTTAAGTCTGACGTCACACGGCACCGCTAGAGCTTTATCAGATGCTTAAGCAAACAACAACACATACTAATATTCACTCAGTGTGCTTTAAAACGTCAGACAAATCACTATATTACCTCCATCTCCATACTGAAACCAAAGATTATCTACATTTATCAGTGTGTGTGTCAAACCTATGACGTTTTACTTGTGCTGGTGCATTGCTCTACCAAATGACCAATAGGAACACTGTATTCAGGTTCATCAAAAATGACTTTTATCATCAATTTAATATCCATTTAACATGCAACATTAACATATTTTGCTTTATAAATAATACTTTCAGTATTTAATCAAACATTGAGTATTCCAACCATGTCATTTTGTAGAAAAATTTATTTTATGTATTTCCCCGTTTGTAGTAATCACATTTGAGGCAACGTGCTTTCTGGAGTCATTTAACGCAGCTGAATCCAAAACAGGGCATTTGGTGAAAAGACATGTCTTAGGGATGATTTGTGGTACATATAAACGTTCTCTCCCACAGATCTGCTTGCTTTGGGCAGAAGATCGAGACCTCTCATTTACACCTGTTGTGACCAATTGTCTGCCCATCTCACAAACAATATCAACTCCAATTCTGCTTGAGCTGCTTATCAACAAGCATACATTTACTTTCTTTCAGTTTCAAAGAAACTGTCAGATACATGCGGTAGCTGTTTTTTTGGAGGAATATCTGTACGAAATCTGTAAGAAAGAAATAAGAACCTTTGACTAGATGTGTTCTCTTTCAAACATTCGCTCGGTATCTCACTATAGGTGAAACGCCTCTGGCGTGACAGATCATGGAAGCACCAATCACACCACGTCTGTCGGTTGACAGACCAATCACGGCAGTGATGCTGGAGTCCCGCCTCCCCACCTTAAATATCACTGCCTTTGGTACCTTACTTCATTCTCAATCTCTTCCCCGTGAAGATCTTTTTGGGAGCTATCCGTCAGCAGGCACCGTAGGAAATTGCTGTTTAACGGTTCTAGGACGAGCTGTCAAGGTACGTCGTTGAGCGCAGCTGTTTTTCTTACGGGCGACTTTTCACTGTCACGGTGAATTCTTGCTGCGGTATTGGACATCGATTGTACTAAGTAACACGTTGTGGTGAACTTAGAATGGCTAGTACTTCAAAGGCTAGTTCTTCGGACGACGGAGGAAAAGCGGCGACCCCGCATCCATGCGCGTGTGGATTGATGATCTCGGCCAGGGATTCTCACCCCTTATGCATCGTCTGCTTGGGGGTGAAACACGCGCAAGCGGCCCACGCTAACCCGGAATGCTGCCTGCACTGCTCTCGCTTCCCGTCAAGGGTGCTAGAGAGAAGGGTGCGAGTAGCGGCTGCTAATAAAGGAGACCTGACCGGACAGCGCGTTAAGCGAAGGGTCCCCCCCAGCCCAAGCGGAGTTCGACCTGCTCGAAGTATGTCGAAGAGCGGCAGAGAAACTTAGCATTGACTGGCCGTCTCAACAGACAGAGCAGGGAGCAGAAAGGGACCTTTATGACGGAAAAAGGCTGCCGTCGCGAGCCCCGGCGGCGAAGCAACTTATTCCAGCGGTCCCGGCATGCATCTCGGAAATGAAACGATTCTGGGATAAACCATTCTCACACAGGGTCCCTGTTAAAGGGTTTTCGAGGTTGGATGTCGGGAATATGGAGGAGTTAGGATTATCAAACCCCCCTCCCGTGGAGCCGTCGGTGGCAAATCATTTGAATCCCAGCCGCAGAGCGGCTCTGTCCTCGGCTTCAACCTCTCTACCGGGTCGTACTGAGCGTCTAACAGCCTCAGTTTTTCAGAAGATCTACCGTTCCTCAGCCCTGGCGGTGCGGGCTCTTAATGCCACTTCTCTTATCACTGCTTATCAGGCAGAACTCATGGAGGAGTTAGGAAAGCAGATGGACGCCGGCGCTGTTAACCCGAGTCTCTGGGAGGAGGTGTGTGTTATTTCAGATCTTAATCTGAGAACGTCTCGGGGCGCAGTCCAGAGCTGTGGCCGTAGCATGGGCCTGACGGTGGCAGGGGAGCGAGCTCTTTGGCTGGGACTGTTGGGACTGTCAGATAGAGAAAAGCTGGACTTCCTGGACGCCCCGGTTGAGCACAAAGCCCTCTTCGGAGCTTCGGTCGCGGCTATGAGGCAGCGGTGTGACTTAAAGAAACAGGAGGGGGAAGCTTTTCAAGCATGCCTTCCCCGGAGGCATACCGCTAGGGCCCCTCCGCCTGCTGGAGGGGTTAATCCCTCTCCGCCCGAACCGTCCCGCCCACATGATTGGTACTACGGAGCTGCCCGGGCCTCTACGGTCCTCACCTCCTGTGCCTGCCTTTCCCGACGGCACGAAGAGCTGACGTGATTTGCGGCCGTCTCGGCCGTTCAGATTTCACCCCTCACCTCCCTCACCAACCGAGCCGCTATAAGGACGGGGATCCCTTCAGTAGAGCGGGGGGTTGCGTTGCAGCTGCGTTCCTGGAGGGACCACCCAACCCTTCCCTCTCGTGTTTGTATAGACAGTCGTCCGGTTACGGGCGCTGCCTATCAGGCATGCGGAGACGCGGCTTCAGCCCTGCACGCAATAACGTTGCTGCAGTGACTTTAGAGATTTACAAGGGAGGCCGCGACCTTCAGTCGTGCGATGTCCACCACAGTGGTCCAAGATCGCCACTTTTGGCTGTGTCTGGCTTACATGACGGACGCAGACGAGAACAACTTCCTGAATGCTCCTGTCTCACAGACTGGCCTCTTCGGCGAGCCCGGGGAGTCGTACAGCTCCGCTGCGCAGACTGAGGCGATCTCCTAGGTCGTGCCCCGGCGTAAGTGAGCTGCCCTGGTCCACCAACGCCGGCTCCTCAGTCTGCCTCTCGCCGTCGGCGTCCTGCGGCGGCCACCTCCGTTCCCCTCCTCGGACCCCATCTCGGCAGCGCAGGGGAACCGGTCGTCAGCAGCTCACCCCACCCGCTTAGCCGCTTCCCGTGAAAATCGGGAGTTTAAGTGGCCAGAGACGGGCGACCCGGAGTGGCAGAGGATCACTCTTCAGGAGACAGTGATTCGCTCCTTCCCCCGGTAGAGGGTCGGGTGGAAAATCCTTGGTTTGCATATGTTCCACCGGCTGTCTCCAGGTCTCCAGAGGATCGAGAGAGCCGTGAGCATACACCTGCTCACGCTACCTCTCCTCTATCGCCAGCGGGTGTCCTGAGGAGTCCGAGCTCTCCACTGAGGAGACCGGACCACCAGCACCCTCATCGGAGTCTGCGCTCTCCACAGAGGAGACCAGACGACCGTCACCCTCAGCGGGCTCAGGTCAGTGTCACACACACACACACACATACTGTAGATGTTTATGCTGTCACAGCAGACGCACCGGCAGTCCTACCTGTCTTGCTTCGCTGCCCCACCGCGGGTACTTCGGTAGTGTCGTTATTCTCCTCGTACGGTCCCTGGATGCTTCGCTTCAGTTCCCAGCCCGTCTCGTTGGGTTTTACGCACTATCCGCCTCGGTTACGAAAAACAATTACCGGCACTCCCCAAAATTCTCGGACATTAGTTTCACTATAGTGAAAGCGTCCGATGCACATGTACTGTGTGCAAAAGTCGATGTCCTGCTGGCGAAGGACGTTTCGAGCCGGTCCCTCTTACCGAGAATGATGATAGGGTTTTTCCAGCCTTTATCTCATAGTACCCTAAATACGCGGTGGGTTACGACCGATTTATTTACGCACCGGCTCTACAAATGTGATCCTTTAGGATGATACGCCGAGGCTCGTATTTCAATATTCAGATCGGTTTGCAGCATAGACCTGTAGACGTGTACTTCATGTGTCCCTCTCCCCTCGCCTTAGACCGTTTTTCGCTCTGCGTTCATGGAGTGGACATACTAATACTAAGTACACCATTCGAGCTGTCTCTCTCTCCCCGTGTCTCCATGAAAGTGCTAGTCACGGCATTAAAATCTCAGAGAGAGGGAGCGTTGTTCACATTCTGCTTATATTTACGTCAACTTATAATAGCACGTTCTTGCAGAGGATCCTTTTCTCACCTCCTGAGACCTGTCCATGGTGCTGAAGCCCTACAGGTCCCCCGTTCGATCCTTTGCAGTCTGCGAGTCTGAAGTTTTTATCAATGAAAACTCAGACCCTGCTAGCATTGGCCTCCGTGAGGCGAGTAAGGGATTTATATGCATTCTCTGTTGACGATTCGTGCCTTCAGTTTGGTCCTGCTGTCTCGCTGAGACCCAGACCAGGCTACGTGCCCAAAGTTCCCACCACTCCCTTCAGAGATCAGGTGGTGAGCTTGCAAGCGCTGCCCCCGGAGGAGGCAGACCCAACCGTGGCTTTATTATGTCCCGTACGAGCTTTACGCCTCTACGTGGATCGCACACAAAGCCTCAGGACCTCAGACCAGCTCTTTGTTTGTTACGGTGCTCAGCAGAGAGGGAAAGCTGTCACTAAGCAGAGGATGTCTCATTGGATAGTTGATACTATCGCCCTGGCTTATAATCTGCAGGGCATTCCTTGTCCATTTAAATTGAGCGCTCACTCTACTAGGAGTGTTGCCTCATTTTGGGCACTCGCTCGTGGTTCCTCGCTAACAGACATCTGCAGAGCTGCTGGTTGGGCGACACCTAATACGTTCATTAGATTTTAGTGTTCGTGTCGAGCCTGTCTCCTCTTGTGCCCTTTCCTCGTTAGGGGAAGCACAGAGAACAGGCTCGCAGGTCGGCTTGCAGCCTCCGACTGCTGCTCCAAACTGAGCTCAGTATGGAAGGCCATCAAGGCAAAAACGCGTAATAATTGTTTTGCCTTCCTCCGCTGCCTTGGCAGCCTGATGTTGCGGAGCATCCGCTGCCAGCTTCCCACTAGCTGCATCCTCGCGAACCTGTGTTTGGCTCGGGCATCCACATTGCGTCCCACCGGGTTCCTTTGTGAGTATTTTTCCGTGGGGTTAATCCTACTAGCCCACGTTTCCCTCAGCAGAGCACTGCTTTGCTTACACAGCCACGGCTGTCTTTTATACCTCAACTACGGTTGACTTTCGCCCACCAATAGCCCTTAACGGGGCGGTGGCTTCCGCAGCGTCCCTATACCGCTCAGATAGGGCGCTTCCCAGTCGCTGGCACTACTGTGGGGTTAAAGGAACATCTAGTGCCCGGCCTTCTGCCTTAAAACCTAATTCTCCTTATCCTTAAGTGGAACCGGAGGGCTTTACGCAGACACTGGAAGAGGTCAGCCCTCAGTGGCGTTTTGGTAGGGATTCCCAATTCGTCGGTCACGACGTGACGTCGTAGTGACCGACTGAAAGGGAACGTCTCGGTTACGTATGTAACCCTCGTTCCCTGAAGGAAGGGAACGGAGACGTCACGTCCCGTCGCCACAGGGCTGCTCCCTGCTGTTTATCGGCCGGTCACACTTTCCGGCTTTCTCAGCGAAATGAAGCTAATTTCCATATTTGCACCTGTGGCTTATATACGCACCTGGCGGGGCGGCGCCAGCATTATGCAAATATTTCAATGCCAAGTTCATTGGCGTTTTAGTAGAGTACGAAGCAGATTGGTCTCTCTAAGCGAGTTCCCAATTCGTCGGTCACGACGTGACGTCTCCGTTCCCTTCCTTCAGGGAACGAGGGTTACATACGTAACCGAGACGTTACCCAATTTAGGCTTGTAAAGCGACGAAGCAGTCGCATTGACGCGTGCACACATGTATCCATGGCCGCACGCGTTTGGGTTGATCGCGCACAACCGCATTCAAAAGGTGACGCCACGCGATTAAGTTAGCATAACGAAACTAAAGTAAGTTTCTAAATAATAATGCTAATCTTATTTTGACTCGATCATTATTGGCTTCTGTAGATGTACATCAGAAATGTTATGTGCAAAGCAGGGAAAGGGAAGCAGAAAGGAGAGATGATGAGTTTAAGGGAGGTAAGACAAACTACATCCTAACCCTGTCAGGTCTCAAACATTAGAGGAAAAATCTCAGGAAAACCTCTGTCAAGTCTATAGAATTGTATCGTTGCTGAGAAAATCAACAGATGTATGTGTTATACTGTTCTGTATTTTGAGATATGAAATTCATATTTAGTTTACTAATATTTAACTCTAGGACACTAAATTACATAACAGTTAGCAGTAACTATGACTGAGATTATTTAGTATAGCAGTCATAAAATGACTGGTTTCTTAAAATATTCTTGTAAAAATAAGTTAATAATCATTGCTATCATTGTATAATGTAGAAAATATTTCTCTGCTGTCATTATTACCAAACATTTTATGCCATTTATGCCTCCAAACATGTTAATAATAATGTTAGGTATGATGAAGATTATACTTGTATATATTTATCTTTCGCAGTAACTGTTGCACTAGAATAGTGGGATAAGCAAATGACATTGTATAGAAGTGTTGCACACTTCTCGCACACAGCAGGCTTTCAAAAAAAGTCAGCAAAAATTGGGGGGCTGTGCCCCAGTAGAGCTTAATGTCTAGCAACGCCCCTGACATAAACTCCCATATATTGCAAAAAGTTAATACCCTCAGGTGAGGTGGTTTATCTGGGCTGCGTTCAGCCCCGACAAAACGTTGCACAACGTTTATTAAACAGAAACGGTGATGCATTGAACACCCTGTTGTGATGACGCAAGAGTTGCAACTACGGTAGCTGAGAGGGCATTCTTTGTGTTCTTTTTTAAATGTTTCTAAAGCCTGATGAAATCGTTATAAATGTGTGTTTAATACTGTAAAATACCCTCGATGTTACAATCACTGACCTTGCTGTCCAAAATGAAAGACAACATTCCAACTTGAACCCATTGAGAGAGCTGTCTCTTTACTATCGCGTGGTTTTATACATCTTGCCGCTGATTGGGCTGACATTTCTGACACACCCACCAAACAAGAGAAAACGCTTCTAAAACCTGTTGCATTCCGTTGCACACCGTTTCCAGGAAACATGTCGTTCAACCCGGAAAGCGTAGCAAAACGTTGCACACCGGTGTGAGATTGAACATGCCCCAGGTAATTTGAGAAAGGAATATATTGCAAAAATGTTCTTTAAATATGGTTTGGTTGGAGGACAAGACAGAACTTTTGTGTGTTCGTCTTTATGTGGCGTCACAAGAACCGACAAGCGCATAGGCTTGGGTATCGAGTATCGATTGGAACCAGGACTAGCTTTGCGATTTTCCCGGAATCGTTCAAAAGTTTAAGTTTCGATTCACAGTCCACCGACCGGAAAAACAAACAGCTGATCACCAACGAAGAAGCGTCTACCAGAAGTGTTGGCATAACCTAGCGAGTCATGGACAGCGTGCGTCGGCGATCCAAAGTGTGACTTCACTTTTCTAAACAGACACGAAATCTCGGCAAAATGCAACATTTGCGTCAAGATTGTTTCGTGCATAGGAGGGTGCACATTGAACATGATGACGCGCTGCGCCGACCGTCCTCCGCTGCCTCTTCCTCTGCTCCAATCCCCAGCCTGGAGCTAGTGATCTCTAGGAACCGGAATCGAAATAAGGATTCGGAACCGGAATCGTTCAAATTCAAACGATACCCAACCCTACAAGCACATGACCTTAAAATACCACAAGAGCGATTCGGGGGTCGACTGCTCCACTCTAAAAAAATTTCTTGTTGCACTTCAATTTTTAAGTTTAATCAACATGAAGTTACAATTATTTGTAATTAACCACAACACCGTATGAAGTCGAACACACCCGTCGACTTATTGCTAGACAACTAAATTATGTTTTAGTCCCATGGCATCCGTTTATGAAAGGACTTATACTGTTTTGGCTTGCTTTTCTCAAGAAAATGAAACTGAAACTACGGGACGGTTGCTGTGTATATTATGGATTTGTGAATTTGTTATGGTGTTTAGTTTGCTTTAAAAAGTTACGTTTGATTGCCTCAATGGTACTTCTAATCAATTATTCAATTTCATTTGTTTTCGTTAAAAACTTAAAAAGCTAGTGAAATGACTTATTGATTCAAATGAACCATTCATTAAACACATGTTTATCCAGCCTTAGCATGTAATGCAATTTACTGCCTGGAATAACAATCAGTGCAGAAGCTTTTGGTCATCACATTCTCTCAGCTTTGTTCTTAAGAGGCAGGAGACAAGGTTCAGGTGTGGTCAGGTCTTTTTTTGGCTCTTATCTGTGCTGGAGAGGTTTTAACTACAATTATCCGAAGAGTCATTAAATGAACCACAGGCACATCAAGAGAAATACAAATGTACATAATTAGCAGTAAAAGATATTCACTAGAGCATTTTTTAAACCACCACTGAGCTTTGTGTAGCTTCATTGAGAGAGAAGTTATCTAAACCATGCACTTCTCTTAATGTTGTATTAATAATGTATTAAAATAGCTATTAAGAATGTATTTTGTAATTAAAATAAAGGTGTTAAATGGTGGAACATTTTTTTACCACCAGTAATGGTTCTTCTATGGTATTGCTGTCATTGGTAGCTCCTTTATTTAAAAAATTGTGGAATCTGCTAATGTTGCTCTATTCTGAATGATATGGCTATCGCAGGCAGTGAATGAAATACTTTATAACTATTAATGTTTATTAAAGTAAACCCTATTATCAAAACCCTGTCTGCTGTTTATACTCTGTGAAGTTTTAAAGGGATAGTTCGGCTAAAAATGATATTAAACCCACGATTTACTCACCCCCAAGCTGTCCGAGTTGCATATGTCCATCGTTTTTCAGACAAACACATTTTCGGATATTTTAGAAAATGTTTTAGATCTTTCAGTTGATTAAATGTAATGTTACAGGGTCCACCCATAGTCCACGACCTTCAAGTCCAAAAAAAGTGCGTCCATCCTTCACAAATTAAATCCAAACGGCTCCAGGATGATAAACAAAGGTCTTCTGAGGGTAATCCGTGCGGTGTTGTTGTAGAAATATCCATATTTAAAACTTTATTAACGTAAATAAATACCTTCCGGTAGCGCCGCCATCTTAGACTCCTCTGTATTCAGGAGAGGGTATTAGCGTAGTGTACGCACTTTTCTTAGTGACGTATGACAAATTCGGAGGGCGGGGGCACAGAGCAGCAGCAGAGTAGCCTCCGTAGGCTGCGTAAGCTCTCATCCTGAATGCGGACGTGACTAAGATGGCGGCGCTACCGGAAGGTAGTTATTTTCGTTAATAAAGTTTTAAATATGGATATTTCTACAACAACACCGCGCTGATTACCCTCAGAAGACCTTTATTTATCATCCTGGAGCCGTTTGTATTTAATTTGTGAAGGATGGACGCACTTTTTTTGGACTTGAAGGTCGTGGACTATGGGTGGACCCCGTAACATTTCATTTAATCAACTGAAAGATCTAAAACATTTTCTAAAATATCCGAAAATGTGTTTGTCTGAAAAACGATGGACATATGCAACTCGGACAGCTTGGGGGTGAGTAAATCATGGGTTTAATATCATTTTTGGCCGAACTATCCCTTTAAGTCGGCGCACAGCTTTGAAGATACGTGTTTTTAAACGCTGCCGAATGTCTTTGAGAAAGTTCAGTTCTTACTTCAGAAGTCGGTCTCTGTTGTACTTTTTGGCTTATTGCAAATACAATAAAGCTACAAGCATTGTAATTCCCAGTCTTATTAAGTCCAGGCTTTGTTTATGTTTGCATCTTATCCTGGGTATATTTCCAAACCACAACCAGAAGATGAATAGCTTCATTATAACCACAAAAGGAAAGGGAAATGAGCCGTTTGTGTGAATGCAAAGGGGTTAGGGACATGATATGAAACAGCGTAACACCTTTTTTAATAAGATGAGAGAGAGGGAATTGATACGAGCTGGAATGAGATGTTAGATCTTCAGCAATAACAGGTTTAATTTGAACTGAGCTGCTTAGATGACCACAATGTAAGTAAATTTAGAAAAATGTCTTTAACATTTGGGATCAGTTTTATCTGTTCTCTTTTGTGCTAATACTTTGTAGTCCTGTCTAGCTCAGTAGTATTTGCGTTAGCCGTGCAAAAGGTTTTGGGTTCAATCCCAGGCATCACACATGCTGATAAAATGTATATCATCATTGTAATGTTATGTATTTGCTTGAATAAATGCATCTGCCAAATGCAGAAAAGAAAAAAGCGGCATCTACCGGTGAGATTGTGAATTGCAACCAACAGCTCAGTCCACAGTTCACCCCTCCCTTTCGAAACGCATAGAGAAACTACAGTAGCCGCCACAGGACAAACATGTCGTCGTCTGAGGCAACATAGTGACAGAATGCGCTTTGTTCGTTTCAGGCTACTGTAGAAACATGTGGTGCGAAATGCAAACTTATTTGTTAGGAGACCCGCGGCGTATGTAGATAAAAAAGGCTCATTCTAAGGTAATAAAACGGTTAATTATGCAAGGTCTTTATACAAAACTGATAATATAGTTATGCATATTATAGAGCCTGACGGATATGCATTTTTTGGGCTGATGCCGATAATAGGGAGTAAAAAAGACAGATAACAATATATTGGTGATACTCGATATGTGGATATTATAGTACAGTATATTACAGTACTGTACATAAAATACACTATATACATTAACAGAATATACTATATATAAACAAACAAGTACTTCCATAATTTAAAAGCATTTGTTTGTTCTGTGAAAAACTTTCATATCGGCTGCATATCTGCAGCTTATATGCCGATACAGATATATCTGCGACATGCTCATATAGGCCTATAAATTCGGCATAAATCGGTCGTCTCTGGTATATTATATTGCATTTCTGTCAAGAGATTCTTTAAAAAGTCCCACATTTGCACCTTTAAATTCTTATCAAAGCTGAACTTCAGTTTATACTTCACAATATGCATCATTTTTTTTAAAAGCATCCTTTATATAATACTGGAACAAAGAGTGTAGATGTCAGTTGTTCAAAGATTAACATCGCTTTTGGCCACTACTGTAGATTGTGCAGCTCATATGTAATATTAAAGCCCCCCCCACGCAAAAAAAATGTAATACAAAAATATGAAATATTTGTTCTTTTCAACAACTAAAGGTCAGACGCTTCTTCAGTTACACAGAGACAAACTGCATAATAAAAGTGAGAGCAGTATTGATCGAGGTGAGAGTGCAGAAAATGACTTCTCATGGGATGAGATGGGAAACACCAGCACACTTTAATAAGCCTCTCATTAAGATCTCATTATCATCTTCTGGTGCAATAGACTGAAAAAGACCCAAATGATATTCTACACCTATTTAAGGGTTTAGTGTAGGTGGCAAAATGTACGATATTCTTCTAGTACCACAAATTACATGTTTTATGGCAGAAAATGTATGTTGTAAATTAGTTGATCTTAAAAAAATTCCTTTGGGAAGTCTTTGCACTCGATGACCATGCTTGGCTTTTATTCAGGCAGCTATTTCAGTCATCCAACTTGTTAAAGGATTTTCGAAAACAAGCTTAAGTTTGGCTGTAATCAGGTGCGTGGCCAGAATTTTTTTTTCAGGGGTTGCCAGGTAAGACCCAGTGATTTTATTGGGGTGGCAAAAAAAATCGACTTTGGTACTACCCACAATGTTAAACAGACCCGGAACCCAAAGTAATAGATTGGGCCCCAACACGTACCCGGCTGATCTGCACTAGGGTTGCCGCGGTGACAGAATTTTCCCACGGTTAATCGGCGTGTCACAAACCCGGTGAGGGCTTATAAATGCGCATGCAGATGTGCACATTTTACTTTCACTTTTGAATTACGCTACTGTTTAAATGCAGTGCTTGCGTACGCTGTGTTAAATCGCGTATGAATTTGCGTGCAATGCGAGTGCAACAGCTGGTTATTAAGTGCTTGAGTCAATGTGCGCAGGTAATTCTCACAGAACCCGCCAGTCCCAAGCAGAGCAACCGGCTACTTATCCATAAAGCGCTGCTTGAATGATGGGTTTAATATTTTTCTTGATGAAAAACACAAAAACAAAATGATCTTGCTTATATTAAACATCATATATGTATATTATAACAAAAACGAGTAAGCATGCGGCTTCTGCCATCGTCTGGTCGGTCAGCTCGCCTCGCACACTGACAGAAATAAATGAAACCTGATACCGGCTGCTCTGTGACGTGACGCACGTTCAGCTCCGCTGAATTCGTTAGTCTCTAACGAAACTAAATTATTTAATTACACAAAACTATCAAAACGACGGTGAAAGATGGTGGCGCGTTGGGCAAGTGATCTAACCGGTGGGAGGCTGAAGCACCGGTAATCACCGTTTCACCGACTATCGCGGCAAGCCTAATCAGCACTGTAACTATCAGTTACATGACAATCTTCAACGTGGTTATGAGAATGATCCAATTTCCTGAGGTCAACAACATAAAAAACAATATTGATTTGCTAACAATAAAACTGGGAGGGTTTGGGGCGCACAGTGCTGCGCCCCAAGGTGGATCTGAAACCAGCTAATTAGAGCTCAGCCTCAAGTCACATGTTTTAACAAGTTTACTGACCTACATACACACTCGCTTGGGTGGTGCTCCAGACACACACACATAACACACACAATAATCTCACTTTTGATTTTTTAAAATAAATGATAACATGACTAAAAGTGAATTAGTACAACTAAATGATTTTATTTTGTTTTAATTTACACTATATATTTAAATTTTTGGTAACATGTTAACGTAGCTTTCCTCTCTGGCCAACTTTTAGGGTGTGCCATTGGTTTTATTACCTTTAGTGTGGCTGACATATAATTTTCCATTGTAATGGTTTAACGCATCCACTCACAGTTTGCAGCTGTTCAGGCAGCAATACAGACTGCTTGCATCAAAGTGCGCCAAAAACTTAATTCGCCGCTGTGCAGACCAACTTGTGAATGACATCAAAATCACTCTAGGCCAGGGCTATTCAAATCTTACCCTGGAGGGCCGGAGCACTGCATAGTTTAGCTCCAACCCTGATCAAACACAGCTGAGCAAGCTAGGGTTGGAGCTAAACTATGCAGTGCTCCGGCCCTCCAGGGTAAGATTTGAATAGCCCCGCTCTAGGCAGTGTGGCGTCAAGTCAATCACATTATATTTCAAACTGCTTTGCCCACCCCAAAGGCCTCTGGCTGTAATATAAGACTAGGTGGGTTGAATAAGTTGCAGAGAGTTTTGTTTTCAGAGGGGGTCATGAAGCACTCAGTGGCCTCTGATGCTGTGAACGATCAGAGATGGAATGAGAAGGTGAAACTGTAATTCAAGCACAATGTATAAGTTGACCTGAGTTTAGAGAAAAATTCACAGCACTTCTCAAGGTCTTCAGGTGAATTGCTTTTCCTCTCATAGTTTTGTTCCATCACTTTAGAAGGTTTCGAAAGGCAAAGGTCTGTGGAATACTGACAGTATGACTGAGATAACATGGTGGTGGTTCAGAGCGGATGGGTCAGTAACTGCTGAGATACAGGAGAAGGACTAGCAGGAGAAACATGAAGTGAATACTGAAGAGCTGAGGAGTGGTTTAAAGATCTCACTGGAGATGGTTGCCAAAGCTTTTCCAGTAGTAGTAAATGAATAAACCATCCATGACACACAGCCTTTAGAAGTGAAGGTCCTGCTTTATAGATGTTTATACATTCACAGTTGGAAAGTAAGTAATAATTTATAAGTAGTATGAAATGTTCAGAGCAGAAGATAAAGAATAACCGGAGTGTCTGTAGTCTTTCTTGAGAGTAGTACAATGTGCATGTGTGGTGCATACCATATTAAAACTGCTTCACTTACACTAGGGGTGTAACGGTTCTTGGTAAAAAATCAAACATCTTGTTATCCTCCCATGGTTCGGCATGCACGTGCCCCGGGTGCACTGTGTTTGATTCGACCATGCATCTCTGATATGGTTTGGTGAATAAAACAACACATAAAACCGCTAAAGCATGGTTCTGAATACGCTCTGCTTTGTTTGCATGAGAGTATCTGTCCAATCAACTCATAGTATGCAAATCTGTTGCTAACCTCACAGTTCCTCCTCACGTGTTGGTATGTGTGTGTGTGTTTCTGGACCATTTAACATGGCAAGCGATGGAGAAAATCCGCTAATAGAGTCACCGCCAGCTTCATTTAAGTCTGCTGTCTGGGAACATTTTGGGTTTCCAATACGCCACAGCAGCAATTTTTTTTACAATTTGACAGTATAGCTTTTCTCCCGTTAATATACACATACCGAACTGCACCGAAACCGTGACCCACACCGATCCGTGAGTAATTCGAACCGTCGCACCCCTAACTTACACACCTAGGCCTACAAAAATCAACTAGTTCACTACTATTAGTTATTTATTAGTCATTGTAGATCGAGTTACTCTAGAACTGCAGGCCAAGCATTTCTGACACCTTACTATATTTACACGCACACACATAATGCGATTATAATGAGATTTTGGCAATATTGCGATTACACTTCGCCTCAGTAAACACAATACTTTGATCAAAACAAATGCGATTAAGCTCATAATCACAGCAAGCATAATCTTATTAAATCATGTGAAGTATGCAGATTAGAATAGCAACAAACACTAGTCAAATCTATTCCGCACTAACTGAAGTGTGCATGTGCTTTTTTATGCCTTAGGTGAAAAATTAGTACACTTCCATAATGCACTAATTTTGTACTTAATATACTAACAATTCTTTATACTTCTTAAGATAATCTTATGAACATCTAACTGTACTTATCTGTGCTATATTGAGGCACCATTAATGGGCTTTTAACATACTATCTCTGTATTAGAAAATGTATTTAGTTAACACTAAATTAGTTAGTATTAAACTTGAACTCATCTTATATTCAAATATAGGTTCAAGTTTTCTTCTCGACTAAACAAAGAAAGACATCAACATCTTGGATGAGATGGGGGTGAGATCAGAATTTTTTCTAGTATCCAAGAGTGGAATATTCCTTTATATTAAAGAACAATACAGTGACTGCCATATACAGACCTGCAAAAGCACATGGCCTCTGTTTACATCAATTAAATGATTTGTTAGTGCAAGACCAATTGTTCTCTCAGCTGAAAACAGCTGCTAATGTCTCAGCCAGAGTCAATCAAATTGACACTGTTGTCAGTTGGGTTATAAAGAGACACAATGTGACAAATCTCCACACCAGTCAGGAACAATGTAAGAAAGAACAGAAAGCTCTTTGCAGGCTTATCAGAGCTCAGCAAAATCCAGCACTGACTCTCCATTTGCTCATCTTGCAACGTAGGCACGCTTTTCGTTTAATTAACTACGTTCGGCTTCAAAGTAACTCTCTATGGGGAAGATGTTTTGTGCTGTATCTGCTAGAATAGGGAAGTTTTTGTCTTCTCTTTTATCAGAGGACACAAAATGAAGCAAAGCTGTTTTTTTTGCCAAAAGTAAAACAAAGTAAACAGTTTAAGCAGTCAAAGTGCACAAATTGTAAATAACAATACGTTGTTAGGCTCTTTTCCATTGCATAGTACGGCTCACTTTTGGAGGGTTTCCTACTGGGACAGTACCTAGTACTTAATACTTTTTAGTACCACCTCGGTTTAGGTTCCAAGGGAGATGTACTGATACTAAAATGTGACATGGTGTATCATGAAAGATCACTGATTCAGAGATAATCGTCACTTCCAGCATCATAGATAAATGGAAGATCAGTGGGCAGTCAGGGCAGATCAGGGCGGCAATAGTTGAGTGGTTCATGTAGGTTGTCTACAAATCGGAAGGTTGGTGGTTCAATCCCTGGCTCCACCTGACCAAGTGTCGAGGTGTCCTTGAGCAAGACACCTAACCCCAGCTGCTCCCGACGAGCTGGATGGCGCCTTGCATGGCTGACACGGCCATCGGTATATGAATGAGTGAGTGAATGGGTGAATGTGAGGCAATAAGTAAAGCACTTTGGATGGACTTTGGTCTATGAAAGCGCTATATAAATGTAGTCCATTTACCATAACCCTTGTTCACCATTGAGCAAACCAAGTGATGTCATCATCTGTGCTATGTTGTATAAGTTACCAAACTTAGCCTAGTGGTTAGAGAGTCGGGCTTGTAAACCGAGAGTTGCCGGTTTGAGCGGCTGGCAGGCTGCGACTGTGGCACCGTTGAGTAAGGGCCCGGGGGCTGGCCCACTGTGTTTATGACTTGCATTGTGTGTGTGTTCACTACTCATTGGGATGGGTTAAATGCTAATGTCACATTTTGAGTATGCGTTCTATATTTGGTTTTATTATCAAAGAATAAATACGAAATTCACTTGCATCTGTCTGCTGCAAAAGTACTTAAATTGTACAAAAGAAAGTTGGCTGTCTAACGATAATTGCGGAGGCAAGTAGAAAATAAAAAACTCTGTTTACAGTGCGTCACTCTCATGCTCAGATATCCCCAAGAGCTTTTCATCAATGTAAATGAGCACAAACACGCCCATCATTAATAGCGGTTCACTTTCTCAATTTAGTTTGATTGTTTTCATTTCAACAGCGTACTATATCACAGTCCACATGAATCGTACCCCAGACCACCCTTTTCAGTTGGACTCGGGTGCAGGTCGCGATTCGCAACATCCAAAACGAACCGAACTCTGGCGTGAAATGGACTCGGGTGCGCACAAAAAGTTTTGTCACGATTCTACAAATCCTCGATTTGATTACATTTTCGATTCTAAGGTCACGATTCGATTCAAATCTTGATTTTTACCATTTTTTTTGAAAGTTCAAAAAATGCTATGCCATATTTAGACTTTTATGAACAGGGGCGTTGCACAAGATCTTGGGTCCTATGCATAGGCAATCCTGATGAGCCCCCATGCCCCACTCTCATAATAGATTCCAGACTTTTTAAGGGCCCTCTCTTCCTTTGGGGCCATGGTAATCAGTACTGGTTTTACCCTCAGTCTGTCGCCCGTTTTATGAAATATAATATCTGACCTTGAACCCGGAGATGCCCTGCCATGTTAGTCGTGCTGCCAATGAAAAAAAAATGTTACACGCACATACCTGATAAAACGAAACTTCCTGTCAGATGAACATTCCTGTCAGTACTTTGCACCTTAAAAACGTGCTTTTATTACCTTCAGACGAGACTGTGAGACTATATCCAATAATTCATGTTTAAATGCTGTTTTCATAACTCTTACATGGCACAGACGTCGTTCTGCCGTGCACGCGTGCGTGTTCTGATTGAGTTTAGCTGAAGGCGCGTGCTGTTTCCCATGTAAAGGGTAAAGAGCAATTGCGTGGTGTCTCCTGCATCTGCCATGCTACTGTATCTTTTAACTGGCTATAGCTAGCTACGTTAGAGGAGGTTGACTCGCAGCACTCAACATGTGTTTTTTTCCTGCTTGGCAAGACGACCGTATGTGACATGGGGGCATGGTAGCATCGACAATTCCATTTTTAAAACCACAGTTCGAGGTTGCGCATTAATTTCGATTGCCCATTAATAGGTTGTGTCCATTACATTTAAATTTATCTGATGCTTTTAGACAAATGGACTTACAATTGCTAAATATATGTCAGAGGAAGCACGCCTTCGGAGCAACTAGGGGTCTTGCTCAGGGACACAATGGAGTGTCACAGTGGATTCGAACCTGGTTCTCTCACGCCAAAGGCGAGGGTCTTATCCACTGCGCTATCACCACCATTAGTGGTGAAATCGGAGAGTTCATTGCGATACGAAACAGTATCAATTATCTACACCAGTACCACCAATACATCAAAAATTTATTTGATGCAATTATTATTTGATTTGATTCAATTAATTTACTGATATTTTAATATTACGTGCCTAGATAAGCAGTTTCATTTTAATAACCCACAAATGCAACCAAAATTAAAACATGAACGTTTAAATAAACTCTTTTAAAAAGGCACAATCTCTGTCCCAATTGTAGCATTTACAACAACAAACTAAGACTTTTTTAAATAAGAAAAAAAAATAATGATGGAAAAAATGTCACATAAAATCAAGCTAATTAAAACAAGTCTTCAGCTGGTGCTGGCAAAGGTTTACTGCCAATCGGTTAGTCCAGACCATTTTCCAAATACAACATATTTCCAATCCCACGATTTGCCGATAACAGTCAGATCTTTTGCCTCTTTTGCTGTGTTTTCGCTACTGCTACAACCGTTTTGTTTCTGTTTTGCATTCACTTGCTGACATTAGCACACAAAATAAACAAAAATGTGGAAATGCCCAGATGAATAAAGGTACCTCGTATCGATATTTTATGTTTGGCATCGATTAAATTTCAAATTTTTATTGATCCATATCAATGTATTGTTACACCCCTAGTATCCAAATTCAAATTTGGCAGCACGTCATAGGATACACAAGAACGAATAAATTGTAACTATCGATGATTTCCTATATTGTCTGGCATTTTATTGCAAAGCTCTGTGGTAAAAATTACTCTCTTGTTTTCCAGTGCCCTCTCGAAAACACAGCGCGTCCCACTGGAGACTCCAAAACATCGCCCAGGAATCTGTTGAAAGCTCTGATGAGGAGTTTTTTGATGCCAGAGGTAGGAGATGAAGTTGTCCCTTAATATTATTTAATTGTGAATTTAATGGATATTCTTTAAACGAAACAAAAAACCTTCAGTTGCTGAAGAAACACATGGTTGCAAACCATCTGTCAGTCAACTGAATTACAGTAATTTTCTTTCAAATTGGAAGCAGTTTGGTGTATTTTAATGAAATATGCCCATACGAATCGCAAATCACGACTTCAGTGCAAAGTGCAAATATCATTTTGAGCATTAAGAAGCTGGGTTTTTCTCAAGTGTGCACTGTCTACAAAACTAAGCCTACCAATTGTTCCAAGCACAGCGGCAGCTGAAATCATTCTTGGAATTAGGACACGACACAGTTCAAACAGAACTACATTAAAAGACTGCGGGCTTTACAGACAATAAATGCATTAAGAAGAGAGATATTCTCGAGAAGCACTTATACAGAGACTTCAAAACAGAAATGTGGCAAAGTCATAAATCAAAGCTAAATGGAGAAGAAGGAACTTCTCCTATGTAATGGTCATAATTAAATCTCAAGACACTCAACCGGCATCTTTTTCATTGGACTTCAAATATATTTTCTTATACATTTATTATCTGTACAGGACATAGTGTTTAATGTGTGTGTATGTAGGTGCTGTATGTTCCAGACCTGTGGTTTGAGAAAAGGCATTTCAAGATATAACATCACAACAACAAAGTAAACACGCATATATTTACACATGCACACAAAGCCTGCCTGTTTGGCCCTCAAGGATAAATAAACCTGTACCCTCAATAAAAAGTTGTTTACATTCAGTAGTATCAAATATTATTGAAGTACAGCCTGTATCATCCAGTATATATGTCAGTTAAGTGAGATTTAAATCTGCCTGCCCTTGCTCTTCAGGCTTAAATCATTCCCCTGAGAAACATCGCCTTATGATTATGTTGGAGGCCCAGACCTGTTAAAACTGAATCGCCTCTGGTTTTACTTGTGCAGTGTGTGAGCATTTAATTCAGATCGTGCTGTGCTCAGATTTTAATTTGTAAAAATGTGATTTATTCTCTGGGGTCTCACACAGAGCTGAGTAAAATGATAAATAACTTAATGCCTCACGCACATATGCTGATGTCATTTGTTGTGTCTGTTGGTGGAGGCTGGCAGGTTTATATTGTAATTGGGTCCAACTCAGATATTCATGAGTTACAGATTGCCTAGTGGTTATTTTAAGGGCCAGCCGCTCTGGTGCGACTATCATTTGTCGGAATTTTTATGGACAAATTGTTCTGTAAGAAATTCTGAATTTGTTGAAGAGTTGCAATAAAGCCACTGTTATGGAATTTATTGACTGCAGTATTTTACGTTAACGTCACATGTTTGCATACGGAAGATGCTTTCATCCAAAACGACTTAAAGCAAAGAGTATAGAAGCCCAAGAGGCGAAACTCAATAGAACGCTCCATAGCAACAGTTGCCCCCATGACGTGACGGCGCGGCCGCCATTATGGCCTGAAAACTGAAGGAAAACGCCGAAAAATAATGAGAGTCAATGGCACTGAACCAACTTAATATAACAAAAACTTGGCATAACTTATTTTTTTTTCTGGTCGTCATATCTAAATACGACAACAACGTGGTTATGCATGGCCCAATTATCCTTAGGAAAATAGTATTTTGGGACAAAATATTACTTTAAAAGTACGATAAGACTACTATAGAAATACAGCGGCTCTGGATATTATAGAGGTATTACAGAACATTACATACTTCTGTGATGTTCGAATACCTCTATAATATTTTAAAGCTGCTATAGTATTTCTATAGTAGTCTTATCATACTTCTATAGTATGTCCCAAATTACTATAGTATTCCTATAAGATTACTATACTATTTTGTCCCAAAATACTATAAGATTCCTATAATACTTTTTCGTAAGGGTATGTCCCCCACCGAATCGGCTTCATTAGCCTACCACTTACGGTTTGCATAGATACAATTATAAAATTACTGCAAACCTTTAATCTATCAATATTTATGTTCTATTATGCATTTTCCTTGTTATATAACAGAAATTCATGAAATAATATAGGCAGACACACAGTAATAAGATATTTATTCAAATGTTGATTTTGAAATGAGTGAACATCACCATATATATGATTTGGAAAAATAAATAAATAAATAAAATTATAAATGAACATTTCTTAAGAGTTAATCTTTTACATAGAATATCACAAAAATATTAACAAGTTTTTTCAACATATTCAGTGAAAGTGCACACAGTGAACGTTTCAATGGCAAGAACAAAAACAATCTGTGAATGTCCTATTACAGGCGGAAAGCTACAAAAAAGATGTGCAATCTAGCAAGTGCACACATGAACTATAAACAGTACTAAAATGGAGCCATAAGAACTCAGTAATTAATCAGACACCGCCATCTATTGTGTGAGCATTTGTGTATGAGAAGTTTTGTTGTATTTTTTTCTTTTTGTGAGAGAAGAGGCACTGACATAGAATGGAAGAGTGTGGAACAGTTGTGAGGCGCGCTAACGATTTCAGCAGCTTTCAGTCCATAATGGTGGCCGTGGCTCCGCAGCGCCATCTACAGACTGTTACCCATAACATAACAGAGCTTCGCCTCTTGGGCTTCTATACTCTTTGCTTAAAGTGCATTCAAGCTATACTGTACAGTTAACCATATGTGTATATATCCGTATGTGTGTTTCCTGGGATTCGAACCCATGACCTTTGCAATTAAACAACAATTAAAGGTCACGTTCTTCCTGATCCTATTTTTCAAAATTTAGTTGATGTGTAATGTTGCTGTTAGAGCATAAATAATACCTGCAAAATAATAAAGCTCAAAGTTCACTGCCAGGCGATATATTTTCTTTAACAGAATTCGTATTTCAAAGCCTACAGCGAACGGCCAGTTTAGACTACAGCCTTCTATTTCCTGCTTTATTGACGTCTCAAACGGCTCTGCTAAGCTAAGCTGCTGTCGAATCACAACATACTAAACAAACTACACAATCAGAACTCGATACGTTTTCTAAAGGAGGTACTTCACAGAACAAGGAAGACATCAGCCCGGACAGTCCGCTGAGGACAGTGTAAACAGCGGTATACAGATAAGTAAACTGTGAAAAATACCGCGTTTTTGTACACGGGAAACATGAACACATGGTAAATTGCGCACTGTAAACACAATCGAAGCTTTAAAAACACATGAAGAACGGGACCTCTAATACTGCGTTTACACCAGCAGCGGTAGAGGCGGCAAAAACTCGCTATTTGCGCGTAGTTGGACGCTTGAACATTTGAGTTCACTCGCTTCATTTGCGCATGAAATTCTAGTCATTCGAGACATTCATGCGGAAATTTGCGTCATGGGAGGGGCTTCTGCGACTTTGCTGAGACTCCGCCACTCTGCTCGCTTTCTTTTTCATCACATCACTACTTCAGCAAGGTCCTGATTGGTTCACGCGGCTCGGAAATCCGTCGAAGTTTCCTGCCGCAACGCTCAATTCGCTTGGAGTGCGCTGTGCCTTCCGCGCGTTCCACGCCATTCGCGACGCGCTTACCGTGTAAAACGCTCCGCAGGATGCCTAATCGTGTCTTTGCATTGACTTAACATGTAAATCACCCGCGCTTGCCGCCTTTACCATGGCTGGTGTAAACGCAGCATAAGACACAGGAGCAGTTTATTCACCAGCGTCTTATTTCTTATTAACTCTTTCCCCGCCATTGACGAGATATCTCGTCAATTAAGAGAAAACGCTTCCCCGCCAATGACGAGATTTTCCGTCTTTCCGCAATACCGCTATTATCCACCAGGTGGCGCACTTCCGAACTTTTTAAAACCGGAAGTATTGCCCTATGGCAAGCTGCTGCATGTCCGTGTCTGTTTTAAAGATCGCTCTGAATGGGATCTCTATGAAAAGTCCGTCATAAAAATGGAATTATCTCTGCTTTTTGCTCAAAATATGGTATTTTTGCAAAAACCTACCCATATTCAAAAGCTGATTGCAAAAGAACCACTAAAGGTAGGATGAAACGGTTTTTTTTGTTTGAAAGCAGAGGGTCTGTTCTTTCATTTGGTATATTGTATGTTTATATATTTAAAGAAGAACATTTTCTGGAAGGCATTAAACTTTGGTGAAAATCATGAAAAACGCTGGCGCTGGCTGGCAACTTTTTTTAAAAACGCTGGCGGTGAAAGAGTTAAACTAGATTGCTGTGGATGGATTGGTATAGTACCTTCAAACGAGTTAACTCGTCAATTAAGAAAAAACTCTTTCCTGCTAATGACAAGTTTTTCCGGCAATCCGTATTTCCACTATAATCTGCCAGATGGCACTCTTACCCAACTTGAACCCTGAAGCATCCCCTTAGGGCAAACAGTAAAAACTCTATGTGTGTTTTGATAATCGTTCTGAATCTGATTTCTATAAAAAGTCCTTCACAAAAATGCTAGTATTTTTTAAGAAACCTGCCTATATTTGAGAGGTGATTAAAAGAGAACAAATGAAGATAGGATAAAAAAATGTGTGTTTGAAAGCAGAGGGTCCGTTATTTTTTAAACGTTGGAGGGGAAATAGTTAATATCATTAACTAATTTTTGAAGGATGTGGCGTTTAGCAGCTTTTGCATTTAATACAACCTTACTGTAAAGTGTTGCTATTAAAAATGTATTTACATGTGAAAAACATATACACAACAAAATCTGTACACACATACATGTGCTGAAGCAACTATCATTGTACTCATGTTTTAGCAAACTGGAGAGGGTGAATAAAAAAACATGACATGATCACGTACAGCGTAGTATAGCTTTAATAATGTATATACATGGTTTTATCAAGAGAACAACCAAAGATAATACATCACATGCAATGTTCCTGTATTTTTCTGCTTTTAAATTCACAGTCGACAGAACTCCTGTGGTTATCCAGACGTTAGCCCAAATATTTAATGAGCTCATCAGTGGAGGCCTACAATCAGGGCCAGCCATTTGTCTGCATCATACTGTTATCTAGATAAGTTCCCACAGGCACACAGCCCTTGAAGCTCAGCCCATTTATTACAGCAACACCTGTCAGCCTGTGCCAGCAGGTGTTAAGTTAAATGTGGACTGCTATCTGGACCTTCATTCCCTGGTCAATAATCAGTTTGCATTGTAATTTGGATCCAGTTACCACCATGAAAAGTAACATTATTGTTTAATGGCAATCATTATACAGTATCCCATTCTAAAGTATATTAACTCTTTCTCTGTGTTTTTGAAATTTTCTTCTATAAATATATAAACATACAATATAACAAATGAAAAAACAGACCCTCTGCTTTCAAAGAAAGAAAGAAAGAAAGAAAGAAAGAAAAAGAAAGACGGAAAAAACTTTTCATCCTATTTTTTTGCTCTCATTTCATCACCTCTCAAATATAAAATACCAAATTTTAAACATAAATTAAATAATTGCATTCTTGTATAGATGTTAACAATCAGATTGAGATAACTCGTCAATGGCGGGGAAAGAGTTAAAGTGGCCATGAATTTAAAATAAAATAAAAAACTGTCATTTGCTTTGCAATATTGTGTTTTTATTTATTTATAAATGATTACTTAAAATTACTTTTTAAAATTTATGTGCCCTCAAATCTTAAATCAAAAACACAAATCTCCCTTCCTCAAAATGATGTCATATGGTATTGCAGGTGGACGGGGTCCAGGAGAAGATCGCTCCGATTAGGAATTAGCAACACAACCCAACTTCAAACGATCCAATCAGATCTCGATGGACAAATTCAAATCTAGCCCTCACCACGGGAAAACTTCCATTTCATGGCGACTTTAATTATGTCTTTATGTTATTTTAACTAAAAAAATTAAGTAAAACAGGTTTATCTTGTTTTTTAAAGCAACACTATGTAGTTTCCATGTAAAAATGACTTACAGCTCCCCCATATGGTTGAAAAGCGCAACAGTGCCTGGTATCAGACACTCTTCTGCAGGCAGGATGAGGGGCGGGGCTGTGTGCTCTACCCTCCACCGCCACTTTCAGAGTGTGCTTGTAGCAGCTAGGAGGCTGCTCAGGTTGCAGCAACAGTACAATTTGTCTAGTTAAAAGTTGTTCTATCACTGAAATTATTTTAGAGACATTATTTAAAGGTAAAAAAACTACATATTGTTGCTTTAAATGTCAACAAGTCAAAACTTTAAATGGTAGGTGGAATTTACTTGCAAAACCAAATTTTTTCCATTGTGGGTTGACTATATAATTGCAGGTACCTTCAGCTTTTTTGAGTCATATTTTATATTTTATAATTATTTAAATAATGCCGTATTCATTGTCATGGATCACAAGATGTACCAGGCAATAACATTTTAACATTTTCTGTAGAAAGGATCTTATATAGCTGGAAATCATAATTTCATGTTTTCTGAATAAGAGACGATCTCAGAGACATTTCGTTCCATTAGCTTCCATTCATATGCACAGTGGTGCACATAACTTTTTGTGTCCTGGTTCTCAAAGGAGCACCTGCAGATGTTGCCTGGTACTCACACTATTCATGTCACGGACATTCTACATGCTGTCATCAGCACTAATCTCCTGATTACTCTCTTCGCCATATCTCTTTGGTTTAAACATGGTAGACAATAATGTATATAAAATATGCCTGGTTATAGCCTAACTCATATACATTTCAAATTGTTATTAAAGACAAGGAAATTGTTCACAAATAAATACACTAGAGCAAACATACAAATGAAATAAACAGTGCTGTTCATATTTTCAGGTTGGTCTATAGTTTTCAGGTACAGAAACTGAATAAAGTAATCAGATGTTACTGGACAGTCTTTACTTTGTAAATTGGTTTAATTCTTATTAAAGTTAAAAAGTTATTCAGTCAAGACAAGGAAATTATGATTTTATTTGTCTGTTGTTTGATTGACATTAAAAACAGCATCAGGTTTATAATCAAAAAATGCTGGATATACTGTCACTTTTAATGCACAGATCCAATATTACGCGTGCATTTTATTTCTCAACTGCTTATATTTATTTAATGTTTAAACGACTTTTACTACTATAATTAGGGCATTTAGAGATAATTTTTTTTAAATGTCCGCTCAAGTTCAAGAAAAGAAACTCATTTGCATTTGCTTGTACTAGCAAGCTGTCTGAAGCCTTGAGATGCAAATCGCGCTGGCACTTTAGAGGTGCGCGCAAACAAAACTTAAAGGATAATTCCGGTATTTAACACTTTGAGTCTCATTTCTGGTTTGTTTTGGGTGCACTACAGTGATGGACACAGAAATTTTGACAATGGGTCGTGTCTTGAGTTTTTGACTCGTTTAGAAGCGTCTCTTGACTGCTTCAGAATGGAAGTCAATGACCATGCACAAACATGTCATTAAAACAACACTTAACGTTCATTTTCAAAACTGTACTACTCACCGAGTGGTTCGTGGTGTTCGTTGATGATTAAAAACAAATATATTGGCGCAATGTATGATTTCAATCCGTGTTATTTGCTATAGTGGAACTATTTTTTCAGATACCTCACAACCGCGTATATACTTCCGCTCTATATTTGAGTCTGAAGCGTTAGCACAATCCCAACCACTTGATGGCGACAACCACTTTGCCATTTATTCTGAGAAAAACCGAGCGAAAAAACTACAACCACATGTAAACAGACCCTTTTCTGTTTCCCGGCGGCGGAGTGATATATCAGCGAGCAATGAGTCTTCCAAGAGAAGTCAATGGAATTTTACAAAATGCCAAATAAAACACGACAGAAACTGTATTTCGCTACACAACTTGTTTTTAATCATCAACGAACACCACAAACCACTCGGTGAGTAGCACAGTTTTGAAAATGAACGTTAAGTGTTGTTTTAATGACATGTTTGTGCATGGCCATTGACTTCCATTCTGAAGCAGTCAAGAGACGCTTCTAAACGAGTCAAAAAGTCAAGACACGACCCATTGTCAAAATTTCTGTGTCCATCACTGTAGTTCATCCAAAACAAACCAGAAATGAGACTCAAAGTGTTAAATACGGGAATTATCCTTTAACAAACAACTCGTGAGTAAAGTATTGAAATCTTAAATATTTAAATTGGCCAATCGGGGCAGCATCTGTTGCATTACTAAAAAGACATCAATTATCTTACCAATGATGCATGGAGAAATCCCTTATGTTGCAGTAAATAAGGTAACTATGTAACGAATTTTCAGCAATGTTGGTACGCAAAAGCGCCTTTTGGAGCAGTGTCTGGTGCGCATTTTTTGTTTTAATCTCGCAAGCGCACCAGTTATGCGAATGCATTTCATTGCGTACCAAAGTTCACATTTATGTGATAATCATAAAGTTATTTATGTAATACATCTATATGATACTATATACATGCTATTATAGGTCAGGTGTAAAATTTTACACTTTTTACAATATGCAACTCTCTCCCGTTTTTTAACAAAGGGTCAATAACCAGATATTGACCAATTGAAAACACCTTTTTCACTTATACAGTATACTAGGGGTGGGAATCGCTTGGACCCTCATGAATCGATTCAGAATCGATTCTTAGGGTCCCGATTCGATTCAGAATCGATTCTTGACGTACTAATTTGCATATCTGTGACGTCATTACGTCGCATTTGCTTTCAAAGCCAGGTTAATGTTTGCGCTTTTGCTAGTCTCTGAACTGTCATATACTGTACTTTAATGCAACTAGGGATAAATAATGTCATTCTTATATACATACATGTGTTGTTTCTGTTGTAAGACATTAAAACCAGTAAAAATATTAATTTAACGTGACATATTAATTCTATATGTTAACCGGCATTAACTTCCACGAACGTTAAGCGTCTAATCATCATCATTATACACAGTGATTGGCAGTATTACTGTATTTATATAATGCAGCGCACCCAGCGACTGAATAACAAACTATGTGCATATTTTTACAGAAGTATATTCATGTTATATCTAAACAGTCTGCGGATGGTTTAGGGCAGGCCGTGTACAATACGTCGATCGCAAAGGCAATGCCGGTAGATCGCACAACTGCTGCTCCACGCGCAAAATTGTCATTATGGTCTTTTGGAGTAATTGTGAAACATGCAGGTCTTTTTGAGTTGCTGCGCCTTTCTTCTCAAATGTGTTTTGCCATGCCACTGCAGCTCAGTCGTCTTTAACTTCCAAAATTCACATGGATGCGCATTCTTGCCTCACGCAGTTCCTGATTCACACGCACGGTGTGTGTGAGCGAGCAAACGAGAGGGAAAGAGAGGCAGCGTAGCGCTGATTTGTATGCTTCTAATACTGTTAGTTTCACTAAACCGCATCTCCGCTATTTTAAGGAGTACTCGACATGTACTCAAGGATTTTTTTAAAACTCCTCAAAAAGAATAGAGTAATGGTGACAGCCCTAAATTCAATGTAGAGATATATGCAGTATAGTCCTACAAGCATTTAAAGTGTTCTTTCTCTTCTGCTCTTGTAAGCTCCGCTATGCGCTCTTGCAGGGCGCGCTCTCTTAAGTTGTCCGTGTGCATCACCGCTCCCCCAGTTGAGTTCCGCCTTTTGGTTCTGATAACGTGACGTTATTTTGTAAACTAACATTTAAGAATCGATTCTTGACATTTGTGAATCGATTCAGAATCGGCCCACGTCCGAATCGCGATTCATCTAAGAATCGATTTTTTTGCCCACCCCTACAGTATACTCCAGCCAGATAACTTTATACCTTTAAGAAACCATCCACAAAACAGCAAAAGATATCAGTGTTTATCAGGTTATACTTGTCCAATACATCATTTATGGTTTAGTGCTGGCATATGCATTAACATGCTTCTTCAGTTCTGCTATGTCTCCGTCTCTCCCTGTTCCTTGCCATTGTTGTCTATCTAATGGTTTCTTCTCTCAGATATTGATTCTCCACACAAGATTCTCCACGGCAAAATGCTCTCATCCCATCCATCAATTTCCATTTTGTGTGAGAGCCTTTACATGATAACATGGTTTTAGAGTTTGTAATGGTTGTTGTTGGTTTGTGTTTCTGTGTTGCAGATTGACTTGTCTTTGTCCTTGTACCTGCCAGCACATCATTCACTTCTCTTTGCATCACTTTGTCATTTTTATTGTTTTGTTCCTGTGAACGTATTTAGTTGTTTTGATGGCTGTATTATTAGGTTGTATAAAAGTGATGGGCACTTTGTTGTTCTGGTACTGGCTTTACAGTCTGCTATCCTGAATCTTGCCTCTTTTTAACCCAGCGTTGGGTCAAATAGGGACAAACACAGCCATTGGGTTGTAATTTAACCGGTGCTGGGTTGGTTCAACCCAAAACGCTGGGCTGTTTTAACCCATTGTTGGGTTAAATATAAACATTTTCTGGGTTAATGTCGTGATGACGTCACCCATATGTTTGTGGAGATCTTTTTTGAAGCAAATAGTTGGCGGAGTCTCCCATCACCATATTGGCCTTGCGTCACTGCTTATCACTCGTGGATAACCGAAAATTGGTAAAGATGCGGGATGTTGATGAAACTGACGTGGCTGGTTGCTGATACCACACCCACCTAGCTCAACGGTAGTGACAACAGTGGCAGCTCACCTGTCACTCAAGTGGCCACACCCTTAATTATTCAGAACTTTAAGGCTTAATATAATTTAAACGGATAGTTATAAAAAAATTCACTCCCTCACAGTTGTCTTGAAGGGCAAAATTAGCTATACAGACCAAAGTTTGAAGACTTCTTTTTTTTTAAATTGTTGGAGAAGACGGAGTTCATCCTCTGAACCTGGCTAATCTACAAGCTGAGGAAAACACTGAGAGAGTGATCCATCTTCATTAGTTTCTTATCATCCTGTTCCCCACTCTCTTTCTTTTTCTTCTCTCTCCACTATCGCACAGGTTTATTTTTGGATCAGTTAGAGGATTTTTTGCCCTTTTGTCTCTGTGTGTTGTATTGTAGCTTTTTAAATGATTCCCTCAGAGCATTTTTATCTTGCTTCAGTCGTAAGGGCACTTATGATGAGAGGTCCTCTCATCATAAAGTAAAAAAATATATAATATCATATATGTATCCCAAATTTAAACTTATTTAACCAATTTATTGCTTGGTAAGGACATCACTGACAAGAGTAAAGATAAATGTATATTTGTAAACAGTCATGTTAAATGTGTTAATAATTGAATTTCAAGTTAATGGTGGGAAAATGTATTTTAGGGAGGGGAGAGATGTCATTATTCATTGTTTGAAACTAGTTCCTGTACATGCTAGGTTCTCATTAGAAATTTGGTTCATGAGAATTTGCAGCTATCGAGTTGCCAAAATCCATTTGAGTCTTTATAGATCCTCAAGTCTCATGTCTGTATTGACCATTGTTTTATTATGTCCTGTCTCTGTGTTTCTAGATGTCATGGAGGGAAAGGCAGCCATACTCCTGGGAATGAGCCAGTGGAACTCCAATGATCTGGTGGAGCAGATTGAGACACTGGGACACATGGAGAACTCAAGAGGTACTGTATGTATATGCACATATCTCACACACTTATAATGCTTTCAAAATAATAAGGCGATAATATATACAGTCTTCAAGTCATTATCACAAAAACCTTGATGTGGTGAGCAGAAGATGACAGAAAGGTCTTCTTGAAGGAGTTTATGTGATAATTTTATTTACTGTATTACACAGTACACTGTCTAAAAATGACCAGAAAATGTTTTCAGGCTGTCACAGGGACACTGTGTACCATAAAATGTACCATAATGGTCCTGAAGGTCCTAATATGTTCCATTTAGGTACAGATATGTATTTGATACCAATAAGAGGTACTAATAGGAAATTTCTGGTGCCAAGGTGTACTTTCTAAAAGGGTGCCACTACAGTGACAGCTTGGAACAGACTAATCTTACAGGAATTTAGATGTATTTTACGAGTTGGCTAATTTGGAAGAAAGACGTACAAAAATGTTTGATTAATAACAAAAAACAATAAACTCCATAGTCAGCCCCAAGTAAAAAACAAAATGCCACAACCAAAAAAAGACAGAACCAGGTATTTTATAATGATACATCTTTATATCAAATAATATTGTGACATTTGTCCATAATACGGTATTTTAATTATATTTGTATTTTTTACAGTATAACTTAAATAGGTAAGTCTTAATGTGGTTACAATGATTCAAGGAAACAAAAATAACTACAGTTTTTTACACACTGTAAAAAAACTTTGCTGCCTAAATTTTTTGTTGAATCAACTCTGTCAGGGTCCTTGTCTGTGATCTTGTATTATGTTATGCTTTGTGATGTTTATTATTATCCGTTTTATGCATTGTCTTACCCTGTTGTGCTGTAGTATTTTGAGTTGTTTGATTTTAGTCTTGCCTGTGTTTCCCCTGTTTGATTTGGTCTCCACCCAGTGATTAGTTACTATGGTTTTTCATTGTCTATATGTTCCTCCCCCTTGTTAGAGTCATTGTTTTGTGTTTTGATTGGTTATTGGTTTGTATTTAGTTACTTCCTGTTCACCCCTTGTTTGCGTTCCATTGTGTGTTGTTATGGCGTTGTTGCCCTGCGTGTGTTTGTTTTGTGTATCTTGTTACCTTTAATAAAATCTCTCAGCTGCATTTGGATCCGCTCTTGTGTCGTCTGTGAGCACCGTCGTGACAAACTCGGATTTACAAGTCATTTCAACTTACTATTATTTATCTTGACTAGAGATGAGTTGTTATAACTACAGTTGAGTTGTTATAACTTATAAAATTAAGTTGACTTTTCTCAACTATATTTTATAAGTTGTGACAACTCATCTCTGTTGACATGACTTGTAAATCTAAGTTGATTTTACAAACAATTTTAAGGCAGTGCAGTATTTACAGTATTTACAGTAAAGACCATTATAATATATTTTTGTATAATATATTTTATTCTTTTTTTCTGTTTAATAAATTTCCTATTATCAAAACTGTCCATCTTAGAAAAGCAACATTAGTTCAACCAATGGCATGGGGCAGGATTATCTATTTGACTGACATATTAGGTTGGTTCCTTGTAACTCTTTCCCCACCAGCCAGTGGCAACATTTTTTATGATTTTCACAAAACTTTATTATTTTGTATCCTATTTTCTTTTGTTCTCTTTTTATCATCTCTTAAATATAGGTAGGTTTCCTCAAAAATAAAAAATGTTTTGTAAAAAGCTGAGATAATTGTGTTTTTTGTAAAGGACTTTTGTTATAGATCAGATTCAGAGCAATTCTCAAAGCTTCAGTTCAAGTTTACACATCAAGAGTTCTGATCTTTGAAGGGCATAGGGATAATCACGTTTGATTGGAGTTGGACCGGACACATTTAAACCTCATGTGCGTAAAGAAAACTCACTTTAGGGCCTTTTTGCAGTTAAATTGTTTAAAATCACTTAAGTGTTAACATTTGCAAGCCTTTGAAACACGTGCAAATGATCAACTTTCACCCTATTTTAATGTGAGTATTAATCCACAAATCGCATGCGAGCCGAACCGTGGGTCGCGATCTGTACGGATCACGGATCAACTGCAATCCGTTACACCACTAATAATTAGTATTACATTTTCTTTTTGAGAAACTTGGTAGCCTACAATATTTACCTCTTATGATTGAGCATTAGAGACTTGGGCTTGAGTAAGTTAGGCTACTTGCTGGTGGCAAACTTCTCTTTTCTCCAATGAGTCAACGACGACTGGAAGTGAACTTCCCTGAGTCGTATTAGACAGAAATGTTGTCAAAGAACGAAAAAAAATATATAACGGTATTAACCAGTTACCATTATTTTAAATAAACGTTTCTGTTCCGGAACTTATATTTTCTGAAAGTTTCTGGTTTCGTTTCTGTTCCTTGCAAAACATCAAAAGTTTCTGGTTTTCATTTTCGTTCCATGGACCGGTTCAAAGCCTCAAAACTCAAGGCAGGGAAGCGTTTTCTCTTAATTGACGAGTTAACTCCTCAATGGCAGGGAAAGAGTTAAGGAAGTCACGTCACTCTGCTGACATATTTGCAACACCTGTGTCTGAAGTTTTGGCAGCTGACTTGCTGTCTCGCTGCCTCATGAGGCAATGACTTCGGAGGCATGAAGGCAGCTCCGAGAAATGCATTCGGACAGCCTTCATAGGCAACGTAATGGAATTTTGTTTGAAATATAAACAGGGAGCGCCTTTGTGATAACTAATTCCATATTTGAAAACTACAATACTAATTTCCAGGGGCGGATCTACCGGGGTGGCACGGGGTGGCAGTTGCCACCCTAAATAAAAGCATTGCCACCCCATGTGCCACCCCAGCGCGGGTATCCTAATATATATAATTTATACCCGAGTAGGCTCTTTTAACCAGAAAGGCAATGTAGTTTTTCTCTGCGTGTGTTTGGGGGTGGGAGACACATATCTGATGATGATTGGTGTGTGTGTCTTAGACGGGGTGGGACAACCACATAGCTGATGGTGATTGGCTTAATTTCCATCGTTAGCCAACCAGAGGCAGCAGAGTTCATACACAAGCATGCAGTCAGTCCGAGCAGAAAGTCTTTTACAGTGTAAAAAAAAGTCCGTGCAGATTTGCCAACTTGGTGACTTTGTCGCTAGATTAAGAAACTTTTTAGACCCCTTTAGCAACTTTATTAAAAAAGCGACTAGGACAAATCTAGCGATCTTTTCTGGCGTGGTTGGAGACGTTTGGAAACTGCGGTGAAAGGATGCATCGCCCCATCCAAGGCACTCACATGCAGCCCGGTTCTCGCGCTGCAGTCCATCCCTTTCGAGTCGCACAAACCCGCAACAACAGAGCGATGACAAGTTCAACGATCTCAAAACAAAGGTAGCGGACGCAAGCACAAAGTATAAAAAGCACAAACGTTACTTTTCCATCGTTAAAGGCAAGAATGTTTATGAACGTGCAACTTATGCCCATGAAGAAAGAGTCTCTTCACGTCTGTAGCAAGTAATTCTGATCTAATAAAGTACCTCACATCATCACATGCTGCCAAAACAAATTCTCTTTAGTGTCTTAAAGTGATTAAGTTGAGCATCACATCAGCAAATCAGAGTACTGAATACGGTCATATTTATAGATAAATGTTGCATCAGGATAAAAATACAAAACTTAAACTGATGTTAAATATTGCACGAGGTAGTTGCTTGGTAGTTAAAACAACTGAACTGCAGGTTTGTGTAAGCAGTAAATATATTTAAAGCAGTTCTTTCTAGAGTTAGCCCGTCATGTCTTAGCTACTGCAGCAATCAAAATATTCCATACGTGCATATGAAATCGCTCGTTATGATATAGTCTAATGTTTTTATTTGTCTTCGTTAAGGAGACAAAACTGTTCAGTGTTGTGTATGTTTAGAAAGCTTGAAAGACAACTTAATGCGGCACTTTTCAGGATATTATGAAAAGAAAGGCTGATATCCATTCTTTTTACCAAAAATAATAGAAAAATCAAATACTATGGGAGTGGAAGGTACAAATAAAACAGAAAAATATGTTGTGGAAGGGAGAGGAGTAGATGAAGTCATGAAGGAAAGAAACATATGGATGGCAAAGAGCTAAAAAGAAGTAAAAAGACAGAAATCCATCATGAAGTGAGTGAAAGGATTAAAGAAGAGGGTTATGAGAGAAAGAGATGTTTGCCTTTCAAATATGTTTTACATGAATATAAACTAGGCAATCCTATTTTATTTATATAACTGTCTTTATACCATTATGTTCAACCAGTCAGTGTTTTTAGATATTGATAAGCTGTATGTATTAACTTAGTATTAAGACAAAGGGTGCTACAGAGATGCTAAAGGTAGCTGCTTGGGTACTTACTTATAGGAACATTTGTTGTTGCGTTTATTAATGTTATAAAAATTTGAGGTCCAGTGTTCACCGAAAATAGTATATACAGTATATAATTTCTTGAATCCACGACAACCATGCAAGGACGCTTACTTCATTGCCACCACTTGTAGTTCTCATGCCACCCCCTTGCCACCCCATAAATAATTTTCTAGATCCGCCCCTGCTTATTTCTCACTAGAAATGCAATTAAAATTGATTTACATTATTATTTATTTTTATTTTTTCGATCTCGACCAGGATTGACCTCCTAAGGCGGCATTTTAGAGCTTTTGCACACAGCCCAGGTCTTGTTAAGAACAAGACAAACAAGATCTGTCCATTCTGCACATGCGTCAGAGAGGATTACGTTTGACGATTGGCCATCTCCCCCATTCATATCAACATCAGTAAAGCATCTTGTTCATTCTTAAATGTCTTTAGTATTGTTTAAGAAATGTTTGAAACTAAAAAAATAATATTTTAAATACTTTAATGAACAAATAACAGCTGAATTTGCATTCCACAGTGTGTGCATTTATAAGTGTTTGTTGACAAGTCAAATTGCTGTGAAGCCAAGCTGAATCTCCTCCTCCTCCTCCTCCCTACTGTAATTAGTGTAGTGTACTCCAAACAGCAATTTCTATGACACACAGAATTGTGTTTGCTGTGGTATTAAAGGTAGAGAAGTTCAGCTGAGAGAAAATAAACAGTAACTAATGCAGCTTGATATGCAGTTTAATCACCGTTTTGCTCCTCATGTCCTCTAAGCCGTTTAATACCACAGGATACACATGGCTGGATGGGAAACCACAGATGGAAGTCAAATTAAACAGACTCTGATTTAGAGTTTCTGTAACACTGCGTGACAGCTACTGTATATTTTTAAATGAGGTGAAATAGCCGACTCACTTTTTGACACTTTTTCAAGAAAAATGTATTTCATCAGACTGTGAAACAGTTGTGCTGAAGTAGCAATGGGACTCATAGATGTGTCAGTATGATAAAATGACCTATCAAAGGTTTCTTGAACACAAAAGGATGAGTCTATCAAGAATATTTGCTCTCAACTGCTTGAGCTGTATAATATTATCTGTATTTTGTGAGAGATTCATCTCACCTTGATACAGAAAGGTTTTTCACATGTGTGCTGAGATTTTTGGCTTATACAATTTCATGTGGGTTGTAATTTTGGATTTCATGATGGTAAGGTCACAGCTTATACAGAGAAGATGAGAGAGAAAGAGAGAGAGAGAGGATTATCTCAAACAATTATCTGTTTTCATTTCACAGTTATTTCACATCTGGAACATATTTGAGGTTTAGTAGAGCAGGGATGAGTCCGTCTAAATTTATTTATTACCAGTGAGGATTTGATTCATGCTGAGGATTTTGTTTATGAATTCTTACTGTATTTAGAGTAAAAACAACCACATTTTTGTGACGGCTCTAAACGTATCGTCAAATAGATGGATGAATGCCGCTAAGTGACCTTGTTTGAAACCCTTCTGGTTTAATAGTTTTCTATTTAATTAAACTGTAAATTGTAACGCACCTGAGCACAGTGAGCTATGAAAACACATGTGACCTCTTAGAAATAATTGAGGCATGGAGTGAACCTAAAACTGGGAGCAAGGGAGCAAAAAAAGAGAGAAAAGATGAGAAAATATGGATTGTACAGTATGTCAACACAGTGAAGTTGACAAACACAGTCATGTCAGACCTGAATGTTTCAATAGTCCCACTATAAATACACCAAATATTATTCAATATTTTCAGTTTTTTTTCACAGAATTTTTTGTTCGTTCAGCCTCATCATTTCATTGGAAAATATCTAGAGACACTTTTGTCTAATTTTGTCCGTGTGTGTGTTTGTGTGTGACTTTAAAACATAAAAAATGTGGCCTTACCAATCAATATATTTTAATAAACACTGGCAGTGGCTGCCATCACTATTGTCAAATACTTGTCTAATTGTCTTTACCACAATTAAATGAATGATGTGTTCATTTGCATCACAAGATGATGTATGTCGTGTAATGAATAACTGGCGTAAGTTCATTAATTCAAAAATAATTGACATTTGGTTATTTATATTTACCTTAAATTTAAAGGTGCTGGAGAATGTAAAACTGTATTTACGTAGGCATAGATGAATAACAAGAGTTCTGTAGATAGTAATGACATATCTTCATCTGATCAGTGTTGGGTAAGTTACTTAAAAAAGTAATCCATTACAAATTACAAATTACTACTTTAAAATTGCAATTTGATTACAGTACTGATTACTACATGCAAAAAGTTATCTAATTACTAATTACTTTACTTTTAAGTTACTTTGACAACATCAAATGTAAAAAAAAAACTGCAGTTCTTTCAGTAATAATTTTGACTGACAAATGTTACAAGAAGTATGAAAAAATGCAACTTGACTTAAAGGATAATTCCGGTATTTAACACTTTGAGTCTCATTTCAGAATGGAAGTCAATGACCATGCACAAACATGTCATTAAAACAACACTAAAGGGCTCGTTATTGTCGTGCGGAGGTCCTACGGTGTAGCCGCGACGGTGTAGGTTCCACGTCGGTTTTCATTTATATTTTTGCGTCATCGTCTGCGTCGACGTGCAAACACACCCGCAGACCGCTGGTAGGCAGTAACCACGCGTGTAACCACAGTAGCAGCAAAAGAAGTCACAGAAGAAGAAGCTAAGCAAGTTAACCCACAAACGAAGAAGAAATAGCAACTTCTTGTGTATAATTTGAGAAGACCAGCAATGATGGAAGTAAATAAACAGCGACTTTTGATGCAGTTTGAGTTAAATCACTCCTAAAATTGGCTCATCTTTGTTTTCACCGTCACAAACGGAAATACCTATGGCGCAGTTTTTTTTACCTGACGGGAGGGGTTCTGGTGGACCAGCGCTTGCGGTCCGCGTAGATCTGACGCGCTGTTAAAAATTTTGTGAGGTGCGCGTCAGGCTACGCAGTAGCTACGGCGTAGGACCTACGCACGACTATAAATCGCCCTTTTACGTTCACTTTCAAAAGTGTGCTACTCACCGAGTGGTTTGTGGTGTTCGTTGATGATTAAAAACAAGTTGTGTAGCAAAATACAGTTTCTGTCGTGTTTTATTTGGCATTTTGTAAAATTCCATTGACTTCTCTTGGAAGACTCATTGCTCGCTGACATATCACTCCGCCGCCGGGAAACAGAAAAGGGTCTGTTTACATGTGGTTGTAGTTTTTTCGATCGGTTTCTCCCATATTTGATGGCTCAGTGACCAGCTTTAGGTTTGAAGTTGAGCTCGATTGTGACTGTCTATACGCTAGACACCGAGCGTACTTGTATGGCAAAGTGGTTGTCGCCATCAAGTGGTCGGGAGTGTGCTAACGCTTCAGACTCAAATATAGAGCGGAAGTATATACGCGGTTGTGAGGTATCTGAAAAAATAGTTCCACTATAGCAAATAACACGGATTGAAATCATACATTGCGTCAATATATTTGTTTTTAATCATCAACGAACACCACAAACCACTCGGTGAGTAGTACGGTTTTGAAAATGAACGTTAAGTGTTGTTTTAATGACATGTTTGTGCATGGTCATTGACTTCCATTCTGAAGCAGTCAAGAGACGCTTCTAAACGAGTCAAAAACTCAAGACACGACCCATTGTCAAAATTTCTGTGTGTGTATCATTTTAAAATACATTTTAATTAAAATTCCAACACTTCATTTGTAACGCTAGTAACGTAATTTTATTGTCATTGGTAACTGTAATCAAATTACATAAATTTAAAATGTAAAGCATTACATTTCTGCTTTATCAGGAAAAGTAATTAGAATACAGTAATGCGTTACACAGTAACGCATTATACCCAACTCTGCATCTGATACAGGTTCAAACATAAGGTCTGTACACACACAAGCTTCTCTGACAAACAGCCAATCAGAGCAGAGCTCAACATTATTATTCATGACTCTTTCAAATAAGGTTATAATAGACCATTCATTTTAAAGACAAATCCTAGGGTTGTAAATGTACATGTAAAAATGTTTCTGGATTACAATTTAACAGATTATTACAATGCATTCTTTGGCACCTTTAATATATACTGTTATCATGTGATTGGACAAGCAGCATGCTGATTTTTCTTATTCATGAATATAGCATGTCCGCTGCTATTGAACTACCACTATTTTTACACCACTAAGAAGAAGACACAACATGAAACTTTGCTCAAAGTATAAACTGGATCACTACACATGAAAGCGAGCATTGAGTCCATTGTTTGTGTACTCAGAGTTTACTAAAAAGAAAGGTTTTGAACAACCGACTTTGGCTGTTATGGTGTCCGCTGTCCTCTTCGCCAGATGTAAATAATCGATTTCTGAATGCGAATGAATGAATCTCATATGAGGCTCCTTTTTCAACTAGAAGGTCAATATTGTTTATCACTTGAGACAAAACAACGAATTATCTGTGCATTTATATGGAACTATGCTTTAGAAGCTATCCATCTTTACTCTCCTCCCTCCTGACATCGCATTCGGAGATCGATACATCTTGACTGGGAAGATGGCGGCGAGCAGAAGCCAAATCAACCAAAGTCAGTTGTTCAAAACCTTCTTTTTAGTTAACTCTGTGTTCACAAACAATGTTATCAATGCTCGAGTTCACATGTAGAAACACAGGTGATACTTAGAGCAAAATATCATGTTGTGTTGAGCCTTCTTAGTGTTGTAAAAATAGCGATTTTGATGCTCACAACATATTAAAGGGATAGACTCTAGTTTTTTTGCGACCACTTCAGGTACTCAAAATGGCGGAA
Source organism: Paramisgurnus dabryanus (assembly GCF_030506205.2). Lineage (NCBI taxonomy): Eukaryota > Metazoa > Chordata > Actinopteri > Cypriniformes > Cobitidae > Paramisgurnus > Paramisgurnus dabryanus. The sequence goes on from NC_133354.1 coordinate 24,953,453, forward strand.
GACAAGTTTGAGATGTGATTGACGTCAGCTGATATTCATGAATAACAGCACTAAAGTTTTAAAGGGGCCATATCATGAAAATTTGACTTTTTTCATGTTTAAGTGCTATAATTGGGTCTCCAGTGATTCTATCAACCTAGAAAATGTGAAAAAGATCAATCCAGTAACTTTTATGTTTGGGTAAATCATTCTCTGCAAGCGTGTTAAAAATAGGTTATTGAAATCTGGCTCCCCCTGTGATCTCAGAAGTGGATAATACCACCCCTTAATCTGCGCTATCCAATCACAACACTGCCTTTTAGTGCAATTTTAACATGTTATAATAAATTATCTATATGTTATTCTGAGCTAAAACTTCACATATGTACTCTGGGGACACCAAAGTTTTATTTGACATCTTAAAAATGTCTTGTGAAATTTCCCCTTTAACTGTATTCCAAAAACAAAAATAGCTGGCCATATTGTGTCAAAAACATGATGAGTTGTTTGCAAAATTGTTGCATACAAGAAATGTCACAGTCATAAGTCATGCTGTCGTACTGTGATAACGACCCTCGGTTGAATCACAACCATGCATCAAAGATGATAATGATTATACATTTATTACTGTTATTTATTGCATTGTATACCACACTGTCTCCACATGGTGAATCTATTTTAAGATTTGATAATGTTAATTGTTGAATTGGGTTAAGAACAATTGATTTAGGTTTTTGAGTATCAAAGCCCTCCTGTACCTCTCTCTGCCCCTCTCTCATTCTTTCTACTGTTTATCTCTTGTCTGTCTTGAGGTTTGCTTTTATTATTCATTCATTCCTCACACATGAAGCCAGAAACAAATGCTGTGCGCTATTGAAATTCAGTTGTGGTAAGGGCACAGCCTCTAGCCATGTGATCTGTGATTCTTTGTCAGGTTGACTGGCAAAGAGCATTCAGGTTCTGATACAAATCCTCTGGTGCTCTTTTAAAAGGCTAAATAATGAGCTAATGGCAATATTACTAAGTTTAAAGGTTACTTTACCTGCATTGATACAAATTAAATAATGTTCACAAAAGTGCCTGTTTTCTGGTTAATACTTAAAAATACAAATTTAAACAGGTAAAATCTTGTTGTCCATCGTGCCACATTCATTAAATTTTCAGAGAAAAATTGAAAGTTAGTTTAACTTGGGTTTTTGTGTTGTTTTCCAGTATAAATGTAAACCTGCCTGTGTAAACCCAGCTAATGTCATATTTTTGTGTTTTACTGCATTCTACATGTACATAAAATCATATTACATAATGTAAAGAACATCCTGTAAAAATAAAACCTTGATATATGTAATATTGAAATCGAAATCTATGAATGAAATCAAACTTATGACTTTAGCCTGGTTTCTATAGGTAGTGTAACAAATATCGAAAATAAATTTTACTTTAGAAATGACTTAAGAGATGCGTAAACATCAAATATCTATAAAAGTATATGGCAGGTAAACATATCTACCAGTAGGCTAAAAAAGTAAACTTAAATCAAGTTTCAATTTAATTCTGTACATTTAACTGAACTTAATTCAAGTAAATCATAAAGTTTTATTTTTTCTAGAAAACTATTTTACAGAAAATATCTTGGGTCATTTTGCTAATCTCAATTTAAGAATTGTTATGTATGCTGGAAATCAAGACAAAAAGTAGATTTTTTACAATGCTGTTTATATGCGATACTCCAGCCAAATTTCAAAATTCCCCTGATTTACTCAAGCAATCTGAGATACATCTGTCCATCATCTTTCAGACAAGCACATTCGGAGATATTTTAGTAAATGTCCTTGCTCTTCCTAGCTTTATAATGGTAGAAAACAGGGATCAGGGAACAACGTCTGAATTTTAAACCTCAAAAAAGTTTATTCATCCTTTACAAAGGTAATCCACACGGCTCCAATGTGTCAATAAAGGTCTTCTGCGTGTAATCGAAAAGATTTTATAAGAAAAATATCCATATTTCAAACTTTATAAACTATAATAACTAGCTTTCGGTAACTACGCCATCTTTGACTCATGCAAGAGTTGGATTTAGCATTTATTGCTGTGGGAATATGGTGCGCAGTGACTCTCATGAACCACATGAGTCCAAGATGGCGTTGCTACCGGAAGCTAGTTATTATAGTTTATTACCATATTTTCCATACTATAAGTCACAATTTTTTCATAGTTTGGTCGGTCCTGGAACTTATAGTCAGGTGCGACTTAGACGTCATAATTATTTCATATGAACCAACAGAAACCATTAGCGTCTACAGCCGCGAGATTCCCCTCTATGCTGCTCCTGTATTTATGCAATTCAATGGATTCAGTGATGTGGAATAACTTTGGGACCTTTTTGAACTTGATTTGGCTTGTGGTGTTAATTTAGCCTATTCAGCCTCCCAGGTATGTTCAGTATGCTATTGTGTATCGTGTAAATAACTGTTTATGTAACGTTAACATGTACGGACACCTATTCAGTCTGCTGTTCTGTGTGCTATTGTTTAGTTGAATAACTTGCCTTTCCAGATTAAAAGTCTGTTCTTCAGGCTTGGATTTTGTGAAATCATTTTCTAAATAAACACGACGTATAGTCCAGTGCAACTTATATATGTTTTTTCCTCTTCAAAACACATTTTTGATTGATGCAACATACTCCGGAGCGACTTATAGTCCAGAAAATACGGTAAGGTTAAAATATGGTAATTTTTTATTACCAGCAAAAGACCTTTATTAACCTATTGGAGCCGTGTGGATTACCTCCGTAAAGAATGAATGCACTTTTTGGGGGTTTAAAGTCAGAAGTTGTTCCCTGATCCTTGTTTTTTTCCCATTATAAGCTTGGAAAAGGCTTGGAAAAGCAAGGAAATTTACTAAAATAACTCCAAATCCTACATCTCGGATTGCTTGAGTAAATCATTGGGAAATTTTGATTGGCTGGAATATTGCTTTAATCTTTGCACTGCAATGCTATATCAATTGAGCTACGTTAATGCAAGATTTCTTACATCATTTTAAGTAATCCAACACAGCAAGCAATAACCATAATTTCACAGTCTAAGTTTATTGTAGACCTAATATGTTCCAGCTATGAGTAACACACTTCTACCAAACTAAACCTGAATGTCATGTTTGCCAATATAACTTGTGAGATGTATGATATTCCATCTTGTACAGTGATTACAAGGTGTTTGGTTTCATTTTTTTTTTTTATTTATTTTGGGGATATGGTAAGATGTTGGTGTAATGTATGATTTTAGCCTTGATGTCTGTGTTTGGACAGCCATTAGAAATCTTTAAAAAAATGTCATGCTGGAAAATAACTAAACTACACATACACCTCTACACAGTCCCACTTCTAACACTGTATTGGCCTTGGGTTAAATGCAGAGGTCACTCCAAGTATGGGTTACCAAACATTGGTCATTACTTCACTTTCACTTTCATAATGGTTTCCTCCAGATCCAGTATCTCACGCTGTCTTTCTCTCCATCTCTCATTCATAACTAGAGAGTCTATATAGACTATGTCACCCACGCTGTGCTCCGCAGAGCAGTGTTGATGGACTGGAAGACATAGAGGTTAGTGTCTGTGAACCTGCTTCTTTCATCCACAAAATTATTCTCCCACTATCTTCTAACGTCTCCTCCCTTTGTCTCGCTGCTCTGCAGAGGAAGTGCAGAACACAGCTGCTCATCCTGGTGATTCATGGAGGTCACATCTTGGATTCTGGAGGTGGTGACCCTGGCGGGAAGGCGGGTGATGCTGCCACCCTGGCATCCGTGTTGGAGCGTGTGGCGCGGGCTCACTTCCAGGCGGCCGCAGACAGAATGCTGGTCAGATTGGTGCCCTGCCCACCAGTGTGCGCTGATGCTTTCTCGCTAGTTTCTAAGTAAGGATGAAAAACAACTGTAAGGGCGAGATATGCTAATTCATGGTCATAATTATGGTAATGCAGAATTAGTCATGCTTGCAAATTCATTTATCATTTGAAGGAATAGCTCATCCAAATAGAAAAATTCTCTTATAATTTACACACATGTACAAAAAATTATCCCCAGTTGTCACCAGTGCACTAATCATTTCAAAAAGTACACCTTTCCACCTAAAGAATTCATTTACAAGTACTGTAAAGATACATATTGGTACCAAATGTATACATACCTAAAAAAAAATCTGGCAGTGTAAAGGTTTACTTATTATTTATATTATAAGTACTTTTCAATAATGTTTCAAATCATGTACAATCACTTTAGTCATTTCAAGACTTCAGGCAAAATAATAGCAGAATAAAAGTATTTAACATAAAGGTGGGCTGCATTTATACATTGGCATAAAATTGAATCGAAAGCTATTGTTTTTGAATGATGCTGCCTCCATGCCACAAGGTATAAATATAAGCCCAAGATGACTACCAACACAACATAAACAAATTACAGAGTGCACATTTAAATTTTGCAATTAAAATGACAATAAAGCCTTTAATATGAAACATTTGTTCACTGTCAGTATGAACATTTTTAAAAAAAACATTTTTTGCTAAGAATTAACCTAGTAACACGCAATCAAATTAACATTTGAAAGACAAGACCGTTTCTAGGCATAGGCAAACCAGGCAGTTGCCTATTGCGCCACCAGCTGCAGGGGTTGCCAATGAGCACATACCCTGTAGACTTTTGCTTGAATGAGTAAAAAATGAGCACTGCAACAAATAAAAGATAAACTCTGGATGTTTTTTGTTTAACACAGAATGGACAGCAAAATATTTCACCGGCATCAGACAGAATGTGGTATGTGCGATTTGCCCAAAAGAATTGCAGTTTTCGAGACCACAATCTGCTTTCCTTTGTTTTTAACACATATTTTTCATGATAGTTGTTATGTAATAATTATCAAGCGTTGCACTTGTAATAATTTCCCCTTAAGATAAAGAAACTATAAACTATAGTAAACAGTTTTATTTGTAGTAAGTAACCACAAATTTACTATGTTCTAACCATAATAACAATTGTATTATATTTGTAGTAAAACTATGGTAATAAATCTGCTAAAATCATGGTTACTACAAAAATAAAGCCATGAGTAATTTTCCTCATGATATGTAATAGTCATAGTCATAACTGTGACTATGGGCTCAGTGTTGCCAACTATTTTCAATGGAAAGTAGCTAAAGCTTGCTTGGAAAGTCGTTAAATGTCGTTAAATTACGTCATTAGCATAACAATGACGTCATCACTTCATATTTGCATTCTTACTACATTGGCTCTTTCACGTTTCTCTTTCTCTATTAACGATCACAAATTTTATTTTTATACACATGAATGCGTAAAAATGTTTTCCCGTTCGTTTATCTGCTTCTGTTCTCATAAAACGAAATATGTTTAGTCCAGTTTTAAAACATGATGATATGCTGAGAAATGATGGAAAATATTGTTTTTTTCGGTACATAGCTCATTAACGCGTCGGCTCCGTACACTTGTCTGTTCTGAATGTGCTGCTGCTTAGCTCACTCAAATACATTTATTTTTGAACAGTGATTTTATTGAAAGACCATTTATTTACATCCCGCTGTATCAGGCAGCTCCGGCTTCCTGCTTGCACGATTATGCCGTCTGGACGCGGAGAGATGAACATCTCCTGTCCTGACTGCAGGTAGGAGAGACTCTGCTGTGCGAGGACTAGGCCACCTATGAGTGCTTTTGGATGGGGGTGGAGCCCACGGAAGCAGCGGTAGCCGCTTGTTGAGAAGAGTGAATGATACGCGCTTTCAAGTCAAAGTCTCCAAAAGTCTCCAACAACGCCAGAAAAAGTCGCTAGATTTGTCGCTAGTCGGTTTTTTGAAAATAAGTTGCTAAAGGGGTCTGAAAACTCGCTTAATCTAGCGACAAAGTCGGCATGTTGGCAACACTGTATTGGCTATCCAACGGCAAGTCGTGTTATAGTAACGAAAATTGTAATACATTTATTTGTGTTTGATGACACGAATTTCTGCTGTTTTTCGTGTCTCTGGAGACTAATGTCTTTTTCGTCCTTTCCATCCCAAATTTCTATCAATGGCTGCTCGTGTCTGTGGCACGACTTTCTTTATCGTGTCATTTTATATTTTGTTGTATCATCGTTCTTTTCTATTTTTAAAGGTGACATAGAATGATTGAACGGGGTATTGATCCTTGTTCTGTGATGTGACATGTAGACAAAATGTTTGGGTCTGTAATGCCTTAGAAGCTTCCTTACTCTTTCCCCGCCATTGACGAGATATCTCGGCAATCTGCAATACCGTTATTATCCACCAGGTGGGGCTCTTCCGCAACTTATAAAAACCGGAAGTATTGCCCTAGGGCAAACAGCTGTATGTCCGTATATGTTTTAAAGATCGCTCTGCATCTGATCTCTATCAAAAATGGAATTATCTCAGGTTTTTGCTCAAAATTTGGTGTTTTTGATGAAACCTACACATATTTGAGAGGTGATAAAAACAGAACACATGAAGGTAGGATGAAACTGATTTTTTGGTTTGAAAGCACAGGGTCTGTTCTTTTATTTCATATATTGTATGTTTATATATTTGAAAAGGAGCATTTTCTGGAAGGCATTAAACTTTTGTAAAAATTATGAAAAATGCTGGCGGTGAAAGAGCTAAAATCCTCTCTCAGATAGCTCTATTAGGGTGGGGGATTTTAAACAAGTGGTTTTGCCCCTATTTGGCTCCCCCTACTGGCTTAACTTGCAATCTCATTACTGATTGGTTGACTTTGCTGCCACTCAAAAAATGTAGCCAATTATTTTAAAGTGGAGGGGCAGTGAGATGCCTGTGATGTCATAAGCATCAGTTTTTCAGATTGGGCCGTTATGGCTGACATTTCTAAAAGAGGAATTTCTATGAGACTGAGATGTTTAGCATGTTTAGCACTTTTTGTATGTTCGTGAATGCGGGTAGACTACCATTATTCAACAAAGACAAGGCAAAAATGTTTTTTCATTCTCTTTCCCCTTTAAATCATTGTCACTTGGGGTAAGGGTTAGATTCAGGGTTTGTGTTATGATGTAATTTTATGCATTGGTTTCAACATGTTTTTCGTCCGCTTTTAAAACTATTCTCGCCTATAGTTGGGTCACAGAAAGTGATTCTAACCCAAACCCCAACGACAATGGTCAAAAAATTGAAAACAACGATGAGACAACAAAATATAAAATGACTCAATAAAGAAAGTCGTGCCACAGACACAAACAGCCATTGATAGAAATTCGTGCTGGGAAGGACAAAAAAGACATTAGTCTCCAGAGACACAGAAAACAGTGGAAATTCCTGTCATCAAACATGAATAAATTAATAAAAATTTTCGTTACTATAACACAACATACCGTGAGACTGGGTCGGGCTACCCTCATAAAACATCATTGGGAGATGCTAATGTCTCTTATTTTGAACAGTGATTTATTTTATACAATGTCACACAATCAGTCAAAGCACGTTGAATTGTACATGATGATAAATGGACGCTTACTCCCTACTTCTGAGCTCAAGGGAACACCCAAACAAGAGTTACAATGCTTTTAGTCATCAGATATGTACCGGCTCATTGCTTTGTTTAAATAGCTTGATTAGTATGCTCAAGACATTCAAGTTTCCATCTAAACTTTTTTTTTTATTGTTTATCTCTTCCCTTAATTCAATTAGTGTATTTGTTTACGTCTTGATGTGTCTAATCGAGACTTTCATTATTGTGTCATTGTTTGAATCACGGTGGCAAAATACAAACATGAAAGCATTTGAACAGCTCTATGGAAGTGTCAACAAACAGCCGCAGTCTGTAACAGAGGAGCTTTAGTGTACTCAAATTCTTATCGTTCCCTAAGGGATGTCTTGATATCCACCTCTGAGCTCTTTATTTACAAAACATTTAGCCAGTACATGCACTGAATACGAGCACTGAATACATCTTTCAATGCTAGGCAACATCTGGGGCTGGTTGCACCAGCTGGGAGGACACTTTACTGACTAGTCTGGAAATAAATGCACTTTATGTCCTACATAGATTTTATAGCTGTTGCACCATCTAGGCGTAACGCATGTCTGAGATTAAATCTAACATCTAGTTAAAGGTAGGCGTAAAGTATAAAGCACATTTTACTGTTTTAACATGTGTCCACATTAAGTACAAACATGGTTTTGTAAGATATTTTTGCGTAAATCCCAAATAAATCTCCATGTAAAAACCAATGGAATCACATGCTGACAACCACCTTTCAGATTTGACTTACATTACATTTACATTTATTCATTTAGCTGACGCTTTTATCCAAAGCGCCTTACAATTGCTATTTGTGTCAGAGGTCGCAAACCTCTGGAGCAACTAGGGGTTAAGTGTCCTGCTCAGGGACACAATAGTGTGTCACAGTGGATTCAAACCCGGGTCTCTCACACCAAAGGTGAGTGTCTTATCCACTGCGCCATCACCACCCCATCACCCTTTGATCCCATTAGTTTTACATAGAAATTTACTTAAGGATGCTTACGGATTCACATAAATGTTCCAAAACCACACATTTCAAAAGTTTTTTGCACATGTGAAATTTATTAGTTATACCACAACTGATTTTTGTTTACTATTAACCAAAATGTTACTGATTGCAGCTTAAAGGTGCTTTAAAGGCACACCGCAGAACTTTTGGCCACTAGGGGGCGCTAGACATGTATTTTTCACGCCTAGCGCCCCTAGAGGCCACAAGCGCCGCAGCACTGTCGCAAAGGAAAAGAACTGGCCAACCTTAAAACTTAAAACTAAACTAAAAACTAAACCCTTTAAAACTAAACGCTAAACGATCAACATTTTGAGGCATCAGGGAGAAACGCAGTCATTTACAACTTTCTGATGAGGAACTCGATGCAGGAGCCATTTTTCAATCTGAAGGTTGCAGCCTCCGGATTTCGTATTTCTACGCTGCAAACGTCAACAAGATTGTCTTACAACCCCAAAACAGAAAAAGTTGGGACACTGTGGAAATTGTGAATAAAAAAGTAATGGAATAATTTACAAATCTCATAAACTTATATTTTATTCACAGTAGAATATAGATAACATATCAAATGTTGAAAGTAAGATATTTTGAAATGTCATGCCAAATATTGGCTCATTTTGGATTTCATGAGAGCTACACATTCCAAAAAAAGTTGGGACAGGTAGCAATAAGAGGCCAGAAAATTAAATGTACATATAAGGAACAGTTGAAAGACCAACTTGCAACTTATTAGGTCAATTGGCAACATGATTGGGTATAAAAAGAGCCTCTCAGAGTGGCAGTGTCTCTCAGTGGTCAAGATGGGCAAAGAATCACCAATTCTCCCAATGCTGCGGTGAAAAATAGTTTTCTGAGCTTCTCAGAGAAAAATTGCAATGAGATTGAAGTTATCATCATCTACAGTGCATAATATCATCCAAAGATTCAGAGAATCTGGAACAGTCTCTGTGCGTAAGGGTCAAGACCGGAAAACCATACCGGATGCCCGTGATCTTCGGGCCCTAAGACAGCACTGCATCACATACAGGAATGCTACTGTAATGGAAATCATAACATGGGCTCAGGAATACTTCCAGAAAACATTGTCAGTAAACACAATCCACCGTGTCATTCGCTGTTGCGAGCTAAAACTCTGTAGGTCAAAAAAGACGCCATATCTAAACATGATCCAGAAGCGCAGGCGTTTTCCTTGGGCATGGCTCATTTAAAATGGACTTTGGCAAAGTGGAAAACTGTTCTGTGGTCCAACGAATCAAAATTTGAAGTTCGTTTTGAAAAACTGGGATGCCATTTCATCCGGACTAAAGAGGACAATGACAACCCAAGTTGTTATTAGCGCTAAGTTCAGAAGCCTGCATCTCTGATGGTTTGGGGTTGCATGACTGCGTGTGGCATGGGCAGCTTACACATCTGGAAAGGCACCATCAATGCCGAAAGGTTTATCCAAGTTCTAGATACATATGATCCCATTCAGACGTCGTCTCTTTCAGGGAAGACCTTGCATTTTCCAACATGACAATGCCAGACCACATACTGCATCAATTACAACATCAAGACTGCGTAGAAGAAGGATCTGAGTACTGAAATGGCCAGCCTGCAGTCCAGATCTTTCACCCAAAGAAAAGATTTGGTGCATCATAAAGAGGAAGATGCGACAAAGAAGACCTAAGACAGTTGAGCAACTAGAAGTCTGTATTAGACAAGAATAGGACAACATTCCTATTCCTAAACATTGGTCCTCCTCCAGCTGTTCCTTATATGTACATATGTACATGTCCGTAACATTAACACAGTGCCACAGAGTCACACAATAGAAATTGCTCTCTACACTCCTGAAGTAGCCTCCAGCAAAATTCACGTTAAAAAAAATAGTGTGGAGGAAGTGACGTATGCCGTAAAACAGTTGAATTTTTGTAGGGTTTTTTGTGCTCTGGTTACTACCCGAAACCCTAAGTTTTAAAGTACAAGTAAAGGTGATACAGACCCCGTCAGGCTATGGTAGACATGTCATTCAACCTATTTAAAGTCGATGTACTATCACAAGGGTCTTGAAAATTTATTATGAAGGTTGAAAAATTACATGGTGTCACTTTAAGTGAATTCACGCGTTTAGGCCATAAAACATTTCTTGTTTCATACACGAAACATCTCCTCACAGTCTGCTAGCTGCCTGTCCCCTGAACACACTGTAAATAAATGCGGTCTCTATAGACAGCCCAGGCTCCACAAACTGCAACAAAAAGTGGTCACACCTACCACCATGAAACATAACAAACGTTTTCAGCTAATAAACGACAAGAAGGATTTGTGACTGGGGGTTGAGCGCGTTCATTAGGCTGTTTACACTTGGCATTAACATGCGTTTTCATCGATAAAATCACAAGTGGACGAGTTAATGCCAGGTGTAAACGGTGTTTTGAGCTCGTCCACTTTCGACCACTTTCAACCACATTCATTCAGAGGTAGTCGGAAACCCTTTCGATCGGATTGCTTTTGTAGTGTAAACGCACATGTGGTTGAATGTGTTCGAACAGCCACATGCGACTGCCTTCTTTCCGCCCATTTATCTAATCTGAGGTACTTAACACAAGTTTTACGTCTTTTCTGAATTCTGGCGCGAAAACACGATGAACAGTGCTATTTTTAGCCTTTCATTGATAAATCAAAAGCGGCTGATCTCCGTAGTTTCATTTTGAAAGCGTGTGAAAGTTGCGCGATCTTATTTCATAAATTGCGCTGAAAATTCAGAGAAATCTCTTACATACATACGTACAAAACACTGTGCAGCATGTTTACTTGCTAAACAAGCAGCGGACTCCGACATAATATTAGTCCATATAAACTCATAATTACTCCCGCTCGCGTTTGAATGACAGCAGAGAGACTCGCCCACCGTCTCACAGACCACCCCCTCACAGTATTCAGGACAGAAGCAGTCGAAAGTGGACAAAAGAGACGGATTTAAATACCAGGTGTAAACGTAATGTGTCTCTCTCGTCCACTTGTGATCCAATCGATGAAAACACATCTTAATACCAAGTGTTAAACAGCCCCCATGAATCTTTCAGAAAGCACTGAAGGAAGAGGGAGGGGAGGAGTTAGTTACGTGGGTGTAACGTGAAGTAAACCAATGAGAGTGTCTTCTTCCATCCCCTTTAGAAGTTGCACTCATGCCATGGCAAAATAATACCCAATTTAAACACATTTCAATATATGTATTACATTTACATTAAGTCATTTAGCAGACGCTTTTGTCCAAAGCTACTTACAATTGAGGTAAACAATAGAAGCAGTTATAGCAACACAAGAACAGCAATACATACGTGCACTGGAAATAGTCTCATCAAGTCCAACACAGTATACATTTGTAGAATGTATAGATAGAGATCAAGAAAAAAGGAAAAGAGAAAGATAGTAAGTCTTATTTTAGAAAGTGAGGTAATGGTGGAAGAGATGGGTTTTTAGACGATTCTTAAAGACAGCTACAGATTCAGGAGTTCGTATAGCAACTGGCAGATCATTCAACAGTTGTGGAACAGCTCCTGAGAAGGTACGCGCTAGTGTTTTTTTCCCTTTTTGAGATGGCACCACAAGCCTTCACTCGGTGACAGAGCGCAGAGATCAAGAGGGTACGTAAGGTGTGTAAGTAAGTGAAGGTAAGGGGGTGCTGCCCCAGTGGTGGTTTTAAAGGCCAGGAGCAGAGCTTTAAATTTGATGCGAGCTGCTATGAGCCAGTGTAACTTGACAAAGAGAGGAGTGACGTGCGTACTCTTTGGCTCATTGAAGACCACTTTTTGCCGCTGCATTCTTAATCATGTGTAGGGGTTTGGTCGTGCAGGCTGGAAGCCCGGCCAGTAGCCCATTGCAGTAGTCCAGCCTGGACAGGACAAGAGCTTGGAGTAGGATCTGCGTGGTGTGCTCATTTAGGAAAGGTCTAATTTTCCTAATATTGTAGAGAATGAATCTACAAGAGCGGGCGGTGCTGGCAACATGGGCCGTAAAGCTAAGCTGAACAGTATTATGTGACACTTTCATTAGTCATTTTTTTTTAAATGCATTTCAAATGAAATTGAAATTAAAACGTAAATTTTGGGGGGAATATTGTGGTATTTTTTTTACAAATGACTTATATGTGTGCTTCATTATTTTATTGTCATGTGCTCTCATAATCTTTAATCAAAAACGCCAATCTCCTCCCCTCCTCGTAACGATCTGAGGAATGACGCAGGGGTGAGATCTGGGAAAGATTGCAGCGATTAGCAACATGTCTCGACTTTCAACGATCCAATCAGTACTCTATGGACAAATTCAAGAGTTTTTCTCATTTCAGAAGCCATTTCACTCGGATATACGTCACAACGGGGAAAATAAGACAATCGCTACTTCTGTTTCATTAAGACTTTAACTGCAATTTTAAACAATAAAGTTACATTCACTACACCAAAAGGGTCAAATGCAAGCATCAGTATGAAAGCCATTCACTGTTCAAAATCATTTAAAACTTATAACACTGTATTTTTGTCTTTTTATAGTTTGAATCCATACAGTTATGATGAGACGTGTGTATCCAGCAGTGTGGATCACTTGCCGCTGGCCGCTCTGCCCATCCTTGCCATAGCTGCTCCCCATTACCAAAACGCAGTGGCAACAGTCATTGCTCAGGCCAATCAGGTTTACCGAAATTTCCTTCAGTCCCCAGAGGGCGTGGGCTTCACCGGACAGGTATGACACAGACTTAAATCAGAAAATACTGCAAAATGGTTTTAGTTATGAAATGAAGATGCAAAATAATTGAAAAAGAAGTAAATGTTAGTCAGATAACAAACATAACTCAGTGTTAACAGTGTGATAGTGATATAACTAAATATACACTGAACAAAATTATAAACGCAACACTTTTGGTTTTGCCTCCATTTTTCATGAGCTGAACTCAAAGATTCAAGACTTTTCTATGTACACAAAAGCCTATTTCTCTCAAATATTGTTCAAAAATCTGTCTAAATCTGTGTTACCGTGGGTTAACCAGCTGCGTTTGAGGCGTCAAATTTGCGTCTACTGCGTGTAGTTTGCCGCTTGAACACTTTAAGTTTACTCCCTTCATTCACGTGCATCTTTAACTTCTAGTTATCGAGACATTCACGCGGAAATTTGCGTCATGGGAGGGGCTTCTGCGACTCCGCTGGCGTGTTTTTCTGCCAAAGTTCACATTTTTTCAACTCACGGCAATACTGAAGTCGCCTAACACTTGACGCGTCTACCGCGGCTGGTCTGAACGCACCATTAGTTAGCGCTTCTCATTTCAGAGATAATCCATCCACCTGATGGTGTGCCATATCAAGATGCTTATTAGACAGCATGATTATTGCACAGGTGTGCCTTAGGCTGGCCACAATAAAAGGCCACTTTAAAATGTTAAAATGAATTATGAGCTTTGTATGTATAAGCAATAATGTTAATGTGTGACTGTAAGACACATACTGTACTACATGTTTCTTGCAGGTGTGTCTGGTAGCAGACTGTGTTGGCGGTGTCCTTTGTTTTGACGCCTTGTGTTTTAGTGGCGACAAGCAGCACAAAAGCCCTGTGGACAGCAGCACGAACAACAGCACAGAGAGTCTGAAGGTGCACACGCACACACAAACACAATATAATAACCCTGAACCCATGCCCTTCAATGTGTGACGGAAACTGACTGCCATTTTATCAGTATCACACCTAAATCCATGTCTGCTGAAGTCAACCATCACATCTGCCATCTGTGTCTGACCTTCAAAGTCTTTCCCCTCCTTTCCTATTTATAAAATGTCATAGGACTTTTCTTGTTTTTCTCATTCTCAGCTCTCCTTTTTAAAAAAATAGGTTTTAAGATTTTTTTTTCTTAGGTCTAAGTGTTTGTTTTCAAACTAAAGGAAATGGAGATTTGTACAGCAAAGCACCAAAACGTACCAAGGTACTCATCCTTTGAACGCAAAAGAAGATATTTTGATAAACAATGGTAACCAGACAGTTGACAGTACTATAGTAGAAAAAAACAAATATTATGGAAGTCAATGGTAACTGTTAACTGTGTGCTTCCCATCAAAACAGGAAAAAAACTAAATAAAAGAAAACATACAGGTTTAGAAGAACATAAGGGTGAATTTTCATTTTTGGGTGAACTATCACTTTACGGATTTCTACCTATGAGATGCAACAAAATCAGTCAGTCTCAGTCAATGCCTCCATTAAACATTCAGGTCAGTTTAAAATTGATAAATCTGAAACCCTTCGTTCACATGCGTGTGTTCCTTTTTTAAGAACATGACCCCTCTTTGCAACAATGATTTTCTGTAGCCCTGTCATTCTGAGGTCTTGATGCTTATAGTTTAATAAACGCTCAGTCACCTGTGATGTGGCAGGGATTGATAAAAGGACACCACATGTAACATCAGCTGCTGAGCAGATGCTTCAGTATCAGAGGAACTGAAGCATCTGCTCAGGGCTCGATGCATGGCTGAGTCAATCTGATATAAATGTAAATTATGAGTGCAGGATTGAAAACATAATGGCAATGTTTTTTTTTTCAGGTCACAGGTTCATGGCCGCTTTTACCGTGCTTTCATTATTTTTTTTCAGTACTTTGTCAAATATGTTTTTGTAGAATGTGGATTTTATAAAACTGTTTATACTACGGGTTCATTGAATGCTTGAATCTGATTGGCTGATGCAATTATTTTCTAGGACACGCACAGCGAACATAGTTCCAGGCAGCTCTCTTGACTGCATTATAGTTCCATATCATTTTTACATAGTTAACTGTAATAACGGACTAACAAAAACAACATGACAGACTATTTTCAGAGGCAATAACAGAACCTTCAAGTTCAAGGCAGCAGTCCATTCCAACACAGTAAATCTATTTATTATACAGTAAAAAACACTTTTTAATTTAAATTTTGTTTTAAATGTAAAACAGTGCAAACATTAAAAGAAAGGCCAATCTATATTAAATAAGCATTTACTTTATTCAGTCCACAGCAAGACAAATAATATGCACACTTTTCCATATGATGAAATCATTATGTAAAATTTGAAATGTATGTTAATATTCTCTTAATATTTGTTTTTAACAATGTGCTGCGCTGCCTCAGGTCAAAATAAACAAACAGGAAATAAATTACTGGAGGGAGGGAAAGTAGAGCATTCAATTTGGGTCATTGGATATCAGTATGGTCAAATGCCACCCTGGACACCCATCTGGCACAGGCACTGCAGTAATGTTTCTTGTCTTGTCTTGTCTATAATAGTCAGTGTTTTATTACTTACATCTTTGTTTCACTTCCTTAGAGTTGCACCTCTGCCTGCCTGGTTTAATTTGATTGGTCATCTCATCGGTCAAATCATTATCATATTTTTACAATATTTTTACAACCCTGAAATATTTTACAATATTTTAAGAAACCAGTCATTTTATGACTGCTATACTAAAATAATCTCAGTCATAGTTACTGCTAACTGTTTATGTAGTGTCCTAGAGTTAAATATTAGTAAACTAAATAATAATTTCATATTTGAAAATACAGAACAATATAACACAGACATCTGTTGATTGATTTTCTCAGCAACAATGCAATCCTATAGACTTAACGAGAGGTTTTCCTGAAATGTTTTCTCTAATGTTTGAGACCTGACAGGGTGAGGATGTAGTTTCTCTTGCCTCCCTTAAACTCATCATGCTTCCCTTTCCCTGCTTTGCACAAAATATTTCTGATGTCCACAGAAGCCAATAGTGATCGAGTCAAAATAAGATTGACATTATAATAACTTACTTTAGTGTCGTCATGTTTTCATAAGCTAACTCAATCGCGTGGCGTCACCTGGACTTTTGAAAGCGGTTGTGCGTGGATGAACGCAAAGACGTGCGGACATGGATTTGTTCGTGTATGCATCAGTGCCCCAGCGACATTGCATATCGATCCGTTTTTGTCGCTATTATCTTTGTAAAGGAATACACTAGCTAACTGCATAAAGTTTAACTTGAGATTAACACCCGGACACAAAAGATTTAGACTAGGGCCCGTGCCGGCTTCCTTGTGTTTTCTGGTGGAGGCGCTCCGTTCGTTTCCACGGTTTCTCGCACTGCAAACTATGCGCAGCCAATGGATGTATGAAACATCATCACGTAGCATTACGGTACAGTGTTCATGGGATATGTAGGAAGTACTGCCATAGGGATAAATGTCAGAAAACAAAGCATTATGTATCATGCATGCAATGCCTCATGCATCACCGGCCAACCTGTCTAGTGAGTTTTTGTTAACACCCGCCAAAATGAATTTTAATCCACCAAATGCGGGTTAATTTAGAATCATGGTTATAAAAATGTATAAACAAATTGGCCCCACTTGTGGGCTCTCACAACATCATTTTATTCCCAAAATGGTGATGATATATGAAAGCTACACTCTTAGGGCTTTCCAGTGATATATAGTTTGTCAAGGTTTTTTAGGTTTACAACAGGGTATTAATGTTACAAATATGTAATAAGAAATTGGGCCCCACTGTATTCTATGACATTTTAGAAAGTGACTCTCAATACATCATAATTTTCCAAAAATTTGATAAAATATAAAAAGTACACTCTTAGAGCTTTCCAAAGATATATAATTTGTCAAGATTTTTAGGTTTAGGATAGGGTATTAGTGTTATAAATATGACAAGTGAGTCCACTTGGGGGCCCGTGACCTTTTCCCAAAATGATGTTGACAAATGAAAACTACACTATTAGAGCTTTCTACCAATATATAATTTGTCATGATTAGATAAGAAATTATATGCAAAAGACTAAAGTAATTGTAGGCTTCCCACTGGTGGGACAGTGACATTTAAAAAGAACAGAAAGAATGGCCTTTTCAGCTACCGTAGTTGCAACTCTTGTGTCATCACAACAGGGTGTTCAATGCATCACTGTTTCTGTTTAATAAACATTTTGCAACGTTGGGGCTGAATGCAGCCATCATTCAATCATTTTTTTATCATCTTCACCTATTCCCCATTTGTTTAGTTATTCCATCAAAACCAACAATTTTGCCCTTATCGAAACAAGCAAATATTCAGTGGGAAAAATATCATCCAAGAAAATGCACTTTCATCAGCATGAACATCTGTGAACAAATACATTATCATCTATTATCTGCCTTTAATTAAAAGTACATTCAAATTGAGGAACTGCAGTTTACACAAGCTGCACCAAAACAGCAAAAAATGAATAGTAAAGTCCACGTTATGCCACTCAATATAGTCAATTGTTTTTTTTCAGGAGAAGCCAGGTGTTGTGAACTCTCTGAGTCCGACTTTGAGAGGCAGCAAGCGGCTGAGTAAGAGTAACATTGATGTGTCGACTCCGTCTGACGTGCTGTCTGGAATTCGTCATCCTCTCATCCGCAAACAGAGCGACTCGTGTGACGCAGATGTAGCCAGCGGTCAACGTGAGGTCTTTATCAGCAGGTGAGATGTGCGGGATTGACGATCATGGTTTCATGTTGTTTGACAGCAGTGAATTCATTTACCTATTTTTAAGCCCAACGTCTGGTGAGTCAGAATTTGGCATATTTTATATTATGAACTAAAAGGTACTTCAAGAAAAAAGTCATTGAGATGATCAAGGCAGAGAACGAATACAAGGTCAAGTCATTAAAATATGCCTTAGAGTACAGTTACTGTTAATCAAAAATGAAGAAATTGAGACATAGCTGTAAATCTACCTATAGAGCAGCTGCTCTGCGATTGATCATGCATGAAGGAGATTGGCGACAACTCTGATAAAGTTATAAATCTCGGTAGCTCACCCAAAAAAGACAACATGAGCTTTACTTGTCACAGTTTAACAAGCGACTGGCAAAAAGAAGGCACTGTTATAAAATGTCACTTGACATCTCAGCTTACCAGAAAACATTTTGGAGACTCTGAAGCCAGCTGTAAGAAAGAGTCCAAAATGAGCACTTTGGCCATCAGATCACCAAGTACTGCACATTTGGATCCACACACTATAAAGCTTGTTCGGTGTCAGCTTGTCTGCTAAATGTTGTCAAGGGCTTTAGAGGCTAAATCGATAGACTACAATACAAGAGAATTCTGTAGAGAGGCCTGTTGGAGTTGGCAAGACAAGTTGAACATGAAAGAAATGTAGAGGACTCATAAAACAGACAGCTGATAAAGACAGAGACTCCTTCTGGAGAAGGTAATGTTATTTTGGTTTTGGCTCAATCATTCAAAAAATATCTGAGTTTGATTAATTATATTTTTACACAAGCAACACATCTCTGCTACAAATGAACATTTGAAGTTTGTTTCTAGTACTTACCATTCTTGGACAATTACACCAAACGTGACAGAAGTGCAAGCGTTACAACTTACCCCATAGGTGGGGTTAATTGTAACAGACAGGGGTATAGTTGTAACACTTGCTAAAAATTAAGTTTGCAGGCAAATATTTCAGTACTATTTTGTCTATATACTTGAAGTGGATATTGTTTATATATCTGTCTATAATAGATCGGTATCCATACTGTATTCATTCATCCAGCCCTTTTCTAACAATAGTTCAATTATAAATGGATACAAATGTGTAAATATGTGAGAAAAAGCAGCAGAATTATGAAAAATATTTTTTTATACATGACCCAGTCTGTGATAACCATACTACAGTTTCAAAAATCAAATTCTGAGATAATGAGCATCGAGGTCTGATTTTAGCCATTCATTTCATTATGATTTCAATCTTTGACGTGACCTTATTCAATCAATATTAAAGATATGAACAAAAATAAATTTGACACATGATTTTTGATAAGACAGACACATTTATTTTGTTTGCAGACAGCAATCATTCGTGTGTAGCCTATTTAAAACAACGGCAAGAATTACGCTAAAGTTAGCGGTTTTCATACCGTAAGTGCTGAGGGGTTAGTTATAACACAGCGTTACAATTAACCCCGCTGGGTCAAAATATGTTCAAGCCCACCAAAAAAGTTGCTAAGAGCTGCAGACATATTTCAAAACGATGTTTTAGTCAACAAGACACTGATTAATATGACATAGCATTGAATTTGGTATTTACACACCCAACCTAGAAACCGAAAAAATTTACTTACATGCCACCAAAACCCTCGTTCTTCAATAACTCTTTGGAAAAACATTATACATTTCCAATAATTTGCAGGAGATCGTCTTTTGGCAGCGTGGAAAAATACCGGAAAAACAAAACGCTCAACATTGTGCAACAATGTAAACAGTCCGTGTTATACCTAACCCCGCCCACCCCTATACCAGGATAAATACTATAGTTTTTTAGGATCTTGCTTGGTTATAAATCCTTTAATCATGTCATAGGCAATGAGGGCTCCTTTGAAGACTTCAGCATAGGCGAAGCATTAATTGTGGATTGTGATGCATCATTAATATTGTAAATAATAAATGCAGATCACTCACTTTGCTTTCCCCTGTTGTCTCACAGTTTGTCTCAGGACGATCAGTGCGGCTCCAGACTGCTTCTCAATCCGGGTTGTTTTGAGTTTGAAGTGTCCGACTGCTTTATGTTGGGCTGCCCGCTGGGATTGGTGCTCGCTATGAGGAGAACAGTGTTGCCTTCTGTTGAGGGTACAGATCTCCCCATTCCTCTCACACAGAGATTCAATTTACGAAAAATAAAGAGTTTTGAAGAAATAAAACTTATAAGTTTAATGTATTTATTTCACTTTCTTTCAATTCTGTTAGTGGCTCAGCTCCGTCCGGCTTGTTCTCAGATTTTTAATCTGTTCTACCCGTCTGATCCTTCTGCCTCACGTCTGGAACCCCTGCTGCTTCCGGCTCTTACCCAGCTGCCCCCGTTTCCTGTTTCCAGATACCAGCGTTACCCCCTGGGTGATGGGCGCTCTACTCTCATTGGTAAGATCATTGAGATTCAGTAGCTACCATGCAAGAGCTCATGGAGCTCAAATGGTAGAGCATAATAATATTGTAGTGTAACAACAGCAAGGTTATGGGTTCAAATTTTTAGGGAATGCCTGATAAAAAGCTTGAATTCACTGCAAGAATTTACTTTGTTACTTTGATTAGTCACTTTATTTTCAAAATGCTAAATGTTTAAATTCGCTAATAAAGTGGACACAGCAACTTTAGATCTCTTGTTCAATAAATTTTTATTAGTCAACAAGTTTAACTATTATTTAATCCTAATTATGCACCATTTAAAATGACTGCTTGCCTTTAAAATTAAGACATCTTGCAAGGCTTTTCTTTTATTGAAAAGCCCTCACAGAATCTAAACATACAGTACCAGGGTTTGGTTCATGTCAATGTTTGTTTGTGTAAATAGATTGATAAATCTACTGAATAAGTCAGTTGTAATTCATTCATGCCTAACTCAAATTCGAAGTATTCTGTATTGTGAATCTAAATGTCTGTTATGTGAAATAGCCAACCTGAGCTCACAGGAGGTTTTCAGTTGGCAAATTTGTCCTGGGAAAATTTACTTTACTTTACCAAAGAATGTTCACTACATTCTAACGCATAGAGTCATACTGTGTATTCCTTTTATATTGCATATTAAAATTGATTAAATACCTAATTACAATGTAAGTTAAAATCTTTAGTTAATTCAAATTAAAAATATTAGTTAAAGGCACCCCTTTCTATGTCCCAACTGGCTTGGCGCACCCCCAATCCCCACTTAAAAAAAAAAAACGCAACAAAGCTTTTGTTTTCTCGCTATAAAGACTCATGTTTAATAATGTGTAAATAACCAGGCACCGGTTGCACCAGCCGGACGTAAAGAGGTTGGGTGTAAGTCCTACGTCGAGCTTAGCTACGTTCGACATTGTGAAAAATATTTACGCTTGTTGGACCATCTGAAACTACGACCAGACGCAGCTACACTCAGCGTATATGATGCGCACCCCCGTGTATGCGTTTAACCGCTGTGATATTTAGACGCCATTCGAGTTTACTATGATAAAAAACGTACACTTACTGCCGTCAGCTAATAGATGATATATGAGAGCTTTCCTCATGTTTACCAGTGCGCTCTCCCTCAAGATGCGTGTGTCACGTGCAGACCCATCAAACACATTCACGAAAGCATTTACTGTTCGCACATAAGGTATAATAGTTTGCTGATTCATAATAACAGCTCAAGTTTCAAACTAAATTAAATGAAAGCTTTTAATAAGCTCTCTACAGTGTCTTTGTAGGTTTTTATGTATTTTATTATAAAATTAATTGGCGGTCTCTCTACCATGCATAAAAACATGCGCGACACTCTACCTGCTCCAGAACGGGAACGCCTATTAAACGCGTGCACAAGAGAGAGAGAGAGAGCATCCAGGAGCCTAGTTCTTCTTTTCGCTCTGTTTACAAGTTGCTGTCAGCATTTTTACCGTGTCTGCGCGGTGTGACTTGTGCCAGGGCTAGCATCGCTAATCATAGCTTACATCAACTTTTACTAGCAGTGATTTTAACTCTTTCACCGCCAGCGTTTTTAAAAAAAGTTGCCAGCCAGCGCCAGCGTTTTTCATGATTTTCACCAAAGTTTAATGTCTTCCAGAAAATGTTCTTCTTCAAATATATAAACATACAATATACCAAATGACAGAACAGACCCTCTGCTTTCAAACAAAAAAAAAACGTTTCATCCTACCTTCAGTGGTTCTTTTGTAATCAGCTTTTGAATATGGGTAGGTTTCTGCAAAAACACCACATTTTGAGCAAAAAGCAGAGATAATTCAATTTCTGTGAGGGACTTTTCATAGAGATCCCATTCAGAGCGATCTTTAAAACAGACACGGACATGCAGCCGCTTGCCATAGGGCAATACTTCCGGGTTTAAAAAGTTGCGAAGGGTAGATAATAGCGGTATTGCGGAAAGACGGAAAATCTCGTCATTGGCGGGGAAGCGTTTTCTCTTAACTCTTTCCCCACCATTGACGAGATATCTCGTCAATTAAGAGAAAACGCTTCCCCGCCAATGACGAGATTTTCCGTCTTTCCGCAATACCGCTATTATCCACCAGGTGGCGCCCTTCCGCAACTTTTTAAAACCGGAAGTATTGCCCTATGGCAAGCGGCTGCATGTCCGTGTCTGTTTTAAAGATCGCTCTGAATGGGATCTCTATGAAAAGTCCGTCACAAATATGGAATTATTTTTGCTTTTTGCTCAAAATATGGTGTTTTTGCAAAAACCTACCCATATTCAAAAGCTGATTGCAAAAGAACCACTAAAGGTAGGATGAAACGTTTTTTTTTTTGTTTGAAAGCAGAGGGTCTGTTCTTTCATTTGGTATATTGTATGTTTATTTATTTAAAGAAGAACATTTTCTGGAAGGCATTAAACTTTGGTGAAAATCATGAAAAACGCTGGCGCTGGCTGGCAACTTTTTTTAAAAACGCTGGCGGTGAAAGAGTTAATTGACGAGATATCTCGTCAATGGCGGTGAAAGAGTTAAATGGATTTCTCCAAATAGCATGTCAAACTTTACCTGTCGAACTTTACCTTCACGTGGGAAGCTCAACCTGTGCTTTTAGCGTAAGCCAGCGTGTGAAATAGACTCCCAAAAACACTGGTCTTGTTTCTTTCTTCAGAGGCTTTTCTCTTCTTGTCATACAATTCGTAGACACTTTTTCTCTTGCGACCGTCAGACATTTTGAAAAAACACGGTGAGAACGCGAGCTGAAACCTTAGACCACCACATATACTGTATACACCTGAAAGTGTGCATGTGCAGAAAGCGAACCTAGGGACGAGCACGTACGAACGGCTTTACGTCAACATATCACCGGAAGATTGACA
The DNA here is from genome assembly GCF_030506205.2 of Paramisgurnus dabryanus. Lineage (NCBI taxonomy): Eukaryota > Metazoa > Chordata > Actinopteri > Cypriniformes > Cobitidae > Paramisgurnus > Paramisgurnus dabryanus. The sequence goes on from NC_133354.1 coordinate 24,976,800, forward strand.
ACTGGGATGACCAATAGTCTTGATGATCCACCCGGAAAAATAAAATCTTCTGCTATACCTTTAACTAAAAAAAAAAAATGGTGTAAATATGTTATCAACTGTCGGAGCCAATCATGTAGAGGGCAGCCCTCCAACATGTGGTGCTTTCGCGCTTTTGGATTCTCGGCTCATGGTCATTCCATACCCCTCTCTCCTCCCTGTACTTTCCTGTCCTCTCCTCACTCACTGTTAAATAAAGGCAAAAAGGCAACCAGGTAACTTTCTTTTTTAAGTTGAACCAACTTTTTATTACTTACAGTGATATGAATTTTGTGAATCGTACAAAAATGTATGATTATTACAAAAAACAATGACACCCCATCCCAACTCTATAACCCCAGCCTTAAACCCAGCATCACAGGGGGAAAGTATATCAAACAAAATGTACAAATTTGGGTTTATGAATTTAAATGAGTTAGCCACAATATAAAATATGAATGAATTGCACTGAGATAATGTTAAAATAGCTTGTTCAGAGAGGTAATAAATTAGTGCGTTGCCCGGAATTGACAAATTATGTTGTCAATTAGGAGAAAACGCTTCCCTGCCAATGCCGCTTTCTTGAAGAGTTTTTAACACCAATCTATATTTCTGCTGTTATCCACTAGGTGTCACTCTTACCCAACTTATAAAACACTTAAGCATCCACTGATTCAGAAACAGTAGAAACTCTGTGAATGTTTTGATCATTGTTCTGAATCTAATTGCTAATAAAACTCCTTTACAAAAATGCAATTATCTTAAGTTTTTGCTCAAACTTTGGTGTTTTTGAAGAAACCTACCCATAATTAAAAAGTGATGAAAAGAGAACTGAAGTTGAACTGAAGAAATGAAGATAGGATTACATTTTTTTTCTCTTTTTGTTTGTTTGTTTGTTTGAAAGCAGATGGTCTGTTCTTTCATTTGATATATTGTATCTTTATATATTTATAGAAAAAAACTCAAGTTAAGTTGGCAACTTAAAAAAAAATGCTGACTGGAAAAGAGTTAAAAACATACTGCAATTTATATGATCCCTTATTTTTTTTGTACTAACATTTAGAAAATTCTGCAAGGGCTGTGTAAAATAATGAGCTCAACTGTACTTAATAATTGATATATCTTTCCTATCTCCATCAAAACCATGTGCAGTTTTTTTAAATTATGCATGCATTTTCTAATGGATAGGATATCTTGAAATATGTGCTTATGCAGATAACATATAAATATATATTACACATTAAAGGAGTTATTCACTGAGGGATTCCTTCCATCTCAGACACATTCTGGCATACCTGGATGACATAACTGTAAACTATGATCCCATTTAATCCTAAATCCTTATTTAAAGACTTTTAGGGCCGGTTTACAAAATACGGATTATCTTAAGACAATACTAGACCTTAGTTTAATTAGGAACTAGTTTTCACAAACATGCCTTACTTAAAACATTACTTGTGTGCATTTTGAGGCAAAGTAAAGGGCACTGATGTATTTTAAGATATGTCAGTGCAAGTTGTTTTCAGTTTGGGCAGCTCTTACATTTATTTTCGTCTAGGCCTAATCTAATCCCTGTCCAGGAAACCGCCCCTTACAGTATTTATATAATGTGTATCATTTATTTATACTCTTTAGTTAAATCCGGTGTCTTCTCTGGATTGGGTGAGAGTTATAAATAGCTCTATTTATACAGCACTGAACTTTCTCTGGTCTATGCTCTGTTTGGAGAAAACTACTGAGGTATTTATCGGATGCAATTAAAGCTATTTTAATCCGCTAGCCATTTACCCTGTCTTGGACAGGCATGCAAAATCTTTATTTGAAGAGTAGACATAAGCAGTCTGCAAACATCAGACCTTTCAGAAATGTGTGTTCTTGCCCACCAACTTTACAAATTGACCTTTCATGTAAATCTCTTTACAGCCTTTCCTCATGTCAAACAGGGTCACGTCGAACATTTAAATCTAAAGCGTTTCCAAGTGATATTTCCCCTTTAATCTCTCCAGGATCATCAGTATTCTGTGGTGTTAGTCTGCATAACTCAAAGTCAGAAAGTCTTCTTAAATGAGTCCCATTATGCAGCCAAGCAGAGGTCACAGTCAGCTAAACAGAAAGCATAGCAGCCTTTGTATGCTAGGAGAGAGAAAACACATTCACACACTCACAAATCAGCTTGGATTTGGGAGGAACCAAATGTAACATATTTCACATCATTCATTTATATTAAAGTCACTTTAGCATCTTGCCTCACCAAGACCCAGTTACATTCTGTTTGGTTCTTTTTTCTATGTTAATATATTCATGTCTCATCAAAGCTGACCTGGTGCTGAGACGCATGTCAGACGGCAGTGTTTCTGTAGATGGGACCCCAGTGCATTCTTGTTCAGGAAGCGGATCCCGCAGGGGCAGCAGTCGAGCTTTGCCGCACGGCCCTGCTCACCTTGAGTCGACTGAACCTGCCACAAGCGAGCCTGTTAGCATTTCACAATGTGAGTCTAATAAAAAGGCGTGTCCTTGAATGTTTGTCCTTGGATCTGAGTGATTTTAGTCTGTTTAAATCTTTTATTTATTTCTGTATGGAGGTCACAGGCTTTGATAGATATAAAGATATACAGGCCACCTATACATGATTCTGACAATGAAACATACATAAATCATGCCATGTCGGTCTTTTTTGTTTCTTTCAGTATGCAATAGGTGGTGGGGCACAAAGCGATTGGATTACGTGCTATACTGTCCAGATGTGCTCACCACATTCCCTACTATTGCACTGCCTCATTTGTTTCATGCCTCATACTGGGAGTCCACAGATGCTGTGGCCTTTATTCTCAGACAGGTGAGCGCACACTACATAGCAAGCTTTAACTCTGATGGAAACAAACAAATCTGTTATAAAATAAATTACATTTAGTGTTCCCACGGGTCTTTGAAATCCTTGAAAGTTTGTGAATCTGGGGGGAAAAATTCAAGGCCCTGGGAAGTTTTTGAAAATATACATACATAGATACAGGTCATTGAACGTGCTTGAATCAATTTTATGCAAGAAGTTTTCTGGAAAAAAATCCATATTATTCCCTGGGTAGTGTAGGATAATATCATAAAATGTCTAGACTTTTTAAGCACATGTGCCAAACTGTTCGCTTTAAATGCTCTTATATCTTCTGTATGTGAATGTTGATTTATACCAAAATGTTTCTTTGCATAGTTGTGTTTGACACATGAAAACGTCTCTGGTTACGTATGTAACTGTTGTTCCCTGAGAAGGGAACGAGACGCTGCGTCTCCCTTGTCATACTTCCTGCATCCCTGTAACGCCATCTTTGGCAATATTTCAGATAGCGATATACTTCCTGGCTCCCGCATCACCCTGTTTTTGTCGTTATACCTCACCATTGGTTGAATTTGATATACACATTCAGACACACTTACCCCTGGAGGCGTCCCTAAAGTGTCACCGCAGTGACGCAGCGCGAGTTCCCTCGAAGGGAACTGTAACAATGTATCTTTACAGGTAACACAATGTAATCTTGCTCTCACTTGAAATGTGTCCCCACATTTATTCCTTAATTTTGAGGGTATTGGACCTGGAAAGTCCTTGAAAGATCCTTAAATTTTAAGTTAACTAAGGTGTGGGAACCCTGTACTAGGTTTGCATGCCTGTTTCTATGTCTGCGGTCTCCAACGGATCGTTTAAGTCTTCGTGGGTCCATTTAGATCTGAAAACTCGAGATCTGACCCGAGACCTGAGCGGGTTCATGTCTAAAAGCTTTATATGTGCTCCGGAAGTGCGTCGGGTATAATATTAGCGGCCTGACCCGAGAAGACCCGAACTAAATTGTGTGTGCCAACACCTCATCGGTTTGCCAAGACCGCTTGCGACATCGTGTGGCTTGCGGTAGTTCAATTTTCGTTAAAGCAGACCTTTCAATCAATTTTAAATGCACTTTTTAGCGTTTACCTTGGTGTCGTCGTCAGATAACAAAATAAGCAGCGGACCAAATTGGATACGAGGCCAACAGTGTTTCTTTCTCTCTTACTGGTGCATGCAGGGCTGCAGACAGCACACACCTCAGTGCCGTTTACATTTCCGATCCAGTCGGGTTATAAAAATTGCCACTGAGTCGGACTCATGCCTCATTTTCTCTGGTTTGTCTCGGGTCGGGTATATTCGTGTAAAAAGTGATTTGGGTAATTTCGGGTCGGGTACAGTACATTTCTTTGGACCAGAGAAGACCTCTAGTCTCAGGGCTTACTCTGATAAGCAAACAGGGCAAAGTTCAGATGTAACTTTTTGTGATCCACTCACTCAAATCATACTTTGAAGTACTCGAAAAGTATTTGACCACATTGCATTTATTGTAGTAAAGCATTTATGATGCGTAATGCAGCGAAAGACTGTCTAGTTGGGCTGCTTGATTATGGGCAAAATCATAATCATGATTATTTTGGGGAAAATCATAATCTGATTATTTAACACGATTAGTCGGTGACTTTGAAAACTTGCATTTATTTAACCTTTTTATTAAGTAAGTGTTGCAATAGGCTACACGTGTCAAAGCAGGGTTCCCTTCGAAGTGCCTTACAAACACATTTATATTTTAATTGCACAATAATTGTTTTACCTATAATATTGTTTTTGTAATTGTTTGAATTAAAATTGAAAATCAAAACCGGCTAATTTGCTTAGCCCTACTGTCTAGTTGTTAGGAACGACAAACACAAGGATCCCAGCGCAGAGGTGTTTATTCAGATGTATAGGAGATGACACTCAGTGAAAATGTATAAAAGATGACACAAATGTGAAAGTCAATATGTATAATAGAAGACACTCTGTGAAAGTCAATATGTATATATAAGAAGACACTCTGTGTTCGTGGTGATGTATGCGAGGAGGAGACAACACAGGCGAGACAGGCTCAACGGAATCCTTTTCGGGAAAGGCTCAGAGTGGGAAACACAGCACAGCCGTAGAACGTCCACTCGCACATCCGAAATCCTCTAAGATGAAATCCTGGCGGGGCACAGAGAGAGAGAGAGAGGCGGTCAGAGTCTTCAGCAGAGTCTGTGCTGGACAGCGCACAGCAGCAGTCCGAGGCTTACGCAGAATTACGTGCCCGAGAGCGCACTGCGGCTGGACAGCGCAAGATGTAGACTGGCGCTCGGAGAATCCACAGACAGAGTGTACAAAGAGGCTGACGGTAGACACACCACTCGGGAGAGACTGACAGCGGGGCGGGGAATCTAAAGGGGTAAAGGCAGCAGAGAGCACGGTGAGTAATCCAAAATCGATAACTAGAGACAGATACTAAGACACGACAGGACTGGAACTAGACAAGCTAGCGGGCAGGAACATACAAAGACGAACTTGCAAAGAACAAAGGAAACGAGGGGAATTTAAATCAAACCGGATTGGGCAATAACAAGGATCATGTGTGGGACGCCAGTGCGAAGAGTCAGAGACAATGAGATCACCAGGTGGAAGGCGCGCACGTGTGGAGCTGTCAAAACAAAAACACAACACAAGTGAAACAAAGACAAAGCAGCCAATAAAACCGAAATCATGACACTATCAATCTACAAATGCATTAAAACAAGGGCTTTAAACTTTGCTTGGATTTGTGTAGCTTTAAAATAAAAACTAAAAGTGGAAAAGCACATTAACATACACTTGATTTCATTGAACTTTGGCTGACATCAACATATAACACAGATCACAGAGTTTATACCAGGTGTAAATAGTGTAAAAATTTATTATCAATCTCACAGCGTCAAGCTAGAGTTTAAAAGGATGGCAAGATAAATGTACAGCTTGATGTACAGTATGATTTTTAAACATTTTTCATCATCAGAAAGGTTTACCTCCATTCTTAAATTTCCCTTATTTCGAACACAAATGAGAAACAGGATCGTCCTTCAGGGTCAACTATTGTCAGCTTGTCCAAAACATCTATTGTTAGAAGCATCCTTGCAAACAAATCAATATACCTTTCTTGAATTGGAAAGCAATGGCATTGAAATCTCTTCCTTTCTCTTTATGTTGGTTGTATGAAGATGTTGAATGAGAGAACATTTACTCTGACGTTTTAACCAATGCTTCTTACATTACATAAACATTAAATAAACATTCAATTAAAAACATATTTAAATCTGAATTATTTACTTTTTGGTATTATCATTCTAGTAAAGTAATGGGTTTCCAACTCAATTGGATAATTTAAATAGTATATACAGTATGCCAGCCAAGAAGAAACATTATGACATGAATGGGAATGTTAAGAGTCAGCCGTCTTAAGGTATTACATACGTCCCTAAATGAGACTCATGTGCCTAATGACTTACACCTCCATCTGTATGAAAGCTCTACAGGGACGCTTTGTCAAACAATGGTTTCTCCTTTGTGCGGCTTCCTGAACAAACAGTGAAATAAAGAGAAGGCCAGAGAGCACAGACTACATAATGATGCTGAAATGCGTCATCCAGTTACTATATTTGGATGCATGTATAATCCAGCCAAAAGATATGAAGAATCACTGCTCTTCATGTCAAATATGTTGTGCAAATTTTGCATGATATCATAGGAAGGAATTGGGAAGGATCTTTTAAAAACCCAAGAGAATCAAATATGGTAACGCTTTACAATAATGTTTGATTCATTAAGGCCAACATTAAGGCCGAATTTAAATTTCATGCTTGACTTAATTCCAATTTCTGAATTCACATTTTTTTTTACAGTTTATGCAGTATTTTTCCATTTGTTTACTTCATAAAATTTAAAGTAAAAACATAAAAATCATGGTTTATTTTATTCAATTTAAGAGTAATTTCTCAATTTCATGCCAACATAAATAGATTAATTAATTGCCACATCATGTAATTAGTTAGATTAAAAAATGTAATCGCTTGACAGCCCTAAAAATATGTTCCCATTAATATATTAAATTAAGTTTAATTTATAAAACAAATAATAATAAGGTCCATAAATCTGAGATTACATTAAAGATCTGGTATTTTTATTTGAACAAAAATAAATTAACAAATCATTTTGGTAGATTAAGAAATTTAAAAGAATAAGTAGTTGTGATGTAAAATGAAGAAGAAATAAATGTTTAATTGTGGACTTTTTTGTGTGAAAATGTCTGTGTCACTTTTCGGATTGCAAGCAAATGTGGCACTGGCAAGCCTATAAAACACATTTAAATAAAAGACTAAGCATTCAGTAACATCACAAGTCTATGTCAGCTCAAGTGCATAGTACCATTTAAACAACACAGGATGTACCAAATGCTTCAATTCATGTAAATTTTTCAATTAAGCCTTTTTGAAATGAAATATTATGCATAAATTTAAAATGACACTTTAATGCATTCAAGCTTAGGCTTCATTCATAAACCCTGTATATAGGATTAGAAACGTACAACATCTTAATTCTGTCCTGTTTCTTCTCAGGTGATGCGATGTGATTGCCTGAAGGCTGGAGAGGCAGATTGTTCAGACGCGATGCCCATCTCTCCATCCAGCCCACGTGAGAAGTGGCTTCGGAGACGGACACATGTCAAACTACGGGTAAATGTCACAAGAAATGATCTTTGATCCCCCGGCAAAGTTGATTTGGACGAAAGAATGCCAGGCAGTCAGGAAATGTCGTATTATGGTGAAAAAATTGAATTGACATTATTGTACAAACCATTTAATGTAAATCATTTAGAATCATTTAATGTATGTCAGCATGTAAAATTGAATAGGGGCTCCTGCAGAACGGTAAGGGATTCATAATTGAGTTGTGTTAAATATTCTCGCAGCAGGGGTGACACAAGACTACAGTTTTGGTTGTGTCAGTCAAGCTGTTGACTTAAAAAAAAATAATATATTATCTGATCCGTAGCTACTGCAATATTTCACCTGTCAGTGTTGCTTGTGGTTTTGTTTTGACCTCTGTATCTTTGGACATTTTTTAATATTTTATACAGTCAGCATGCATTCCTTTAAGAGCACTTGTTTCAGTTGTTTCTAATGGTAGCGCTGCACTTTTCTAAAACGCCAGCAGCTGGCGTTTGTTTCCACATTTTGCACCAGCGTTCAGCTTTTTGTCAGTGTGCCGAGAGTTGAAAAACTTGGAACGCTCAGCTCGTCAATGTCACTTTTTACTCAGACGTCCAATCACAGTGCTGAAGGGGCGGGACAAATACCGCAACAACCAACTGGCAGATCGCTGGCAAGTGCCCACAGTTGGCATCGACCTGCCGTTTTTAGCAGTTAAATATACACGCCCCTAAGTGTCTAGATTGCAGTGGCAAAGGTTGTCTCAAAAGCATATGCTGATCATTATACTGCAGTTTTTATATGCTTTGATGTCAAATCTAGATTTCTCTAATAATTTTATAGAAATATATTTTACTTGCATTGTGATTAAAATGTAATTGAAAAAATCAATGATTAAAGGGAAACTTTACATGTTGGAACATTAAACTTTATTGAAAGTGGGTCATATTTGTAGTCGAAATGTAACATAAATTTAGAATTTGGTGCCTATTTGAGAGAGAAAAGACAGAACGTGACTACAACTCCCACAATGCACAGCTCTGCAAGCCACTCCCACTAATCCAGCACACCGCTCGCTTAGCTGTATGCTATTGTGTACATACATGCCACGTAGTATAAGATAATAGAAACATTCACTTTATAGTCAGATGTCCGGTTATCCCTGCAGGCTTTGTCTGTCACTTCCAGTTTAAAAATGTAAAATATGTATCCTGTCCATATACGGTACCAAAGCTTGGGTTGTTGGTTCTCCACACAAACAAATTGTGTCTTAGGAGCAGGCTTCACTCACTTTCCTATTTATTTTTGAGAGTGCTTGGCAAAATGTGTAAATAATCCCAAATAAGAAAATGCTGCACCCTGCACACAAATGCATCTACCGCACAATATGTTTACTCCGCCTATGCTCGTGAGCCGAAACGCAAAGTACCTCTCTTCCCGGGGACCATTCACCACACAAACGTCCATATCCTGATCTGATGCAGAAATTTCGTACAGAAGGCACACAGTGAGAGTACAGGCACTACTAATCCGTCCAAGCTCCAGCCAGTCCAGGCTCCTCTACGCAGCAGAGGCCGAGGCAGCGTCCTCCTCCCCGGGCTTCTCGCCGCAGCTCTTGGCTGTGTTGTGGCTCATAAAGGTAGCCACAAACAGCGGATTAGAGCATCACGTTTGTAGTCTTACATGCTCAACAAAGATATAGCACTTTCTTCTTTCAATGACTCAAAATGACGATTTTTACATCATTGAAAGAATGAAGTGCAACACTGAAATCTGTTTTTCTCCTGTCTCATGGGAAACTGAGGGAATGATGCACGACCATTTAAAAACAAATGGTTGAAGTGTCCCTTTAAAGCAATACATTTAGATCTGCTTATGTTGCATTAAAGATTTGTTTTCACATACTGTTCTTGCAGCGCTGATTTTTGATTAAGCATTCTTTACAACCAATCACGTGTCTGTTGAAGCGCATTAATGAAATCGGAACGATTTTTTGTGTTTCCTGATTTGCACAATTAGTTTAGCTGCTAAAATGTCACAAACATCAAAAAATGACTGCAGGTGCAGTTTATTTTTAGTGAATTTCCCAGATAATGTTTCTTAAGTATCACAATAGGTACGTTTACATGCAACAATCGGATGAAAATTTTTATCGTATTAAAAGGGGTAGTGTAGTTCCATCTGTGATCCAATCATTATGCAGCTTTCACATAGGCTGCGGTGTGCGCTGCGCTCGCCGCTGGGTTCCGCGAAGCCAAGCGATTTGTGCTCTGATGGCCAAACCAATGTAGGCGGGGTTTTCAATAAATTACTACAGTGTTTATATTTGCGTTAAATAGTCGATGAGGAATACAGAGACTAATGTTGTCCGTCTTCATTTCACGTAACTTTAAGCTGCCTACCTACAACAAGCTACTTAAAAACACACCTTAAAACACACCTGACATGTCAACTTGAATTGCTACGTGTTTCCATGACACAACTTTCTCTGTAGGACCATAAACTTGTATTATAAAGCTCCGGGAATTCAGAGTATAAGCTTTTCATCCATTTTGCTTGTTTGGATGCCCCGTTTCTATTGGCCGCGCGGGTAATCGTCACAGAGCGCAGCGCAAAAGTTTAACTATCTTGAACTTTGACCGCGGCGTGAGCGCAAGCTGCGCTCTGCTCGACGCAACAAAAATCCACCCTTGCACGGCGCAAGCCATTGAAATGAATGGGTTTCATAGCACAGTTCACACCACATCCTATGTGAAAGCCGCATTAGGAGAAAAGTATGCATGTAAGCATGAATCGTAGTATTTTCTCAATCGGATGCAAAAATACCTTGTGCAGAAGAATTTTGCTTAAAGGACAAGTTCGGTATTTTAGACTTAAAGCCCTGTTTTCAGATTGTTTATGATGAAATAGAACGGTTTTGACTGAAATTTCGACATAGGCGGCTGCCCCGAGAATTTTGGGGGGTTTGTGTTTCACCTCCCACCTTTACAATGGGTTTAATGGTGCACTGGAACAATCCTTCCTAAAATGCATTAAACTTTCGTTTACAAGATGTGAAACTCACCGAGTGGTCAGGGGTGTTCACTGGTATGCTCACACAAAAATCGCTGCAAAATACGCATTCCAACAGGTTTTATCGTAGTTTTTGCCAACTCCATTGACTTGTATTAGTTGTGCTGTGAGGTACGGTATTACTCCGCGCCGGGAACTTTGTTTCTATTCTTGCAATTGGCAATGGCGGATTAGCGCCACCACCTGGGCTGGAGTGTCTATTATTCAAGCTCTAAGCGGAAGAATGTACGGGTGTGAGGCGTTTGGAAAAATAGGTCCACAAGTTAACAACGAATGGAAAAACACCTGTTGGAAAGCATCTTTTGCAGTGATTTTTGTGTGAGCATATCAGTGAACACCCCTGACCACTCGGTGAGTTTCACGTCTTTTTAAACGAAAGTTTAATGCATTTTAGAAAGGTTTGTTCCAGTGCACCATTAAACCCATTGTAGAGGTGTGAGGTGAAACACAAACATACCAAAATTCTCAGGGCAGCCGCGTATGTCGAAATTTCAGTCAAAACCGTTCTATTTCACCATAAACAATCTGAAAACAGTGCTTTAAGTGTAAAATACCGAACTTGTCCTTTAAGTTCACATCTTATATTTACCTCATATGACACGATTTTTGTCACTGAATTATGCAATAGCAAGGCAATGGCAACACGCATTATTTAGGTAATTATTAAAGAGTAACTAAACCCTAAACCAACTTTTTTTTAGAAAAGAATGATGCTTTATTAGTGCTGTTCATTGATTTTAGTAAGTTTTTTGACATTTGGGTATAAAGTGTTTCAATACTACAATATATGATGTAAAAAACGTTTGAGTGCTGCCCTCTTCAGGTTGAACGGTGGCTACTGCAGTTGAATTTTCCTATTGGATGTTGGGTCCAAAAAATAACTCATGACGTAAGCAGATTCAAGCTCACCACGCCCTTGTTACGATCTCACCACACACTAGTTCGTCCCCTCTATCTTGGTTGGGGTCCGTTGGGAGTCACGCTCTGACCAGGGGTTTAGTTAAGCTTTAAAAAATGGGAAATGGTTGCTGTACATTTTGCAGGTTTCATGTGTACTTTAATAACATCATGTGAAGCAATAAAATAGCGCAGTGCATTTTGTTTTCATTGCCTATATTTGAAAACTTCTGAAGAACTTTCTCCAACCCAACTTTGTACGTTTATCCAGAGATAAAGCGTGAACTCGACGAGAGATGCTGTGTGTTGCAACATCCTCTGCTTTTTGGCAGGTTCAGAATTGGGCTACTTTAAACTGTTTCTGCGAGTCGATTTTTTCTCTGTGGGTTAAAGATGAATGGATTTCGTTCAGTTGTTATTGGCACCTGGGCTATGAATAGTAGCTTCCATTGGGATGGCTTTGATAAGCGAATCTGACAACCTTGGCTGTGTGCTTGTGCAGTTGTTTGGTTCTGATTATATAGCATGTACATGTAAACCAACATTTTAATCAGATTGCATTGTTTAGGGTACTGTACTGTCATAATTTGCAATCAAATTAAATTCAGTCGAATTGACTCAATTTTGTGCATATAAACATAGCTAATGTACACTCTAAAATGCTTGGTTATTTTCAAACAAGCTTTGTGTCAAAAAGGATGAGCCCAGCAGCTGGGTTGAAATGAACCCAGAAAATGTTTACATTTGACCCAACAATGGGTTAAAACATCCTAGCATTTTGAGTTGAAACAACCACACTATGGGTTAAATTACAAACCAGCGAGCTGGGCTCGTCCCTTTTTGACCCAACACTGGGTTGAAAATAACTGTTAATGATTTATGAAGTGTTTATAATGCAGTGCATGTTGTTGATTATACACCAAGACAAAACTTGTTAATAGAACAAAAAGTTCCAGTACAAACTCTTTAAACGTTATTATTTATTAACAGAATGTAACAGCGAATCACAGAGTCCATGATGTCATTGGGACAGAGGATGGTCCTCAGACACTGGTGGGACGGTTCATGTACGGGCCTCTTGACATGGTGACCCTGACTGGAGAGAAGGTGACTGAGGATTATTTCTGTTAGTTTTAGCACAAGTTTCAAATGTGAATTCTGAGCTGTTTGTAATAAATAATCATAATTGCTTTGTTGTTGCCGTAAAAACAAGCCTTGTTAGTTGTTGCAATAAAATCAAATTAGGGTCTTATATGCATTTGAAAATGAGTTTAAGATTAACATCCCTTCTGTCTCTCAGGTGGATGTGTTTTTAATGACTCAGTCTGGCTCTGGCCGTTGGGTGCTGTTTGACACTGTGGTGACCAGCAACAGTGGACGGGTCTCCTACACCATCCCTGAAAATAAAAAACTTGGGTTGGGTGTCTACCCCATCAAAATGGTGGTCAAGTGAGTATAAATATGCTTAATATACTATATAAGTATTTCTAAAAGTATTTGAATAATTTAATTCTTTTAATTCCTTGCCAGAGGTGACCAGACAAGCGCAGAGGCATTTCTCACAGTGTTACCCCGGGGAATGGACTGTGTGGTGTTTAGCATTGATGGATCCTTCGCTGCCAGTGTCTCGCTAATGGGCAGCGATCCTAAAGTCCGTCCAGGTGCTGTTGACGTGGTCAGGTAAGTCTTATACTGCCGGCACTGGCACTTTTCATAAATGTTGGAGAATTACAGGTGTTAATTAAAATGCTTTTTTATCAGATATACTCTCAATATTGAAAAAAATCCAATGGCATGAAAGGTAGCTAATTTCACAACAAGATTTTGAAAAGTAAACAAAACAGCTTAAGGTAACACTTTATTTCGATAGTCCACTTTAGACATTTTACTAACTATAAGTATCTTTGCAACTACTTATCAACTACCAATCTTTAGAGAATTAGTAAACTGTCTGCTTAATATCTACTAACAGTTTATTGAGATGATTTCTCAACAGATATTCAACTGACTATAAGTATCTTTGCAGGTGCATGTCAACTTATTCCACTAACCCAAACCTCTTCCCTAACCCCAACCCTTACAGTCTACTAATACTCTAATGTCAGTTAGTTGACGTATAGTTGCATATTATTGAAAGTTAGTTGACATGTAGTTGCAAAGTTATTTATAGTTAGTAGAATGTCTAAAGTGGACTATCAAAATAAAGTGTAACCCAGCTTAAATTATAGAGTATGTAATAGTATGTAAATGTAAAATTGAATAGTTTGTCTTTAGATGTGATTAATACTGCATATATATTCATCTCACAAAGCGTATTTGAAAAAATCTGAAGGTACATAAAGCCTACAGTAAATTTTGCCTCAACAGAAATTTCTGTTGTGTGGCTGCTGCTGGCATGCGCAAAAGCTTTTGCTAAAAGGCGGGGTGCACGATCCCTGAAAGCCAATTTTGACATTTGAAATCATCTAAACAATCACGCCCCTACCCCAATAGAATCTGGACCTTCTTTTGATAGACCTGCCCCACACATACGTAACCCAGGCATAGTATCACAATCGGCTAGTAGACATGCCCCTTACTGCTCATTGGCTATAAGTGTGTTTTGGTACTCGACTCCCTTTTCCAAAGCATTTCTCAAAAATCCTGCCCCCCGCCTTTAAACATGCACATAACACAGTGAACGGGATATATGCTGCTGCAAGAAAATTATTGAGAACCCCCCTAGCAAATTAAGGCAGGTGGTGCTTGGGAAGGAGGAGGGTTAATGCCCTATTCACATAACAAGTGACACGATTCCATTCATTTTGATGGAGAGCTGGCGATTTCCGGTGACAGTGACTGTTGGCAACTTGATTGGAAGGTGTGTCTAGCATTGCGACAAAGTTTTAAACCTTAAACTGTTTGCAAATGATGAGCGACTTTTGGAAGCAAATACCAAGCATGGAGTTCACGCCATCCTTAGTATGTGTTATTAGGACAAAAAGAATTAGGAACGCCTCCTACTGACCTCTTTGAAAGAGATGGGTGATTAGGGCTGTCACTTTTTATTCGATTTTCGAATATGCATTCGAACATGACGTGAAATATCCGTATTCGAACTATAAATAAACCATCCGGTTTTTAAAATGCCATGTGTAGAGCATTTTTTACAGTAACACCTCGTAATAGGAAGGAGGCTGAGAGTGAGACCGACGACGACGACGGCAACTGTGCGCAAGAGAGGGAATCAAATTGGACCAACATGAACTTCGCATGTCAAGATAGAATTATAGTTTGTCTGTAAAATGACATATTGTTTATAGTGTTAAATATTATAGCAGAATAAAAAGCTTGTGTTAATACGTTCGCATTATGAAATTAGCATGTATGAAGATAATTTCATAATTTTTACAACGCAATGTAAAACAACAACAGCATTTGTCTTGTAAACGGATTTTAAATGATCATGTGCTGACTGTCGCGTCAAGTGAGATCTGCCTAACTCATCTGTAAATTTAATTTCATCTCAAGTATCAAATGGTTTGTGCTCTCCATCTTTAAAAACGGTCAAGCAAACAGCACGCGCAGGGTTAATGTACTTGTCAATGACGGCTCACAAACGCACGGCGCGGGATAGGCTATGTATGTGTGCTTGTTGTCAATGAGATTACTTTTCACAAACACGCTCAAGCGTGGGATATGTGTACTTGTCAATGACGGGCGTTAAATCCGCGGAATTCCGCTGAGTTTTCCGCCAAAAAAACTCTGTTTGGGTCTGGCTATATGCTTACTCCTGCTGCTGTTTAAGTTGTCACGTTATTGTTTGGACCTGGTCTGAATCGTTTTTTTTTCATATAAGTTTGTTATTCATAAGTTGATAACCTGCTGTTTCAAACATTAAGTAAAAAAAGTAATCCAGACAGTGCTGTTCATGGCTGTCACTGTTAATACATTTGTGATTGAATCTGCATTACTTTTTGTTTTATTTTTTGATGCGGGTGGGGGGCACCTAGATATTCGAATATATTTGGATAAATTGCATGATATTCGATATCCGTTCGAATTTGATTTTTCTCAAAAGTGACAGCCCTATGGGTGATACACCGTGAGAAAAGCCCTTTATGCACAGAGATTACGGAAAATACAAGTAAAATGCATCCGGAATTTTGTCAGGAATCGTTTGATATTTGGTTCAATCACAGTGCCAATGATTTTCCGGAATCTGTGTGTGTGTAAAGATCCCGTAAAGACGTGGAATATGTTTTACACACGTCTGAAATTTGCTAATTATTTCTCGAGCGCTGTTCTGTCATGCTAGTAAATAATCTCAGCTTCAGGGCAGTTTGCCGACATATCTCTACGTGAATGTTGATCTATGTTTAAATCCCTGTGTCACAGAGCTGAACCATACCTTCTTGTTGCGATGACACATGCATCCTCACTACGTTACGCCCCTTACTGCATTGTTTATGCCTCTTGTTCACACAGAATGTTTCCTGTGAATGTTACGGCAATGTTACTAGGTCCTCTTTATGGGAGAGATCACCTGCATGAAAAGGTTTCATGTGTGAACTTGGCATTTTTAAAAGTTTAGGGGAACTCTATTACCCAAAACCTCCAAGTAAAGTTTCTCCACATTACAGCCATGTTTGCAAGTCTTCTGGGCAACCAGATCAAGTCTTATCCTTAGATGCCTTCGTTTAAGTAGATATGTATGTTAGGGTACCACTGTCTTAAAAATGTTTCTCTTATGCCTGGCTCACACTACAGGATTTTTAAAATCCTGGCAGATTTTGAAATCTGGTTGCAGCACACACATAAAGAGAATCTTGTCAGATATTCTTCTCTAAAATCTTAAACATGCTCACACTACAGGAATTTAAAATCCTAGTGCATCACACACTACAGGATATTATTAGGATTATCTTGCCAGAGCAAGCACTTCACTTCACCTCAGGAGAAGAGTATATAAAGTGAAGATTATGACACATTTATTATGATTTCTTTTTAAATATTTACAAAGTAGCAGCTTTCTTTTTGAAACCTAGGCGATTTCTCCTCCTCAGCTCTTGTTTATGAGGCAACAATCATGATATGTTTTAAGGATGTGTTATGCAGGCAGTGTTTGAATGCATACTGTATAGCACCAACTCAAGTCTAATCCTTATGCAAGATTTATTTACATTTAAATACATCTATTTAAAAACATATTTTTAATATAATTGGCTAGCCTATATATCATTATTTTTTGCACATTTAAGAGTTATTATAAGTGATCTAGGCTATTTCTATTAATGCTCTGTTTTCCTGTTCCTTCCTAACAAGAATATTATTGTAGGCTAAGCGTTAAATGACTGATGCTTGGTTAAACTTGTTTTGCACTGTTGTTTGCATTATTTAATTCCACTGTATATATACTACTCTGCGGTGATATTGTTTTGTAGCTATATACTATGTGGATTCTATTTTTGTTGTTTATTCTTCTGAGGCTGCTGGTCTTTGAGAGCTTATAAACAAATTTTATTATAGTTTTATAATGACAGTAAAGTTTCTATTCTATTCTATTTTATCTTGCAGTGTAGGGTCTAGTGTTTAATTCGGTATTTACATTACCAATGGTTTTGGACAAATATGTCATTTAATGTGAAACGTTGTAAGTGTCGATATGAGGCGCATTAGATTCTCAAGTGTGCGGTATTTCAGCAATCAGTGCTGCACTTGGGTGAGGCTCAAGCGGATCATTTATATTTCGAACAACTAATGGCGTGATAATGTTTGTTAGTACATATCCTACATGCCGGTGAACACTGAACAGCAATGCATGCATGATGACCTTAAATTACTTTTATGGTTACATGGTCATACAGATAAAAACTTTGTGCGTCTGTAAAGTAATATTTAAAACATGATGCGCTTTCTGCCGGCTGCCCCATCGGGTTCTGTGCGTTTGTGGAGCGCGTCACAAAAAAAGAACTGAAAATCGTCATATCATTTTAAATTCATTTTGTTAATAAGCTAATTATTTAAGTGCAACTTATTTCGTGTATGCCTATTTATTTTATTAAATTTCCTCTATACACATAATAGCTGCAGGTGCGTGATGTGACTGACCATCATCATGTTCTGTTGTTTTTAGGATATTTTAGATAGCCTAATGTTTACCCTTACGAAAATTAACCATGGTTTTATTGTGGTAAAAGTGTAGTAACCATGGTTTTTTGGTGTATTGATTACTATCAGCAAAACCATGGTTTTACTACACTAACTATGGTTTAACTATGGTTTTTGAAAACCATGATTGTCAAAACCATGGTTATTTTGTAGTTACTATGGTTTTACTACAGTAACCATGGTTTTTTGGTTTTAACTGTAGTAAAACCATGGTTAATTTTCGTAAGGGTATGACAACGTGAATCAAGCAAGGAATTAATTTCTATATTTTAAATAGTCTGTCTGCCCCAACGAGCTGCAGTTGTGGCGGAATGAGTCCAGCTGCGCTGTCTACCCGTACAGCAGCTTGATTCGCGGTCCCGAAAGCTGTCAATCATCTCCGTCTCTCAATGATTATTGTGAAAGTATGACGTAATTATGCGGATTTAAAATCATAAATATCAAACATGTTTGATAAGATCGGGGCGGCCCCGATTTGCTTGAGAGCATATCGGAAGGTGTAAGTTTAGATTTTTAAACGTCTCACATTACAGGATAATCTGGGCCGAACTTCGGAGCCGATCAAGGTCCGTTGCCCGATTTTCTTTCGGATTCTCGGGAGGGGAAAATCGGGGTAAATTCGGCCCGATTATCCTGTGGTGTGAGCCAGGCATTAGGTCACAATTAAAACAGTGTATTTCCTACTTTGCATGCACAAAATGTTGGCAACACTTTGTATAGTGCCTCTCCCCTTAGAGAATCGTCAGTCTTTAACAGTTGATGATTGGTTCTGTTTGCTTGAAGCAGGACTTTACACTCTTCAAGCAAGGTGCTAACTGCTTTCCCTGCTATGAATGTTGTGATTCTTCTCTAGACACTGGCAGGATCTTGGATATCTGATCATCTACATTACTGGTCGTCCTGACATGCAGAAGCAGAGGGTCGTGTCCTGGCTCTCTCAACACAACTTCCCACAGGGGATGGTCTTCTTTTCTGAAGGTCTTGTTCACGACCCCTTGCGTCAGAAAACTATTTTTCTCAAGAGTCTGGTGAACGAGGTGTGTCCATGTACATAGTGCACCAAAACATTCACATGTAAAGAAAGTCTTGGTGGATTTTTGTTGTTTTACGTTTCAGGTCTCACTGTAATAAACTGGGGATTATGACAAGCCTCATAATGTTTTATAACACTTTTGTTATTTCTGTAGCGTCACTGAAAGTTATTTTGGGTACTCTCTGATAACATGGCAATTAAAATACACATAACTGACATTTGCTTTTCATGTGATAAACCCAATAGCATGTCTGTTTGCTTTTTCCCACACAGTGTCACATTAAGATCAGTGCGGCATATGGTTCAATGAAGGACATGTCAGTGTACAGTACTTTGGGACTCGCACCTAATCAGATATACATTGTTGGCAGACCATCGAAGAAGCATCAACAGCTGTGCCAGGTGTGATGAATTACACTTAATGCTAGTCCTGTGTGAACTTAATGGGGATTGACTTGATACTGTCAATAACTGTGGATCCTTGATGTTTATTTGATATGATGATACACATATGATATACTCTAAATGTGATTAAGGTGTCCTTTTCATTCCTTTTCTTTTGTTTTATCGTCTTAGTTTATAAGTGAAGGCTACGCAGCTCATCTGTCTGCTCTGGAGTTCGAGCACGGCTCGCGCTCCAAAAAGAACCGCATGGTACTGCGTCAGGGATCGTTTGGCCTGTCCCCCAAGACGGACTTCCTGTCACCGTCCCCGGACTTCCTGTCCTGCAAGCGCACCCCGCTGTTGCGTCGAGCCATGTCTGTTCAGCAGCCGTCTCCGCCCTCCTCATCTGTGTCCACCCCCAAACCAGAGCGTGCTCAGAGTCAGCCCGAATCTCACAAAGATGGCCCAGAGATTCGCATCCAGACCGAAGAGGATGAGGAAGAGGAGGAGGAGGGTGACAAAATACAGGATGTTGTACTGTAGCAGCATTAGTTTCAGAAAAGTGTTGTTTGTTGAGGGATTGCATCGTCATTTATTATGGTAAGTGTTCGCCTTTCAGTTTTCTGAATTTGAAAAGTATGAGCATGTACAGCACTCAATGCTTAGTTGGGACTTCTTTTGCCTGAGTTACTGCAGCAATGCCACATGGTGATTTTTACCTCTTAGCAAAAGAAAAAAACAACCAACAATAAAGAATGCATGATAATAAGGTGTCATGGCTTTGCAATCAAAACATGTCGTTATAATGGAAGTCAATGGGGCAAAAAAGCCACTAACCACTAATTAGGGAGAAAAAAATTAAAACAGATGCTGCACAAAAACTAAAAATGCATCAAAGCCAATGTTTTTACTCATATTTGCGTCGAGTCACTTCTAGGACAACTCGGAGGTTTCGTACACCGGAAGTGCAAATTAAATAGCGCGAGCTTAGTCAGATAGCATCTACTTCAAAATGCAAAATATACTTTAGCCGCCAATGTTAATGGCTAACGATTTGGGACAAATATGATGTTATTTAATGTTAAACAATGTGAGTGGCACTCTGTGGCGCGACAGGTGACCAGGCGTTGCCTGTGTGCGTACACTCATAGAAAACAATGTGTTCTGTTTTTTTAGAAAAGCCCCGCGCTGCGCATCCGGTTTGTGACCCCCTTGAGACCAAGGGTTTTTTGAGGCCGCTCTAAACAGGTGGTCTCGGAGCGGCTGTTGCCGAACTGTGGTGCGGTCCATTTGTGGTCTGAAGGCTGGTCGACCTCGGGCCAGATCAATTACAGGAAGTTCTCCACATGTTTGAGCAACTGGGCTTCCGTTGTGATGTGAGCGGGGTGTTATATTGTGGGTCAACAAAAAAAACAGAACAATCTTGGTCCGTTGCAGAGATTCGCTGTCGTTTGGAGGTTTGGGCTGATGATTTCATAAAGGCACAGCTGTCCTCCCCACACAAAAATAGTGACATTTACGGTATTCTTAGCAAACAAAAAGTGAAGAAACTTCACAAAGACCTGCATCGTTTATCTTCATATCTTGCTAGCTTCGCTCTTCATGTCAGGCTGGTTGTCATGGAAACATGAGGGCTGGTCATGGGGGTCAGAGCTGTCAGAGACCAATGAGAGTGCTGACAGTAACATGGTGTACGGTGCAGCGTTTCGGGTATGGTAAAACAACATATTTCACATAAACCACACCAACTGAAAAATGATACAGTGTAATTTGGTGCCCCCTGACTACGGTGCGCACCAACATGTGTGAAAACACCCTAAAAGTTACATTTTAGATTTAGAAAACAATAAAGACAGAGTGGCGATAACATGCAATGCATGGACATCAATTACAAGAGAATCGTATATAACGGCACACTACATTAAGGGGCGGGACACACCAAAGCTTTTTTTTGAAAAACGCAAAGCCTCCATTGGAAACAACTAAAAACATGCGCCGGCCACGGGCGTAAAAGCTTTGGTGTGCACACCCCCTAAGGGTGAAAGGAAGCTTGCAGCTTGTGTTCTGCAAAAGCGTACTTTACAGCACGTCCAAAACAACTAGTGATGGGTCGTTTGCGAACGCCGGCTCTAAGAGCTGATTCTTTGTAGCGAACGAGCAGAGCCGAATCTTCAGACGCATGCAGGGGAGCCGGCTCTTCTAAGGGAGCTGAGCCAGAAGAGCCGAATCTATGAAAAGAGCCGGACTGCCATCACTAAAATGTAGAGCCGGAGCTTGAGCCGAAAGAGCCGAATCAATGGAAAGAGCCGGACTGCCCATCACTAAAAACAACCAGCAAATACACTGAAAAAGCCCCATCAACATGTAGCGTTTGTAGTACCAGACCGAAGCAATCATGTAATGATTATTTTCACCAGCAGAGGGGGCCGCGAGATACTGATTACTTGGTTGCGCCTGCGCGTCACTGCTTTAGCGAAGAAGAATTTATTACGAGACACATGAGAAAGCGACAAGCGTCATCATCATCAATCAAGTAAATCATAAGATATGAAAACAGTTTAAGTTATCGGGGGTTAAGGTACTAACTACTCATGTTAAATTAAAGTAATAAACCAATGAAGTGAACTGATCACAGCATGGTACTGAGCATTTGTTTTGTGTAGGCTAAATCCGTTTACATTTTGCATTATTCCTTTTGTTCTTCACATTTACAATGCTATGAAATCAGCTGAAATAGTACCTTAAAAGTCATTTTTGATGAGGTTTGTCTCTTGGATAAAAAAGGAAAAAAATAGGATCAAAATAGGATTAGGCTACAGAAATTGTTGAATTAATTGAATTAGAAACACTGCAGAAATTACTCTTATTTAGTATTTTTGTCTTGTTTTCAGTACAAATATCAAAAAATTCTTAAGTCAAAAGATGCATTTTTGTTTATGGGGAAAATGACCTAAGAAAATAAGTTACATTTTTAGACCAAAATATCAATTTTGTGCTTAAAACAAGAAAAAACTGCCACTACTTTATTATAGAAAAAAATTCAAGAAAAATATTTTTTGCATATTTTAAGCACAAATTCACTTCAATTAAGTTTTTTGTCTTAAAGCTAGATTTTTCTTAGGGGATTTTTCTTATCAAGAAAATGCATCTTGATTTAAGAGTTTTTAGATATTTCTACTGAAAACAAGACAAAAATACTATTAAGTAAGAAATGAGTCATTTTTTGCAGTGAATCCACAACAATAAAAAGAAGAAAACTTTCAAAAAATGTTTTGTCCCCATTTTTTTTTTTACAACAAATGAGATTTTAATGATATTTTAACCATTTAAAGGGATAGTTCGGCCAAAAATGATATTAAACCCATGATTTACTCACCCCCAAGCTGTCCAAGTTGCATATGTCCATCGTTTTTCAGACAAACACATTTTCGGATATTTTAGAAAATGTTTTTCAGTTGATTAAATGTAATGTTACGGGGTCCACAACCTTCAAGTCCAAAAAAAGTGCGTCCATCCTTCAAAAAATAAATCCAAACGGCTCCAGGATGATAAACAAAGATCTTCTGAGGGTAATCCGTGCGGTGTTGTTGTAGAAATATCCATATTTAAAACTTTATTAACGTAAATAAATATCTTCCGGTAGCGCCGCCATCTTAGACTCCTCAGTATTCAGGAGAGAGTATTCGCGTAGTATACGCACTTTTCTTAGTGACGCGTATGACAAATTCGGAGGGCGGGGGGACAGAGCAGCAGCAGAGTAGCCTCCGTAGGCTGCGTAAGCTCTCATCCTGAATGCGGACGCGACTAAGATGGCGGCGCTACCGGAAGGTATTTATTTACGTTAATAAAGTTTAAATATGGATATTTCTACAACAACACCGCACGGATTACCCTCAGAAGACCTTTGTTTATCATCCTGGAGCCGTTTGGATTTAATTTGTGAAGGATGGACGCACTTTTTTGGACCCTAACATTACATTTAATCAACTGAAAGATCTAAAACATTTTCTAAAATATCCGAAAATGTGTTTGTCTGAAAAACGATGGACATATGCAACTCGGACAGCTTGGGGGTGAGTAAATCATGGGTTTAATATCATTTTTGGCCGAACTATCCCTTTAACTAGGAAAGGTTTTAATTTAAAAAATTTGGTCACCTTATTAATGTAAAGAATCGCTTTGGAATCAAATCGTTACTCCCAGAATCGGAATGTAAAGTGTCCAAAGATTCCCACCCCTGATATACAAACAAACAGATATTTCAGAATTCTCATTTTTGGTTTAACGATTTCTATAATCACTAATACTTTTGTAAAGCAAAACTATATTTATCGTATGCACTTAATTGAGAATGAAATTGGCCACATATTTCAAATAACTCTGCTATTCATACCTCATCTCTATGCCCTGCATGCAGTGATAGCATACTGACGTGTTTATTGAAGATGCTCCTCTGCAGTTGTCATGGAGACACTTGTTTGGTGATTGATTTGAAAAAACCTCAATACTGAGCTCCATTCATTCAACAAATCTGTGGAGACACGCCGATTTAATGCACTGACAAACACTCCTGTGCTGCAGTTAAGGGAGCAGATTCTCATTTGGACACAGGCCCTCATTTGTATTGAATCGCTTAAACTCGGCACAGCTCACCGGCTCACAGATGCCATTGTCTATCTTCTGAGTAGCTGTGACGCACTTGAGTTGCTCTGGATCGCCCGGTTCCCCACTCAGTGCCACGGGCTCATTGACTTTATGTGTGTGTAGGATATCAGGGGAATGGCTTTTATATGGGCAGCCCTGTTTTGTTGAAGGGGCGGGTACAAATGTCAGCTTTGTTATGAACTTTCGGAGGGATGTAATTGGCTTCAAGAAATACAGATGGCTTCAGATGACGATGTTCCTGTTGGCTTGTGTCTTGTTTCCCTTTCACAGTCTAACAGAGCACAGTATTAAACACAGAAATGGATGACTTGGACCAAATCATGAAGATAGAGCAGGCAATTAAAGCCCAGAATAGATGGAAACTACTCCTTGGTTGACAAAAAGCAATACGTAACGTATATTTTTGCAAAGTCTATAGGGAAAAAGTGACTACTTTGAAGATAATACTCTTCCCAAATCCCGTTGACAAACAGGTCAAAATATCTCTTTTTGACTCCACTAACTGCCTCAAGCAAAACTCCTGGACGTCTTTTAGAGACTCTATGCCGTGAACTTCGCATATTTTGCTCATTATTACCAAGGTAAACTCGACTGCTTCTCTTTCTTGATCGAACGTCAGAGCTTTGTTTTTCAGCAACAGTCCAGTTCTTCTTCTCCTTGGCCAGGTAAAACGCCTTTTGACATTTTCTGTGGTTCAGGAGTGGCTTAACAAGAGGAAAACGACAATTGTACTGTAGCCAAATTCCTTGACACGTCTCTGTGTGGTGGCTATTCCTTGTGAAGTTTCCCCAAAACCTTGAATCAATTTTGCTTGACAAGCCTCTCAAGGCTGCGTTTCTCTCAGTTGGCTGTGCATCTTTTTCCTTCCACTCAACTTTCCTTTACATGCTTGGATACAGCACTCTGTGAACAGCCAGCGTCTTTGGAAATGAATGTTTGTGGCTTACCCTCCTTGTGAAGGGTGTAAATGATTGTCTTCTGGACAACTGTCAGATCAGCAGTCTTCCCCATGATTGTGTAGTGAAACAAACTGAGGGACCATTTTGAAGTCTCAGGAAACCTTTTAAGGTCTGTTGAGTTGATTAGCTGATTGACATATTCACAAGTTTGCACTAACATGTTCAGTAATCAATAGGGAATGAGATGAAGCATTTTTGGTTTGCTGTCTGAGGGGAGGGGTCTGAGCTTGGAATTTAGCCAGAACCCAGACTAGGGGTGCGCGGGGCAAAAACTAATGCGGGGTTAGTTGTAACACGGACTGTTCACATTAGTGCACTAGGTTGAGCGTTTTGATTTTCTGTTTTTTTTTCACAATGCCAAAAGATGATCTCCTGCAAATTATTTGAAATGTATAATGTTATTCCAGAGAGTTATTGATGTATGAGTGTTTTGGTGGCATGCAAGTACATTTTTTCATTATGTTTTTTCGGTTTCTAAGTTGGGTGTGTAAGATACCAAATCCAATGCTATGTCATATTAATCAGTGTCTTGTTGACTAAAACATAGCATCATTTTGAAATATGTCTGCAGCTCTTAGCAACTTTTTTGGTGGGCTTGAAAATATTTTGACCCAGTGGGGGTTAATTGTAACGCTGTGTTACAACTAACCCCTCAGCACTTATGATATGAAAACAGCTAACATTAGTGTAATTCTTGCCGTTGTTTTAAATAGGCTACACACGAATGATTGCTGGCTGCAAACAAAATAAATGTGCCTGTCTTATCAAAGATCAGGTGTCAAATTTATTTTTGTTCATATCTTTAATATTGATTGAATAAGGTCACTTCAAAGATTGAAATCATAATGAAATGAATGGCTAAAATCAGACTTTGATGCTCATTATCTCAGAATTTGATTTTGAAACTGTAGTATGGTTATTACAGACTGGGTCACATATAAAAAAATTGTCATAATTGTGCTGCTTTTTCTCACATATTTAGACATTTGTATCCATTTATAATTGAACTATTGTTAGAAAAGGGCTGGATGAATGAATACAGTGTGGATACCTATTATAGACAGATATATAAACAATATCCACTTCAAGTATACAGACAAAATAGTATTGAAATATTTGCATGCAAACTTCATTTTTAGCAAGTGTTACAACTAACCCCCTGCATGTTACAATAAACTCCACCTATGGGGTAAGTTGTAAAGTTTGCACTTCTGTCACGTTTGGTGTAATTGTCCATGAATGTTAATTACTAGAAACAAACTTCAAATGGTCATTTGTAGGAGAAATGTGTGTGTTGCTTGTGTAAAAATATAATTAATCAAACTTAAATATATTTTGAATGATTGAGCCAAAACCAAAAAGCGTTAGGTTGTGCCCCCTCTCCCCTACTCCCCCCTCATAAACTGGGATGGATGAACTAGCTGAAACTGTAGCGCTGGGGTGGAGGAGGGATGGTGCATAGACACCTCTTTACGCTGATTGGTTGGATTACATGACCATGCTCCTCCTGAACAAAGTTAAATAAACTTAATTTCTAATTTGTTGAGAGTGATTTTTTTGTTAAATGTGAGCCAAAATCATCACAATAAAAAGAACAAAGTTTATGAATATATGAAGACAAAAGCAGCTAAACGCCACCTCTGTCAAAAATAAGAGATAATAATGATACCGATCAATCAAATACTTCAAATCCGCTTAATCCCGACCTCAGGCCATTCAGAATAATCTCCAATACTTATGTCTATGGAGTTATAGTAAACCCTTTATATTCCAAACTCATTATTAATCTCTTTATCTCCATTCACAGATCACACATCAAGATCCCAAGAACTTTTCATCTGCTGAAATGCTTCATCATGTCATATGTGACCACCAGCTTGTCATTGACTAAAGGATGAAGGAATGTGGGGGTAATTGAATTGAATTGTAATTGAAAAACAGAACTAGATGGCACAGAACAGCGATTATACAGGAATATAAATGTGCTATAGTGTGGCGATGTTTTTTTTATGGTAGTTTTATACCTGGAAACTTATTTATTGTGTGTTGTGAGAGCTCTTCACAGATTCCTGTAATGATCTTTGCGAAGGTAACCATGGACATGAGCACCAGAACTTTATCTATTTATAGCAGAGCTACAAGACTCATCTCCAGATGCTGTGACGTGTCTGTTTCTTAAAAGCCTGTTTTCTTGTTGGTTAAAATTAGGTGTAGGTAAAATGAGCTTTACATAAACAGACCCTACAGGGATCCTTCACATTTATAGAATATACACAAAAGGCATTTCATAATAGTTTATTGAAGCATTGCTTGATTTTTGAGACATTTCGCTCATACTGATTCTTTTTCATACAATGCAGACTATCAGCTGTTCTGTATGTACTAGTAGATACAGTATGTCTTGACATTAACTTTTAAACACGCTCTGATCTTAAAGGGATTGGTACATATTTTACGAGTTGGCTTAATCGTATTGAATCATACAAAAAGCTATAAAATAACAATAATGGTACTTCTTACCCCGCCTCTAAAGCCAACTTCACAGGGACGAAAAGAAAATTGCACAAAACACAACGTTGGTTGAATGAATTTGCCATCTCATAAAATACGTATGAAATCCCCTGAGATTGTGCTAAACGTGCCATGCTGTAATTTGATGTTTATAACATTGCACAATGAGAGAATTGCACAAAACTGTATATAATTGTATAAATGTATTTCATAGACTGTGTTATTGGATGTTCTAAAATTATCTGTTGAAATGTATTTGTCAAGTTATTTTAAGGTGGTGTGTGTAATTTTTAGTGGCATCTAGTGGTAAGATTGGGAATTGCAACCAACAGCTCACCCCTGAATTTCAAAATGCATATGGTAGCCGCCACAGGACAAACATGTCGTCTGAGACAACGTAGGGACGAAACGCGCTCTTCGTCCGTTTAGGCCTACTGTAGAAACATGACAGCGACTTTCATGTAAGGAGACCCACAGTTAAAAAAATACATTCTAAAGTAATAAAAACAATAGAGTTCATTATTTAAGGTATTTATACATCACTGATAATATAGTTATTATATTGCATTTCTGTCAAGAGATCTTTCTAAAAGTTACACAATAAATCTTTAAAGGTACACTGTGTATATTTTTAGCGGCATCCAGTGGTGAGACACGGCAACGGCTCAGTCGCCTCCCTTTCGAAATGCATAGAGAATGCAATGATATTACGCAGTACACACAAATAGTCCCCAGCTATTGAAAGTTACCAAGGGGACTATTTTTGGCTGCTGCATAAAATCATTGCGCCTGCTGCATCCGTTACAGCAGCAAAGTCCTTGATTATTACGCCAGAATGAGAGTATAGTTCCTAGCCATATCTGCCTAGAAAATCACAACTTTTCATTTTCCGTCGGTCTTAGTACACGATGTAACTACAGAAGAGTCATGTTTTAAATAAGAAAAATATTGAAACTCTTTGTTTATTGTTGAGCGCAATGCTAATGGTCTAATCCGATTGAATAGATTGTGCTAAGCTATGCTAGACCAGGAGATCGGCTGAATGGATTCCAAAACAGTAAAACTTAATTGTTTAAAGGCGGGGTACGTGATTTTTGAAAAACACTTTGGAAAAGGGAGTCGGGCCGATTACCAAAACACACTTGTAGCCAATCAGCAGTAAGGTGCGTCTCTACTAACTGACATCATTGCCTGGGTTGCGTATGTTTGGGGCAGGTCTATCAAAAGAAGGTCCAGATTCTATCGGGTAGTGGCATGTTTGTTTAGGTGATTTCAAATGTCAACATTGGCTTTCAGAGATCATGCACCCCACTTTTAACTCTAGGGGAGCTGTAAAATAAGCCTATTTTCAAAAAAAGTGGACACTTTAAGTTACAAAAGGTATCGGTCTAAACTGCTCTAAATCATGACACCCAGTGTTTAGCTCAACTTATGAAACAAATATTATATTTTAAGATTTAAAGTATAATAATGAAAAACTACAGGAATAAACTTTATTATTGAAGTTTTTATTAAGTATAAAAAACTATTATGCTGTTCTTGTCACTTTTTTTAAACAAAAATCACTTTTGCATTTCAACTTTGACAAACGTGTGTGTTAGCACACTAAATTCTTGTGTTCTCCTTTCGGCAATGTTTTACCACACTTTCAGAAGCAAAGATACATAAAGGTACAAAAGTTGTCACTGGGGCAGTACCTTTTCAA
The DNA here is from genome assembly GCF_030506205.2 of Paramisgurnus dabryanus. Taxonomy (NCBI): domain Eukaryota; kingdom Metazoa; phylum Chordata; class Actinopteri; order Cypriniformes; family Cobitidae; genus Paramisgurnus; species Paramisgurnus dabryanus. Next base: position 25,005,733 of record NC_133354.1, read on the forward strand.
AATGCACACTTGTACCTAAAAGGTACATATCTGTACCAAAATAGTACATATTAGGACCTTTTTAAAGGGATAGTTCAACCCAAAATGAAAATTCTGTTATCATTTACTCAATAAATGTCTTTGTTCTGATGAACACAAAGGAAGATATTTGGAGGAATGTTTGTAACCAAACTGTACGTGGACCCATTCCCTTTCATGGTAGGAAAAAAGAATACTATGGAAGTAAATGGGGTTCACAAATGGTTTGGTTACAAACATTCCTCCAAAATATCTTAATTTGTGTTCATTAGAACAAAGAAATTTATACAGGTTGTAACAACATGAGAGTGAATAAATGAAGACAGAATTTTTATTTTTAGGTGAACTGTCCCTTTAAAAGGTACCATCCCAGTGACAAAAAGGTACAACTTTTGTGTATACAATATTAACCACTGTATTATGATTATAACCTTTGTGATTATAGTGCATATTGCAGTATATTTTCTTAGTAAGTTAGTGACATTACATACTTGTTATTTTACATTTTATCTTGAATACTAATGACCTATCGTACACTCAGTAAAGCACTAAAATACAGTTAATACAATTCAACTAAATAGGTTTAGAGTTAGTAAACATAGTAACATTAGTAATATCTCCCACAGAGATATAAAGACCATGTCAGTTCAGTGTTAGGTAGCGATATTTTCACAAAAATAAAAAAGATTATCCCTGTTATCTTTTAAAATACACAAGCCAAACAAAACCCTGAACACTCGTCTTGACAGAATAACATTCACTTGTAATCCCACCCATATATTGACCTCAACATTTTTTTTCCAAGCCTATATTTGGTATTCACATTGTTTTAAAGTACATTTTTCATGGCTTTTCACAGCAGAAATAATTTTGAAATGAAATTCAATATCCCATGAATATGCATAAACTTGCAAATCACTTTTTTAAATAAGCAGCTCTAAATATATGGATGCAGTATCTCTACAAGATACAAAAGTTGTCCATTACATTAAACACTTAAAAGATACAGACAGACAGACAGACAGGAATAAGAAATGTGTCTCTTCAAAATACTACATAAGGCCCCTTCACATATAAAAAAGCATGCTACTGTGTTCGTTTTCACGAAGTCTTGCGGGTGTTTGACAGAGCCGCATCAGTCCAGCTGCTCACTGCCTGCTGTATGCGCTGTGTCTGCTTGCGAATGGATGCCCGGGTCAGTCCTCTGGAAACATTGTGATTGGTTGAGCTGTAGCCCGTGGTCATAACTGTTTTGTAGTGCTCAATGGCCTCAATCCTGTAATCACAATCAAATGTTACAATGTTGCAGACAATAAAGTATGGTACAAAGGGGTGTTTGAGGATAAAGGATTAGATTTAGAGGTTCAATTCTGCTATTATGTAGCAGCTTATTACAAAGTTAAAGGGATACTCCAGCCAAATATCAAAATTACCCCATGATTTACTCACCCTCAAGCAATCTGAAATACACATGTCCATCATCTTTCAGGTGAACACATTTGGAGTTATCTTAGTAAATTTCCTTGCTTACAATGTGAGATAACGGGGATCAACTTATGACTTTGAAGCCAAAATAGTGCATTCATCCTTCACAGAAGTAATCTACACGGCTCCATGTGTTAATAAAGGTCTTTTTGTAAGAAAAATATCCATATTTCAAACTTTATAAAATGTAAAAATTTGCTTCCGGTAACAACGCCATCTTGGACTCACACGTTTAACGCAAGAGTTTTAGCATAGTGAGCGTTGGTTGCCATAGGTACACTGGCACAGTGACCCTCGTGAAACACGTGAGTATAAGATGGCGTTGTAACCGGAAGCTAGTTATTATATAGGGCTGGGTATCGATTCAGATGTTCCAGATTGATTCAATTTCGATTCACAAGCTCTCAAATCGATTCGATTTCGATTCAATTTTCGATTCAAGTGGGTAATTAATAAAAAAGAAATTTAAAGCCACAACACTGTCGTTGTTGTCTTGCTTGCGAAATCTAAAATGCTTCCGTACCTCTTACTTTTTATGTGAAGGTGGCATCAACGTCAATGAAGCACCTAAAACCACCATTTTAAGCACTGAATGAAAGAATGACAGGCTCCTTGGTAACATCGCGCAAGGCAAAAAAGAGGGTGACATCTAGTGAAGAATACTAGTAATTTGATCAATGTTAATCTTTAGTTTAATGTTTGCAGGAAAAAATATGAAAAAAAAATCGATTCTGCTCTTTGAGAATCGATCATGTAAAAAAAAAACGATTAATCGAAAAATCAATTTTTTTGTCCAGCCCTATTATTAAAGTTTCTAAAGTTTTAAACATAGATATTTTTCTTAAAATATTGCACCGATTACCCGCAGAAGACCTCTATTAAGGAGCCGTGTGGATTACTTCTGTGAAGGATGGACGCACTTTTTGGGATTTAAAGTCAGAAGTTCCCTGATCCCTGTTTTCTCTCACTATAAGCTTGGAAAAGCAAGGACATTTACTAAATTAACTCTAAATGTGTTCGTCTGAAAGATGATGGACATATGTACATAATAATATATGTATTGAGGGTGAGTACATCATGGGGTAATTTTGATATTTGGCTGGAGCATCGCTTTAAACTGCATTCATTTGCACCAAACAGTTGAAACAATAATAAGAGATAGGGGTTTCATGCATGTTTAGGGGGGATTCCTGTCAAGAATCATCTCATATTTCCTTCTGTCCAGTCGACTAACTAAAACATGCAATACAAATAAGCTTTTTGTGTGGTGATGACACATCAGACCGACGTGTGACGTCAAGCTTTCATGCGCGCACAAACAAACAGCCACATAAAAGACAAAACTGCTTTGGTAATAACCTTGCAAAAAGACAGCGGGACTTTACCTCAGTTTTAATCCATGAGAAGTGAGTCCCTGAATCTGTCGCTTGCAGAATAAGAGAGAAATAATAATTGGACTTCATTCAAAAAGACATTGCATGTTAATATACCCGAAAGCCCTTTTATGGATTCGTTCGCTCCAGTAAAGGGGAATTTATTCTGCTCTTAAAATTCCCCGGTTCCCCTTCAGTATGATTTATTCATGTGACTTCCCTGCATGAGACTTTACAGCCATTTGAAAATCTTGGCGGGAGGAAAAGTTATGTGTGGAATTCAAAAGGGGAGGGAGAGGGGTCCTTTAGATAAAGACAGAAAGCTGGGAAATATTAACAGTAACATGGCACAATGCAAAACTGATGTCTGTTTCACAACCCAGTCAACTAAAACTCAATTTTAACAACCATTCTGTAGTAAGAATTCTGGGAACAACAAACAAATCACATTGCTGCATATAAAAACTACACAGTATTAAATTGCTCCGGTTTCTCAACCAGTCGTGGTCTTAATCAGTTCCACCATGTGCTTCCTATTAGACAACAATTCCCATGAGCAGAACTTTTGAACTGCTAAAAGTGTCTCAAGGATTTATTTCTTAGCTTTTATCAGACTGTTATATAAAGGCATTTTTAAACTAGGGTTGGGTCTAGTCAGCCGTTGAGAGGGACACCCACCTTCCCAAACAAACAGGAAACAGGCAGATGTCATGAGAGGGAACCGAAAAGATATCATGCCAGAAAGACAAGACATAAGAAAAGTGAAAAGAAAACCAAAGAAGAGAATTAGAATTTCCTTTCAATTTGCAATGTGTTAAACTAACCTCTCATCTCTTCCAATAGCATCATTAAAAGCATGTGAGAGACGCTTCAGTCTCTGAAGACCATTAGACACAGAATCCAGATCATCGTCAAACTGTCTGTAACAGGATAGAAAGAGTTGTTATGTGTGATGTGTCACATACATTACAGTCAGGACCACTTGCAACTTATAATATATAGATATTATTAAACACATAAGCATTATGTTGGTGTTGGTTGTGTGATTCTGTTCAGAGATACTCCCAAATCATCAAGGGGCGATTTCTTGAACTGGGCTTATTCTAGTCCCAGACTAAAATGCATGTTTGAGCTTCCTTAATTTTAAAACACCTTGCACTAACATATCTTATATATCAGTGGCATTGTTTTATCTCAAAATGCACCCCAGTATTGTTTTTGTAAGAATTGTGTGTAAAAACTACTTAAATGTCCTAATATAACTAAAGCCTAGGCTGGATTAATCTAAACCCTGTCTGGGTAACCCCAAGTTCAAAAAGTAAGAAAAATTGAAAAGATAAGCCAAAGCGAAAATTTAATAAATGATAACTTGTTCCTGAACTATTTCTAATTCGCTTGATAAGTCTGACGTCACCCAGCGATTCCAGGTCCAAACGATCTCAAAGGCCATTGGGTGAAAAAAACGAACCCAGTCTAACAGAGTTGCGTATAAATAGCACGAAGTGTGAAAATTGTGCAATACATACGCCAAATTCCAATTTGACTTGGATAGGATATGCCAGTCTTTCCCATTCACTTAAATGGCACATCTTTTTTTGTCGTTTTATTTAATGGTTTCTCAATGTTTTTGCTATTTTTTTTACAATTTTCGCTTGGGTTTAGGGTTAGAACACAACGTTTTGTTATATAAAAATGACATTGTTGTTCTAGCCCTAAACTCAAGCGAATATGGTTTAAAAAACTGAAAAAATTTGAGAAACCAATAAATAAAACGACTAAAAAAGATGCGCCGTTTAAGTGAATGGGAAGGACGGGCGTATCATATGCACGCCAAATTGTAATTTGGCATAGGCTATGTATTGCACGATTTACACACTTCGTGCTATTTATACACATCTGGGTAGAAAAAAACACGCTAATTTTCCTTTTAACATAATGCAAAACTACCAAAACCACCCGATCCTAATTTTTATCTCCATAACAAAATCAGAGATGACCAGACATGGACTGGTGGGTTTTTAATGAACTATTAATATAATAGTTTCTGTGAGCCTGGAGTCTGCAGTGTGTACACAATGAGTTTAAAAAATGTTTGCGTAAATGTGTAATACGAATAAATAGTGCACATAAACAGCTGTTCATATAATATCCTCTTTTGAAATGATTGTAGTCTTAGACCCGGAAACAGTATTCCTTACAAGATGACTTAACAAGCGGATAGTCTATACCAGGGGTCTCCAACCTTTTTGTGACGAAGAGCTATGGATAAAACATTCTGGAGGGCTACTTTTCTGATATTGTCTGCTCAAAACTTTTTTGTTTTACTTGTTAATTTTATTTTATTTTAATTTAATTGTTGATATGTTTTATCATTGTTTCAAATGTTAACATACATAAAAGAAGCCAAGCTAATCTAAAATATGTAATAAATAAATATTAAAATTGAGGCTATTAATAAAATGTGCTTTGGCGGGCAACTGACAGACTTTGTGCAGGACCACTGGTCTATACAAATAGAATTTTGACATATCATTATAAAATAACAATCCATTCAAATCAACGTTATTAACCGAACAGCAAAAAATTCTCTAATCCAATAACCATTTTTAGTGTCTCACCTCCTGCGGTTCATTGTGTTGGGTGATGCGAATGGGCTTCTCAGTGCAGCCATGCGCACCAGCTGTCTTCTGGTGCCCCTGGACTTCAATGTCCTAACTGCAGACTCACTGTCCTTCGGGGTACGCGCCCCTCGCTTGCTGGTTGAGCGTGGAGTTCGCCCGGGGGTGATGGTACTTCGGGCAGCAGACCGTTTCGGGGTTTGTGATGTCCCGACAAAATCATATTCCTCCCCGTCAGACATTCTGCCAGGTGTCATCACCAGACACTCCTGACGTGACTGTCTGCTCTTCTGAAACCTCTGAATAGAGTCGAAATAAGAAGTTAGAGGGAAGAAAGTGGTTTTATTTCTGTGAGTACCCATTGGTCATATAACTGTGTTACTGCAGTAATAAACCAATTATACCACTATAACCATTAAATCCATTAGAATTTCTGTGATGGTATTTTTTGTTTTAGCAATAGTGAGGGGGTACACTACAGAAGACCTCATACACACCTGACAGATGTCTCCAATAGAGCTTTTAGCTCTGCGGGTCATGTTGCGGACAACATTAGGCTTTTGGTTGATCTGAAGCGATTCCCAGGTGGGATTGTCTTCAGAGATGTTGCCGGTGGTCTGCAGAGGTTTTAAGGGCAGACGTTTACGAAGACTCATCCTGAGCGAGTTCAGTGAGCTGGATGAGCGCATCTTTTTAAACTGCTGTGGGGCCTCGGGTGAGCAGTCAGGGTCCGACTCATCGAGGACCGTATGTGACCTCCAAACTCCATTCACCACAGTAGATGTCATAGTGTTATCCTACAAGAAAAAATATATTTAGAGAAACAATAAACATAAATGAAGTGCACAGAATTCATTTTAGGTCTATGCCTTTATCACTTGCCTTAGGGTAGCTGTACTATAACACAATATAAGGGATCCCAAACCTTTTACCTACAGCCACTTCTTCAGGTATTCATCATTATATATATATATATATATATATATATATATATATATATATATATATTTAAAGAAATTACTTCGTCTTACTTCCACCATTAACCCACATGCACAAACACGGTGTATACTTTAGTTTACCATGGTAAATAATAAAGTAAAATTCGTAAACACTATCATGTTTTGAATATTGTGAACCTAGTTTATAAGTTATACATAACAGATATACGACAGAATACGGCACGAAGTGTAGTAAATACTGGAACTTACTACAGTATATTAAATTTACTATAGTAATACAGTATTTTTTCATGTGGAGAGCAGCAGTTTCGTGCTAAGTAATTTGGAGCAGAGCTGGAAAATATATAACTTATTTTTTGTCATTTCTCATGGATTTCACATAACAATTTTAAAACTATGATATTTTAAGATTTGTCATCACTATAGAAACACCGTGTGTATTGTGCGATAATTCCGCGCGGTGTAAAAGTAGTCAATAACATTAATAAAGTTTGATAAACTCGAATAATATGTATATGAAAAGTAAATTAAGTAAAATAGCAAACCTATGTAAGTTACTGAACATGCGCATTAGCTTTTAAACGATTAGTAATGCAGCGCAGAGATTTACAGCCAAACATTAACGCCGTTTATTACAGCCGTACCCTAAATATCACAACACAATCGCAAAACCATTAAGTGTTTGAATGTATAATAAAAACAATGAATCGATGTAAAAGTTCAAACCTACCGTTGCTTTGTTCTATATCGCAGTGTTGTGTCCTCTTACTTTGTTCAGTCTGTTTGAATTTGGCGGACCGCTCCCTTTGGAAGACAAACTCCGCCCACCAGTACTTTCGCCACCCCAACATGGCGTTGCATCGCGCTTGAAATGTGACGTAACGACTCTTTGTTTTGGAAGAATGGCATTGTTATCATCACTTCAAAATTTTAAATGAGATTTATCCTTCTAACAAATTCCTTAATAAAAAATATAATGTAGAAATTGCCCCCTGTTCTTTCTGCAAAAGCCGTTCTGAAGACACTGTTCATATCTCTTTACTTCATGCAATTTTTCCTAAATCTTTTGGATATCAGTTCAGGACTGGCTGATAAAAAAGGGGTCGTTTTTGATAGTTTGCTTTATCTGTATCTAAAACCTTTTATTTGGAATACCCAAAGACTGCGGTGCTCATTTTGATTTATTTGCTTAATAACATTGTAATATTGGCAAACTATTTCATTCATAAATGTAGATTCTTTAAATCCCTTTCACTACTTATTACATTAAAAATGACTTAAAGTGTTTATCCAAAGCCCTTGATAAAATGAGAGGTCAGAGTGCAGTGAAGCTGCTTTATCTTTTGATATGATATGATTTATTGTGATGCTGCCATTAATCTTTTAATTTACTGTCTATTTAAGTTCATATAAGTCATGATTTCAAATAATTTTACTTTAATAATTTTAATTATAGTAATTATTAATATAAGTAATTATTTATTTTCTTAGTCTACTGTGTTGAGCCTTTCATTTCTATGTACTCATGTAGAATGATTACATTAGCCTTTGTTTATCTATATTTTTGTATTAAATAAAAAAAGAATGACATTGTTATGATAAACACACTCGATTGATAAAGCCCATTTTAAACTGGTTAGTTCACAGATGAATAAACCATTAATGGTAACTAGTAATGTTGTAAGTATAGGAAAATGTATGAAGAAATTGTATAAATGTCACCAACATATAAATCATTACACTGCATTAATTTCTTAACATACCCTAGTATTTACTACATTAAACTAATGAATCTTACCATAGCACCGCATGTACAGTAGGCTATATTACTTTTCAAATGGGTTTTTCCACAGATTGTGCTATGTAGTCTACTTAAAAATAAAGAAGGTATATTAAATCAATCAAAAATCTAAAAAATAATACATTTTTATTTGTCTAGTAGCCCTACATTAGTAGCCCTACATTGAAAATCAATGAAAAGACACAAGCCTGAGGACAAACAAGGAACTTTACTTTATGATTATAATAACCATATATTACAAGGGTTAATGACTTCTAGTTACGTCTATTTATATAAAGCGAAATCTTTGAACTTAAGAATTGACAGTAGATTGTAATACATGATAATAAGTTCATTTTATTGTGTCTCTATAAAGATGGCCATCAATGTTGTCTATGCTGGCTCAGAGACAAAACACAATGGCATTTTAAGTGCACTTGCTAATGTCAAAATTAGGGACAAATGCAGTCAAGTACAGGAACTTTTTATACAAACTTGTCATCTCATAATAGATTAATAATTAAACAAAAATGGTTTTATTTAGGTATAACACAGATTTGAGAGGAATTGCATTATGGTCTTCTATTTGCCAACAGTAGCTGTATGATGGTGATGATGTCCTTAAACTTTTAAATTCCTCAATTGGTCAGTTTCTTTTGCACCACTAGAAAACAAAAATGCAAAAATTCTGACATTTACTTTCAGAAAAAGATTTTTGTTATCTTTTAATAGTGACAAGAATTTTGTCTTGAGTTGTCTGAAAGTTGCCATCACTAAAAATCATAGAAAAAATGCGTGTATGGAGCCAAAAAGCTATAGCAATGAGGACCCACCCTTGATCAAAAGACCTTGGATAACATGACGGCAACTTTGCTGAAACCAAGAATTAAAGCAAACATACCTTTAGAATTTTGTCAAATCTGGAAATGATTGCTAATATAATTGTGCTAGCAACCACCACCACTCCAGCAATAATGGGTCCTTGAGGAAACTGTAATGTTTTATCTAAGAAGGAATGTTAACATGAATATAAGACATAAAACATGCTAGAATATAACAAATACAATGAGCATTAAAAGTAAAACAGCAAAACAACTTAACCCAAAAATACTAAAACAAAGACTCAGTAAAACCTTAAAAGTGAATAAAAAAGGAACACAAACCTTCAACAGTAATTTTAAATGTATTGCTTCTTATTCCAAAGACAGATGAGGTGATCTCACACATGTATGTTCCTTGATGTACTTCACGTTTAACATTTCGCATTGATAACTTAGAGGTTATGCCATCGCTGGTGGTTGTGTAACCACCGGTGGTCAGATCGAGAACCTCGCCATCTTTTCTCCAGACCATAGTAACTGCTGGATTAGCACGTGTTTCACAGGACAAAACCACATCGCTTTGTTTCTCAACAATTAGCTCTTCAGTATCATTAAGGTCTGGGGCAACTGTAACACAACAGCAATTCAGTAATGTATTTATATATTGTCTTTTCAGTTTTAAGGCAACAAAAAGTATTATTTTAAACAAAATAGTTTAAAATGAAAGTGGCTATAACATTAGAGATTAGAATGCAACTAACCTACTGTAACTAACTTTTAACTTTTTGGTATTACAGATACACATAAAAACAAAAGTTTAGTTTTTCATCCACACTGTAAAAATATTTTGTTGATGTAACTTAAACTAATTACATTGAATTAATACTAAATATAAAGTGTAGCTGACAAATTATTAAGTATTATGAACAAATTTAACTCAGTTAAGTAAACTTTTGATTTAAGTTCAACAAACTAAAATATTTTTTCTAATGTAGTTCAGTTTATTTGATTCAGTTAAAGTGCAACAAACAATTTAAAGGGCCTATTTCTGTAGTAGCCCAAGATATTTTGGGCGATCAAGAAACCCTAGAAGTGAAATAAACTTACGTGACGAAAGTAATTTCATCGTCACCCAAAATGCATCATTCTGTTATTATTTACTCACTCGCATGCAGTGTTGGGAATAATGCGTTACAAGTAACGTGCATTACGTAATAATATTACTTTTCTGAAGTAACGAGTAAAGTAACGCATTACTTTTTAAATGTACACATTAATATTTGAGTTACTTTTTCAAAAAAGTAATGCAAGTTACTTTTTTAGTTTAATTTATTTATTTGAAAAAAATATGTACTGAATTAAATGTAGTCACATTATGCACTCTATGCATAAACGACTGTGTGGGAACAGTTTGAGTAAGAAACTGAGATGCCAGGCCAGAGATTGAGAATGACATTTTTGTGATGAAATATGCAATTTCTGAATGCAGAACTTTTCATTCATAAAAAACACCTGCAAGGCCTGAAAGAAATCAAGCCTCAGCCAAGAAAAAGTAAACGCAAAAGTAACTAAAAAGTAAGGTGAGCATTACTATCCATGAAAAGTAACTAAGTAACGCAATTAGTAACTTTTTTTTGGGAGTAACTTAATATTGTAATGCATTACTTTTAAAAGTAACTTTCCCCAACACTGCTCGCATGTAAATCCAAAACAGTTTGACTTTCTTTCTTTCATATAATATAATATAAAATATATTTTCTTTGTTTCCTTAAAATGAACTATGGCTATGTGAAAGATCCACAAAAGAGAAAAAAAAAGTTTTTATAAAAAACACAAAGTTTAATAAATATGACATTATTTCCATTTCTGGAGAAACTATTTAAAACAAGCCTTTAAAATGTTACTAGACAAATATCTTAACTTACATTGGACATCAAGCTCAACTGAGCTGTTCACACTTGCGTCTCCCTTTAACTGACAGGTGAAGATGACTCCATTGTCCTCTTTGGTAATAGGCTGTACACACAAACTGCTTTGGTACAAGCGATTGCTTTCATTCAGATCCACCTGGGCACTGTTTCGGTACCACTGCAGTTCATTCTGGTCTGATGGGTCAATACCATGATCAGTCACACAGGTCAGTGTAATGGTTTCTTCAGCCTTTGTCAGAATGATGTTTCCATTTGCCAGCGGACAGGACTCGATGGTGACGGCTGATCAGAATTTGTTTATTGACAATGTATATATTAAGATAATATATTGAACATTCCATTGTTATTTCCAGTGTAGACATATGTGTAAAGATATTACTAACAGAATAAAACACTTTTTAAACTGAAAAACATTGGATAAAAATATCCAAAATGTCATTTAACAGACAGCCATTAGAGTGTATGTCATGTGTTTAGACTGTATAAACATAACGTGGCAATTTACCTCTTACAAGGCTGACAAAACACAGCAGGAGCACAGACACATCAACTAATAACCTCATATTTGTACACCTGCAGGTTTCCCTATGAAAGAACAGCAGATATGAAAATCTTCAGTTTTGTGAAAATGTGTTTTCATACCTTGATGTCTTTTAAACAGGTTGATATCTTTGAAAAATGCCTTTAGTTTAATTTATAAGCATTTACCATTTTTGACACAGTGTGATGTTTGATTTAAAAGTTGAATAATAAATAAAATGTTTCACATGACAAATCTTAAAGTAAGATTAAATAAATCTCGACTGTGTTCTCAGAAACCCAGAAATAACTTACTGTACTTACCAAAGCTTTGTGTGATGAGTCTCTAATGCATGACTAAATCCAAAGGTTGAAAGAGAGGTCTGTGTCTTGACAGCAGTGGTTTATATTCCACAAGAAAGAGGCTTTACAGCGTTTTACAGGACCTGAAATCACCTCCCCTCACGGTCACGGACCTTTTATAATAAAGTGTACAAAAACAAGAAGGGTTTGGCTTTTTTTACTGTCATCTTAAACTCTGCAGGTGGAATGAAATGGATGAAGACGAACATAAATCTCATAAAGATATAAAGTCTCATAAAAACAATTGCGTCAATCAAACATTACATGTTAAAATGCATTTCACAATCAAATATGATTCATGCATTCATTTTATGTTTATACAATGTGATATCTGTACTTTGTATGCAATGACTTTGACATACAGTAGAACAGAGTAATGGTATAATAGACATACCAAAAAATACCATAATTTTGTGGATTACATGTAGGAAAGTTATATGCATCTATAAAAATATGTTAAACACAGTGGGGCAGTTTCCCAGGCAGGGTTTAGGTTAATCCAGGGCTAGGCCTTACTGTAGTTCTATTAGGAAATTTAAAGGAAAACACCTTTTTTTTTTATATATTTTACTATGCTACCTCAACTTAGATGAATTAATACATACCTATCTTTTTCCAATGCGTGCACTTTTAATCTTTATACAGTGTCTCGTGAATGTGTTAGCATTTAGCCTAGTCCCATTCAATCCTATGGTTTCAAACAGGGATGAATTTAGAAGCCACCAAACACTTCCATGTTTTCTCTATTTAAAGACTGTTACATGAGTAGTTACACGAGTAAGTATGGTGGCACAAAATAAAACTTTGGTTGGAGCCATAGGAATGAATGGGGCTAGGTTAGATGCTAACACATT